>NC_081322.1:77346103-77658728 GCF_026419965.1 Kogia breviceps
TCACTTACTGCCCCTAGCCAGCCCATTCTTTGGGGAAATAATCTTCTTTGAATATGTTCTTTGTCCCGTAAGTGTAATAAATTGTGAAGACGAAAGCGCACTGCCCCACCTTCTGTCATCTAGTTCAGCCAGCTGTAGCCCAAACTGCCACTCTTCTCCCACGTAAAGGACGCCAGAGTTGTCCCCATCAGTGCTCGCGATGACCAGCAGGTTCCCTTCCTACAGGAAGCCTGACGGTGTCTTAGTTTCTAGGGAATTATTGATGTTTCTAAAAGCCACAGCACTCCACCACTGTTCACGCAAATATTTCAGCGTCAACTTCATCAAACACTGTTCTAGATGCTGGGCATGTGGTGCTGAGGAAAACAGGCTAGTCCTTGTTGTCATTGAACTTGTAATCCTGAAGGAATATAAACAAATAATGGCACAAATACATACAGAATTACCAACTGGAAGATGATCTGAAGGAAATGTGCCATAGGCCAACGGAGACCCTGACCTCAGCTGCAGAGTGCCGTCACGTGTGCCGCTGTATGCTTCTTTGTCAAATTTGGACGCTTGAGTTATCTTTTTTTAAAAATAATATTCTTCGTTGGAACATGCACTTTCCTCTTATTTTGAATCACAGAATACTAGAGCCTGTTTGGCTAATATCTATTGAATACCTCCGTATGCCAGTTTGGGGGTACATTACTTACATGCATTATGTCAAATACTCAGAATAACTCTACGAGCTGAGTGCTATTATTATCTCATTTTTCAGTTGTGGAATTTGAGCCTCGGAGCTTAATTTACCATGGTTGTTTATTGGAGATGCTAGGATTTGAACCCAGGTCTGTCTGATTCTAGAGCCTACAGTTCTAAACATGTAATTTTAGTTAGAGCTTAAAAAAATGGGGCTACATACCATTTCCTACAAAGTAAACTTGAGTATCTCAAAGTGGAATAATAGGGAGTTGGAAGAATCTTTAGTTATCACCGTGTTCAATTTCTTTATTTTACAAGTGAGAGAACTGAATCCCAGAAAAGTTGCCAGGTCCTAAGGATGGGGGAATTTTTATTTTCTCTTGACTCTGGATTATAAAGTAAACTTTGTAGCCTCATTTTACAGCATCTGATCGTGTTCTAATAATATCTGCAAGATGGAAAAACTTTCACTCTGATTAAACGATGTGAGTGCTAAAATCATTCAAACTTTTTTTTTCTTAAGTTCATTGCATACTGGCTAAAGTTTCATTGTTTTGCCTTTTTTATGAGTATACTTAGAGAAAATGTAGATTGGGTGGACATTTTATATTAAGAGTTTTATATTAAGAATGCTATGAATACTTTTAACAACCCCAACCTCCCATTACACCCTATGTAATAGAGTTTTTGTTGGTTATTCAAAAGAAGGGTAAATGTTTTGTGCTTTTTCTTTTTCAGATTTCACTGTGGGGAAATAAGTGTGATCTGTCTCTATCAGGTGGGAAAACTATTTCTCAGAAGACCAATTTAATAAATTCTTTGGAAGACCTAAAACCTTTCATTTTAGTGAATGACATGGAACATCTTTGGTCATTGCTTAGCAATTGCAAAAAAAAAAGAGAAAAAGCATCTATTACTCGAGTGGATATTGTTCTGGATAATTCTGGGTTTGAACTTGTTACAGATTTAGTATTAGCTGACTTACTGTTGTCCTCTAAACTGGCTACTGAGATCCATTTTTATGGGAAAATGATTCCATGGTTTGTTTCTGATACTACTCTACATGATTTTAACTGGATAATCGAACAACTAAAACATTCTAATCATAAGTGGGTGTCCAGATGTGGAGTTGACTGGGAAAACCATATTAAAATGGGCAGATGGGTTTACCTCGATCACATGTTTTGGACTCTGCCTCATGAATTCAGTGCAATGCCTCAAGTCGCTCCTGACTTATATGCTACACTACAAAAGGCACATTTAATTTTATTTAAGGGTGATTTGAATTACAGGAAGTTGACGGGGGACAGAAGATGGGAATTTACCATTCCATTTCATGAGGCTTTGAATGGCTTCCACCCTGCACCTGTCTGCAGTATAAGAACATTAAAAGCTGAAGTTCAGGTTGGTCTGCAGCCTGGGCAAGGTGAACAGCTCACAGCTTCTGTGCCCAACTGGTTGACCATTGGGAAATATGGAATATTTCAGTTTGATGGTCCACTTTGACTTGGTGTAGGAACTCTCAGTTGGGTAGAAAGATCTGACAGTCACTCTTCATCCCCAGAAAAGCTCTGGGAAGCTTGGCTTCTCAGTGCTCTTTTACACACACTCTCATGCTTTCTCCTTTGAACGTTTTGCCCCACTACATTGTTTTGGGGATAGGTGGATTACACTGGTTACAGATAGTTACATTTATGTTGGAATTTTAGTAACTTATTTCAAGTTCAATGCATCATTTCAAATGGTTTTAATGAACTTATTTTTAATTGGGCAGAAATATAAGTGAATTCTGCTTTAAAAGTTAACATTTTAAAAAATACTATGCTGCATGGTATTTAATATTCTAGGAGGCATGGAATTTTACTCAACTTGATTTTGGGCTCTAGAGATAAGGGCTCAGTGAAGATATATTTACATGTTAAATATGCTTTGTAAAGAGAGGCATTTCTTAACAACTGTGATATCTGAACACACGAAAGTAAAACTTACCTCATAAGTTAATTCTTAATTTTGTTCTCCTTGAATTTTATTTCATTTCAATAACCTGTATTATTTGCACGCATTTGTATTTTGATTGACCTGTAGAATGGATGGTAGGAAACACAAAATTGAACATAATGAAACAAATAGTACTTGAAGAAATGTAATATCTCTTACATTCTATTTGTGATGTCCATAATCAACTGAAGTATATTATTTTAACAGATAAGTGTTTTAAATGAATGCGATTGCTCTACAGTTTAAAAAAAATGCTTTAGCTAGGATTGATTCTTCTGCATTGACTTTGTACTACCAACGAGTTAATTCACCTTTTATAATCTTACACATTTATTGGTGATCACAGCTATTAAAGACTAAGTTTCAGGTCAGTTTGTTTTGAAACTGAAATTGGAAATAAACCTGGGAATGTTTTCTTGCACCAGAATAATAAAATGAATTATAAATTGTACTGAAAATCTCACTGGTTTTATCTTCCAGTGGGGGAAGGTCAAGAAGGGAAGATTAAAAATGAGATCTTTATGATGAAGAAACTCATAATGTATAATGTCCAAGCAGTTGTTAAATTATGTCACTTAAACGAAGTGATAGTCTGTGCCCTTGCTAAGTGCTTAAAATTTTTTTGGTAAAATGTTTATATAAAGCTGCACATTTTGAATTTACTCATTTCCTTATCTACATGTGTTCCTGTTTTAAACATTGTTACTAAAATACTGAGCACATGAGAATTACTTGCAGACACTTGCCATAAATTAGAACACAATTGTGTATTTGTTACTAAAATACTGAGCACATGAGAATTACTTGCAGACACTTGCCATAAATTAGAACACAATTGTGTATTTGTATTGACTTCATAGCCACAGCAGGAGCTATGGTATAATACATTACTTTTTTCCAAAGCATGGGATTTTTTTTCTATGTTTATGTTTTATTAAGCACATGAGATTATGAGGAAGTAGTTCACCCTCTTCTACAAGAAAGAGAGCAAGGAAGCAAACTAGAGCAAGAAGATGGCATCATGGAAGAGGAAGTCAAGACGGCATTTAAAAAAATGCTTATTTAGCAGGAGGGAGGGGCCTCCTGGAGTTTCACCAATTGATTTTTTTTGTTTATAATTTTTATTTTTTATCTTTATTTATTTTGGGGTCTTCGTTGCTGCACGCGGGCTTTCTCTAGTTGCGGCGAGCGGAGGCTACTCTTCCTTGCGGTGCGCGGGCTTCTCATTGTGGTGGCTTCTCTTGTGGAGCGCGGGCTCTAGGCGCGCGGGTTTCACTAGTTGTGGCTCGCAGGCTCAGTAGTTGTGGCTTGGGGGCTCTAGAGCGCAGGCTCAGTAGTTGTGGCACACGGGCTTAGTTGCTCCGCGGCATGTGGGATCTTCCCGGTCCATGGCTCGAACCCGTGTCTCCTGCATCGGCAGGCAGACTTCCAACCACTGCGCCACCAGGGAAGCCTCATTTGTTTATTTTTGGAGAAGTGTCTTCAATTCTTTTCTCCATTTAAAAATTATATTATCTTTTATTGTAAGAGTTTTAATTTTTAAAATTATGTTATTTTTATTTTTGGCCATGTTGCCATGCGTCATGCCAGATCTTAGTTCCCCGACCAGGGATCAAACCCTTGCCCCCTGTGGTGGAAGCGCAGAGGCTGAACCACTGGACAGCCAGGGAAGTCCCAGGAGTTTATGTTTACTTATTTTTTATTGTAAGAGTTCTTATATCTTTTGCATACAAATCTCATCAGATATATAATTTGCAAATATTTTCCCCCATTCTATGGGGTGTCTTTGTTTGCAGCACAAAAGTTTTACATTTTCATGACGTCTTTATGTTTCTCTTTTGTTGCAAAAAACTGCTTCTTAACATCACCTAAGGGCCTCTGAAATGAGGGCCGGAGACACGCAATGGACAGCGCTCTGCCTGTCGCCTTCTCCTGCTTCCCCACCTGTGTCGACCCCAGCAAATTTGGCCTATATATTATGTTCGGTGTAGGTACAGAGGAGTACGATGAGGGAAGCTGGGGCTCTGGAGTCAGCTGGGGGTGCATTTTCCACCGAAGAGCTGAGGTATCTTGGGAAACTTTCCTAAAATAGCATCTTCAATTGTTTCAACTGCTAATAATGCCATACTTGCTTAAGTATGAAGTAACTCCTGGGTAAAGCAGCCTATAAATTTCATGCAACAGTTTTTTAGCAAGACATAGATTCAGTATCTTAGGTATATTATGATGAAAACGTGGCTGAAGGGCAGCTAAATAATTAGGTGGAGGATGGCGGTTTATACTCCATTGATCTATGTTACTTTTTGATTAAACAGCAAATGAACAAGATTCCTTGAGATGGCCCAGCTTTTTTCTGTAATTCAAGATGGCATTTTGGTGTTTGATAAAATGCAGTCATGCTTTTGAACTTTTTAATAGCCAGAATCTATGTTGTTCAACCTCAAGGTCATGTTTCTGTAAAAGAAATTCCCACTGCAAAAGGCAATACCACCGTAATTCAAACCATTTTCTTAGATTTTAAGAAAACCCTAGGGTGAATTGAAAACACCGTTCAGAGTTAGAATTATTAAAATTTCCTCTCCCACCCATTTTCCTAACAGCCCCCTCTGCCCAAGCCCACACTGAGCCTTGTTCTGGAGCCTCTAACTCCACAAAGCTTTCTCCCCTCTACTTTCCTATTTCCCTGGACTGGGTGTGTGAGGAGTCGAGGAGACTCTGAACACTTCTACACATGCGTGTCTTGCTACCTTGATAAAGTGCTAATGCAGTGTCTGACATTTATGGTATGCGGTAAACGATATCCTGACATTACAGAAAATGAATAAAGCAGAGGAAAAAAAATGAGAAAAATAATAAGGATGTTATTCCACCACCTCCAATACTCCTGTTAAGATTTGGATGTATTTCTTTCTCCATGCCTAGACATATTTTTTACATTTTTAAGACAAAACACAAAAACCAGGTTTGTACTATTTAAATTAAAAATAAAATTCTGAAGTGGTTTTCCAGCTTCTGAAGTTTTAGTTTGGTTAATTGGTTTTGTTGTTGTCATTTTACTTTTGTAATTTTTGTCTAGTTTGCTATAATTAGTTCCGGCTGGAGGGATGGAAGATTTTTTTTTCCCCTTGGATAACAGTATGACCTGGGACTTAGTAATGATCTGGGACTCATAAATACTTGATGGCTAATGCCTGTTCTCCTGTTAACTCCGTGACCTAAGTCACATTCTCACAATTTTACTGGAAAAGGAGAAGTTATTTCTGGTCAACTTGAACTACATTCAATCGCAAACCCAGATTCCCCTAGGGAACCGGGCGTCACGCTGAAAGATATCAGCATTCTGGCATCCCCTAGCGGCCACCTGAGTATTCCATGAACCCGGATTTTTTCCCTTCATTTGTAAACTACAGATACTGTTGGGTGTGGAGTTAGTGTACTCTGAGCCATCCAATCAGAGGCCACTGTTCACCTGGTTCTCCTACCTTCCTGCTTTTCTTTGGTGGGTCACATTTCCCCCTTTCAGTTGATTTAACATCCACCTTGCTCTCAGACCTTCCAGAACTTTGGAGAAAGGAAAACCAGTTCTTAGGGAAGACACTTCTAAAATGTTGATTCCCATAAGCTGTACATTTCTTGGGGACAGCAACTGACTTCTGTGTGTTTGCTCCCCACACAATGTAGAGCACAGAGTAGGTGTTCAATGAATGACTGGTAGGTGACAAATTCTAGCACTTGAAATAATTTTCTTAACCCCCTGATGTGATGCTGTTTAAAGTGAAGTCTGGAGGATGAAATGGGTCTATTTGAACGTCTGATCAATGAGACCAGTTGGTGCTTGTTAAATGAATAAAGAAATACATGTTACATAATTGGGAGTTTTCCATAAATGTATGCATCTTTGAATACTGCTTTATCCCTTCAATATTACATTGTGCTCAGTTTCCCATTTGTTAATTCTTCAAAAATGTGACTTTTCATGGCTGCAAACATTTCATCATATAGCTAGATCATATTTTGTTTCGCTATGTAGATTGTTCAGAATCTTTGCTATTATAAAAGAAGCTGATATGAACATCTTCAGACAACTAGTACCCATTAAGCTTTGCAAGTCTTCAGTAACGGAGAATTATTTGAAGCCACCCAATTATTCGAGTCCTCCTAAAACAGTGCTTGTATTAGGCTTTTAGCCCCAAACTCTCAACATTGAGTAATTGCTTTACATGAGGAGGAAAGTCACTTTTTGCCTTACTTTAAAAAAAAAAATTCAGGGACTTCCCTGGCAGTCCAGTGGTAAAGACGCTGCACTGCCACTGCAGGGGGCGCGGGTTCTATCCCTGGTCGGGGAACTAAGATCCCACTTGTTGCACAGCCAAAAAGAAAAATATAATTCATAATATATGTCATGCTGATGACTTTCAATCCTGCTTGAGTTCAATACAAAGTTTAGGCACAAGGGGGAGATCCCTTAGCACGGTGAAGCGGCTGGATTTTTCTTCTGTGCTATTTAGTATGGCGAGTTCAGCAAGAAAAACTGGCAGAGTATAATTTTAATTGTGGACTGCACACATTCTTGTGGTTTCAACTTTAAAATCATTATGCTGGAGCAAGGATTTGGTAAAACACAGCAAGGTCAATGACAACAAAACTGTCCTCATTCCTTTCTTGGCTGAAGTTTTCTGTATACATATAATGTTTGTGACCCAACGTTACAGTGGTTTATCATAGAAGTATATCAAAATAGGTGAATTTGAAAATAAAATTCAGGAAAAGTGGAAAAAGGAAACAGAATTTTGTTAACAATGTAGAAAAGTCACCCTAGAAAAAACTTTGTAAGAAAATAAAAATAATTGCTTGTCATTTCACTTAAACTTTGCTTGAAGGAAAGAAGCAAAACTGTACTTGTTTCCTTATTTTGCTAATTGTAACACAGCAAGTTAATTTTTACCATGATTCAGAAAATTTAAAGGAACTAATATTCCAATTCTATCTTACATTTAGGAAGATACAAATTGGGCTTGGTATATCTCCAGTGCAGAAATTCTGCAACTGGGGTCCAAGGGGTTCAGCAGATAGAATTGAGGTGGTCTGTAAGCTTGGGTGAGAAAAAAATTTCGTCTTTATTTTCATTAATCTCTAATTGAAATGTAGTATTTCCTTTAATCTTGAATATGGGCCATAAAGCTCAGCAATATTAGCAGTACCTGTACTTTTGTCAACTGTAAAAATCACAAGTCTTTTCATATTATATTCCGGTTACTTCAACTATCTTGAATTATTGTTTCATCATTACATCAAAAATTTAGATGCTTTACCTGGAGAAGTTCATGGCACGAAAACAATTAAGAATACCTGCTCTTATTTTTCTCCTTTTCTTTCAGTTTTCTGTCTTTCTTTTTCACAGTTGGTGAAAGCCATGGTTTGGTTTATTTTTATGCTTTTGTTTTTGAGGTGAAGAAGAGATACATCATACTATATTTTTTCTTCCCATCTCAAACTTCACTTAATATAATTCCTCTATTGTCTAGCTTGATTTCTTCCAGGGGTCCTTAAAAGAAGGAAAAGATTTCACATGTGCACATAGAATGAGTCATTCTTAATCTTATCATTAGAAGGCTTTTTGTGCATGTGTGTTTGTGTTAGTTTTTGTTTTACAATAAAAAGATGAAAAAGTATATTAGGAATGTTTCCCTATTTAGAACTCTTAAAATATTTTAAAGATCTTAAAAATCAGAAATCAGAAAGCTGTTTAAAGTATAAAGCAAGAAGCAAAATTCAAAAAATTTCTTTTACATGTATTCTTAATTTTTATAATAATTATTGGCAACCAGTGAATAGCAAGCACATTATAGATACATTATAACAGAATAGATACCATTATGGAGCACTATATTCCAGGCACAGTATTAAGTGCTTTACTCAAAATGTGGCATGATATCTTCATAAAACTCCCGGAGGCAAATATTTTTATTCCTACAGGAGCACCACGTCTCAGTGATTTCAGGTAACTGGGCACAAGGCCACTCAACTAGTCAATGGCAGAGACAGAATTTAAACTCTGGTCTGTTGCACTCCAAAAGTCAAGTTATGGCTTTTATTTGAAGTTACTATGCCTTTCCCATAATTTGTAACCATTTACTGAAGTTCCTCTTAAAAATGAGTAAATATACTTCCTGTCAGTGGAAATTTGACCCTTAGATTATGTGGATGATCAACCACATTATGAGTTAATACGTTGAAATCTCAGCAGCAGAAGAAATCAAGCTAAAGGTCAATTATCGGTTTTAAAACAGTCATGTAGAATGGGAGTAGGTGGGAATGGGGGTTGTTTTTCTGCATCATACATTTTGTATCGTTTGGGCACTTATGAATTCATGGAATTTTATAGTAGGCTGAACACCGCACTGAGAAAGGAAAGCTCTAAGAACTTTGGTGTAGAGAGCTGAACGTTGGCAAATCCAGTAATGAAAAGAAAGCCTCTCATGTTTCAGGCCACCAGCCAGCTGAGAACCAGTGGGTAGTTATTTTGAAGGGAAATTATTCTTGTGACCAGATGGAAGTGATTTAACAAGAATGAACTGGCTTATTCTTTCAACCAAAGGGATGATATAAAAGTTGTTTTGCTATCTTGGTGAAATCCAAAATCTGTTCAAATAAACTCTTCCAATTCTTGCCTGGTCTTTGATAGCATTACTGATAAGTTGTTTAAAATTAAATGAAGCACAATTTTATAGTAATCTGTAAGCTTATACCTTAATTCTATATTTCTGTTTCGTTTCTCAGTCGTTCCCAAATGGAATGTTATGTGAGCTGCTGAAACCCTAATAACGATGATCTTACAGGAGACCCATCAGCCACCTTCCTTTATTTTATTTTATTATTTACTTTTTATTTATTTTTTTTTTTGTTTTGTTTTTTGCGGTACGCGGGCCTCTCACTGCTGTGGCCTCTCCCGTTGTGGAGCACAGGCTCCGGACGCGCAGGCTCAGCGGCCATGGCTCACGGGCCCAGCCGCTCCGCGGCACGTGGGATCTTCCCGGACCGGGGCACGAACCCGCGTCCCCTGCGTCGGCAGGCGGACTCTCAACCACTGCGCCACCAGGGAAGCCCCCACCTTCCTTTATTAAGGGAGGTTCTTGTTCAGAGTTGGTAATGTGGACAAGGAATCTGAATTCCAGTCCCTGTTATGTTACTAATTAATTATGTGATTTTTAGCTAGGCATTCTATTATTGTTACTTAATGTTTTGTATATAAGCCATAAATTTGCTTTTAGCTCTATGATTTTATGATCCAGTTGTGTTTTCTGCCATGCACCAAGACAGGATAATCCTATTTACTCTTGCACAAACGTTGGCATTTTACCTTTGTGGAAAATTCTACTTCCTTCTTCCTACTTATTAATGTCATTTTTCTCTCCATAGAAAACTTTTGTTTCTATTAATCTCTGTTTAACCCATTGAAAGACTGGCTAGTTCCTAGAAGACAAATCATGAGGATATAATTAAATATGTCAGTGAGAAGAACCAAAGAATACAATTTATTTTCAATTAAGAGAACTGATTGAAAATATTGCACATTGTAGACTGTTAACACTATAGATAGAAATTCTTTATAGAATGGAGGAATATTTTATTACACTGAGAAGTCTGGCTTAGCAACAGGACTCCAAAGGTATGAGAGCACTGTGAGATAGGTTATTCTTGACTTGATCTAAGGGCAAAAGAGGTTCAACAAGTTTCACACAGCTAGTAAGTGGCTAGATTGGGGCTTGAACCCCAAATCTTCCAAGTCTCCTGCCCTTGAATGGTCCCATAAATTCTTTAGGACAAATAGCAAGATCTCTCAGAGATCAGAAATATCTCTCTAGAAAGTTAGACTTTGTTCTATTGGCCACGGGTTCTCATCCTGTGCTTCTAGTAGCTCTTGGGGTTCTGTGGAGGAACGTTGCGGGTTTGGGGTGGTGTGTAAGAAGGAGCCATGGGGAGGCACTTCAGTGGGACTCTAGCACCCCACCCTTTGTCAACGAGGTGAACCAGGGAAATCTCCAAATTGGTCTGTTCCGCACGCTCGGCTCCTGAAAAAGATTCCAGTTGAACAAAGATTCATTGGAGAAAAGGAGAAAGGCTTGGAAACCATTGCCATAAGTGAAAGGGAGCCATTGAAAGTTTCTGAGGAGGTCATGTTTCAGAAAGATCATTCTGGCAGTTTTGTGGCGGGAAACTTTCAATGCAGAGAGTCTGGTAGAGAGAGACTTAGGAAGGAGGGGATAGAAACAGGAGAGGTTAAAAGATAGGTTACTGGAGAGGCTGGGAGAGGGCAGGAAAGAGCAAGAAGTAGGAACAGCAAAAACTCAATTGGTCGGGATCTTAGTGTCCACAGGACCCCAAATTTTTTTGCATATTTATTTATTTTTTATTTTTAAAATTATACTAAACTTGACTTTCTTTCCCCTGGAGTACAATTCTATGAATTTCAGCACACGCATAGGTTCGTGACCACCACCCTAATCAGGATGCAGAACAACTCCATCCGTCACCGCCCCCCCCCCTCGGGCTATTCTTTTATAGTCACCCCTACCTCCACCCTTAATTCCTGGAACCACAGATCTTGTTCCTTGTCCTACAGTGCTGTCCTTTTGAGAGTGTCATATCAATGGAATCATCCAATACAAACCTTTCCAGTTTGGCTTCTTTCATCCAGCGTAACGCCTTTGAGATCCGCACACGTTGCCGTGAGCGTCAACGTCCGGGAGACTCTGAGACGGGAAATAAGGCTGCAGAAGGGAGCTGTGCCTTAGTAATGCCGGGCCTGAGCGGTTGGGAGCTGGAAAGAGACATCATTAGGGGCCACAAACTCTCTGAGGGAGTTCGTTCATTTATTCCCTTATAGCAACAGGTATGTGCTAGGTACTGTTTTAGGCGTTGGGATGGAGTAGTGAACAAAATCAAAATCCTGCCCTCCAAGAGCTTACAGTCTAAGTGAGGGGAGACAAGCCCATGCGTGATTTAATGTCAGGAAATGATATACTCTGGGTAGGGGCATAAAGGAGAAGAGGCCGTTTCACACAATGTGGTCGGGGACAGCCTTTGAACAGGCCAGATCCGATGAAATACATCAGCGAGCCGCCAGCCAGTGATCAGGAAAGTGAGAGGTGCAGGTTTAGGGAAACGTGAGTGTAAGGGGCGCTGGGATGGGAGCGTCCTTGCCACGTTTGAGGAAGAACAGGGAGGTGCGGCTATAGTAGCTGGGAGGGTGGCGCTGAGGCCAAGTCATGTGGGGTCTTAGGGCCCATTGAAAGGCCGCTGGATTTTTATTCAAAGTGTGATGGGTAGCCAACAGAGGGTTTCCAGCAAGAGTGACCTGCTCAGATTCATATTCCATAAGGGCCACTTGTGCTGCTGGACAGAGAATAGACTCCTTTTTTTTTTTTTTTTAATTTTACTGAAGTGTAGTTGATTTACAATATTGTGTTAATTTCTGCTGGACAGCAAAGTGACTCAGTTATATATTCTTTTTCATATTCTTTTCCATTGTGGTTTATCACAGGATATTGAATATAATTCCCTGTGATATCCAGTAGGGCCTTATTGTTTATCCATCCTATATATAATAGTTTGCCTCTGCTAATCCCAAACTCCCAATCCTTCCCTCCACCTGTTCCCCACTTGGCAACCACAAGTCTGCTCTCTATATCTGTGAGTCTGTTTTTGTTTTGTAGATATGTTGATTTGTGTCGTATTTTAGATTCCATATATAAATGATGTTACATGGTACTTGTCTTTCTCTGACTTATTTCACTTAGTATGATAATCCCTAGGTCCATCCATGTTGCTGCAAATGGCATTATTTCATTCTTTTTGATGGCTGAGTAGTAGTCCATTGTATATATGTACCACATCTTTATCCATGGACAGAGAATAGACTCTTAAAAGGAAGTGTGCTGTATTGATTGGGAGAGTGGGGAGAAACCGAGGCAAAGGAGTCATGTAAGGTGGGCCTGAACTAGGCTGATGATAGAGAAAAATGGAAGAAAGATAAATGTAAAGAAATATTTTAGAGGAAAATGGAGTTTATCATCTTAAGAGTATACGTAGGTTGAAAATTTAAATAATTTCCAAAAATACAGATAATGCATATGGTAGATGATAAGGCCATTGTAAGTTCTGGAAACTAAGGATGGTTGGTGCGGCTGTACCTAATATTTGCGATTGAATCAATGTCAATTGTGGCTTTGGAACTGTGCTCCTAAGGGCCTCTGGGGTTTTGTTAAGGTGTTTCCAGGAGCAGTTTGGGGCTGGAGCTGCATTTTCAACTCCCAGTTCAACCACAGCAGTGCCAAGACGATCTGTTTTATATATTTGCTTCCCTGAAAAATTTCACTGCAGTGAGGTATGACACAGGAAAAAGAAAAGGAGTGGGGTTAATGTAAGAAATCATACACCCCGAAGTCTTATTCAGTGAATGAAGAGTCTTAGTCTTCTCCACAGACAGAAGTTATTCCGGTCCCACAGCACTGCTGGGGCCATGGGGTGGGGAGGGGGGAGGGAGCAAGAGGGCACAGCTAGTTGTATTACAGATCTGACCCAGTTAAAAAAAAATTTCCCCCTCAAATAATTGTATCACTCCATGTTTTCTTCTAACCATATTTACACTTAGAGTTTTGATTTTACTTGCCATTCAAATGTTTTATTTTTTTACTTAAAAAAATGAAATGTTTTCTTTTTTTTCAGATACGGTAGATTATATAGGTAAGGTTATGTCAGCTGTTATAACAGATAAGCACCCAAAGCTCAGTGGTTTAACAAATGGGAAGTCCAATCAGCCAGGACCTGTGTAGGGGAGGTGAGGGGGTGGTCTGCTCTACACAGATGTTCCGGGACCCAGGCTGATTCGGATGTCATCCTGGAATCAGGATCTAGCCAGATCGCAGGGGAAGAGAGAGCACACAGACTCACACGGGAAGTTTTTACAGGCCCAACCCGAGAGGGATGTACTTTACTTCCGCCCACGTACCAAAGGCCAGAAATTCAAGGTCACGCCTAACCATGTTTAGTGGACAGCTAACCTGTCCCTGACACATACATGATTGCGATATAATAAATCAGAAAACATAAACCTGGCCCCTGGATTTATGTCTTCACCTCGGGGCAAGTCAGGCTGAATTTATGTCTGAGTGTTTGTGACTATGTGTGAATACTGAAATGTGTAAGAACTGATTCAGAGAGTTTTGTTCACAGGTATGTTATAGAATGGCTGCCTCTGAAGCATGGTGTGCTAAGGAATGGGGGTAATTCTGACTTTTCCTCATTTTATCTTTCAGAGTTCTGGGAAGATTCACCTTCCTAGTGGAGTCTTTCACCTACCATCAGGTTCATTTATAACTCCAGCCACGATGACTTACCGTGTTTGCAATATGGCTCGGTGACTAATTGTTTTGTGATTGTGTTTTGTGGTTTTTCTCTTTTCTGCATCTTATCATTCCTCGTTAACCAGAAAGTCCTCGAGGTTAGACTTAAATACCTTTTCCTCTTTTGAACTTACTGTACACTCTGATCACCGTTCTGTATCGAGAGCAGGTATTAAGTAATTGTGGCTGATTTAGCAAATGAAATCAAGGCAGTTTACACTCATAGATCAGTATTTTGGAAACACCTCAAGAGACGTCTGTCCCTGAAATGGCTGAGGCATTCATTTCTTTAAAAAATGATTAGCCAAAGACTCAGCTTCCTGTAACTTGCTTCCTTCTCTTTTTTCATTAGAGGTTTTATAAACCAAGGAAATTTGTGACTCATAATGCAAGCTTATAAAGAGGGTATTTTAATTGAGGTCAAATCTGTGAATCAGCAGAAGATTAAAATCTCTTTCCAAAAATTAGACTAATTTATTTTTATGATGTTTGTTGAGAGGAGTAGATGAGGATGACTTTATATGTATGTATAAGTTTGGCTAAATCGAATTGGTAATAAAATCTAGCCTGGTCCGAGTCAGAAAAATCATTGAAATGTTTTTGAATACTTTTGCACAAATCTCAACAGGAAGTTAGAATCGATACTGAAGACCCGGAGCCCACGAGGAACAGTCTTCCCTCTCAACTTTTATAAACTTTTTATTAACAAGAATTATTTGTTGCTTTTTGAAGGAAAGTTGGCATCATTTTAAAAGAAACCCAAAGCATGTCTAAAATGGGGTCAGGAAAATCCCACACTCCCCCACCCAAAGCCATAAGATTTTCCAAAATAATAAAGACATTTTAAAGATCCAGAAGAAGCTGGGGTTTTGCTTAATTTAGAAACCACATTTGCTTTTGAAAGTTGTTTTTTTTTTTTTAATGGAACATATGTTTGGCAAGTTATCATATTTTTCGGTGGAATGTGACATTGGTCCTTCAAGAACTTCAACTTGTGGGAGCGAAAAGAACCCGAAGAACTGCATTCCTGTTTTCATCGCTGTCTTGGAGTGACCCTGTCTAAACAGAACTGTGACATGAGGGTCCTGTTGTCTTCAAGACCCGACATGTCCTGTGTATGGATGACCATCCTGAGGGAAGGCCAGGTCTCTGGGGAGGACTTGGTGTCCATAGGCTTGTAGGCTGTGAGGGTGGGATCTTGCTCTTTGAAAACTTGAAATCCTATTTATTAATTAAGATGAGAAAGTTGTCAAATGGGCATGACATTAACAGTTGAGGTTCAGTATCTTTTCCCCGAGCTTCCACTGGACAATAACCTCTCTTGTGGTTACCATTTTCTTTATTATATGTTAATATATTCCATTAAGTTACAGTCCTGTCTTGGCTGGGGAAACAGTGTCCTTATAAGGGGTTTTGCATATCTCTGCTTCGGTTTAATCAAATGAGGCCAACTGATTTCTTTTTTTAAATTGAAGTATAGTTGATATTATATAAGTTATAGGTGTACAATATAGTGATTCACAATTTTTAAAGGTTAAACTCCACCTATAGTTATTATAAAATATGGGCTATATTCCCCATGTTGTACAATATATCCTTGTAGCTTATTTTATACATTGTAGTTGGTACCTCTTACTCTCCTACCCCTATATTCCCCTCCCCACTTCCCTCTCCCCACTGGTAACCCCTAATTTGTTCTCGATAACTGTGAGTCTGCTTCTTCTTTGTTATATTCACTAGTTTGTTGTATTTTTTTGGATTCTGCATATAAGTGATATCATACAGTATTTATCTTTCTCTGACTTATTTCATTTAGCATAATGCCCTCCAAGTTCATCCATGTTGCTGCAAATGGCAAAATTTCACTTTTAATATGGCTGAGTAGTATTCCTTTGTGTAAATATATATATATATACACACATATATGTATATGTGTATATATACACACATACATATAAAGCATGTATATATATATATATATATATATATATATATATATATATATACACATGTAAAGTTTATATATATATAACATCTTTATCCATTCATCTGTTGATGGACACTTTGATTGCTTCCATACCTTGAAGCCAATTGATTTCTTCTTTTTTTTTTGGCCGTGTTGGGTCTTCGTGGCGGTGTGTGGGCTTCTCATTGCGGTGGCTTCTCCTGTTGCAGGGCACGGGCTCTAGGCGTGCGGGCTTCAGTAGTTGTGGCACACAAGCTCAGTAGTTGTGGCTCGCGGGCTCTAGAGCACAGGCTCAGTAGTTGTGGCGCACGGGCTTTGTTGCTCCGCGGCATGTGGGATCTTCCCGGACCAGGGCTCGAACCCGTGTCCCCTGCATTGGCAGGCGGATTCTTAACCACTGCACCACCAGGGAAGTCCCAAGGGCAATTGATTTCTAAGTTCTTGGAGATGAGGTGACTCTGTTGCTTCTGCCTACAGCCTCTTTCTAAGATCCTTATTTTCCAAAAGGAATGAAAATGCTTTAAGAATTTATTCTTATATACTGAGTAGTTAAAAAAAACTTTTTTTAAGCCTGTGATAGTCCAAAGTTCTGAGTAATTTAGAATAAGAGTAAACCCTTTGCTTTTCTAGTGCTTTTCTGCAGTGTCTTGTGGGGGAATTTTCTACTCTGTTTTAAAATAATGCGAATAGCTAACACTTACTTTGTACTTTGTCCCAGGGTCTGTATTAGGCACTTCACGCACATTAACTCATGTAATCCTCGCAACAACTCCATGGGTTAAGTACTGTTATTACCTCTATGGTACAGATGAGGAAATAGGCCTAAGGAGGTAGAGAAATTTGCCCAAGATCACAAGGCTAGGAAGTGGCAGAGCCAGAATTTCATCCCAGGAAGATTGGCTCCAGGGTCTGTCCATTTAACCACTGTTGGAAGGCCTCCAAGGCCAGAGATAAATTCAAGGACTTTTAGTATTTTTTAAAAAAGGACAAGACCTCTCATACAAGTTTATATTCTACTGGTGCTTTTCTTCCCCCTATATATGAAAAGAACTAGATCTCATTTATAATCTGATTTCAATTAAGGGTATATCTACTGATTGCCAACTTTGTTAAAGCAGGGGAAATGCTTGACCCTACAGCGTTTCATTGGGTAGTCAGTCTGCTACTTCCAGCTACCAAGGAGGGCTGGCTTTCATCTGGGAAAAATCTGCCAACTTTATGCATCAGTTCTAATTTTTCAGTAATACATCTACTGAAGTGATACAGCAGTGATATTCTTTCAACATCGTAAACCTCTCTTTTAAAGATTATATTGCTACATAACAACCAAAAATATTTTTGTAAACACCACTGCTTCTTTTTTTATTCAAAGAATTTCCTAATCTCTTTGATGCTTCCATGCACAATGAATTTCAATTCCTGCATTATTTTGCTGATAACACTCGTTTTTAAAATCATACCAAATGAACACAGAGCAAAGGCACGTAAAAGTTATTATTTTGAAGTAACGTTTGGCCTGCTTTTTAGAATACCTGAAAAATGCTGCAAACCTTTGAACTCATTTTTATTCTTCGCTTCATTTTTTCATCCCTAAAGGGTTTAAAATATAGGTAGACTAGAAAATACTATGAGACAGAAAAAAAATAACAAGGATTCACAGATTTTTTTCATTTTGTAATGTGTGATAAATTTCCAAAACTTTCTACCTATAGAGTATTTTGGAAAATCTATTTTTACTTCAGGTGGATAACTTTTTAACAAGAATATAGGATTAAAAAATTCATATTACATGGTCATGTAACTGAATTGGCAGGAAATCCATTTGACTTATCCCATTTAATTATTGCTTTGTTTTTTTTTTTTTTGCTGTGTCGGGTCTTCTTCGCGGTGAGCAGGCTTCTCTTGTTGTGGAGCATGGGCTCTAGGCACGTGGGCTTCAGTAGTTGTGGCGTGCGGGCTTCAGCAGTTGTGGCACACGGGCTCAGTAGTTGTGGCTCGCGGGCTCTAGAGCGCAGGCTCAGTAGTTGTGGTGCACAGGTAGTTGCTCCAAGGCATGTGGGATCTTACCAGACCAGGGCTTGAACTCGTGTCTCCTTCGTTGGCAGGCAGGTTCTTAACCACTGCACCACCAGGAAGTCCCATAATTATTGCATTATTAAATATGAATTATTTAATGGCAGTTGTCATAATGAAAACACTTGTAGATTTAAATTGTTAACTCCAAGATACCATTCTAAACAAAAACCAAACAGCAGATGATACAAACTGCATTGTGCGTGTCAAATTTAATCAGCAATTAATTCCAGTGGAATACAGTAGATTCCTGTTACTCACAGTAGTTATATTCTATAAAGTCGCTTTAAACACTGAATTAGCAAGTACTGATCCACTGCTTCCAGGGGAAATACAGGGTTAGGTTCCTGTGAGCCTTTGGTCACAGCATCTTCATTAACTGATCAATACATAACCTTGTCTTATGTGTGCTTCTGTTTAGAGACACGTTAATATATATTGTTGATTCATTAATGCTGAACTCATGACCAACAGCCATGAGTAACTCTGTAACTCATGCCTAAATGAAGCTTATCTAACACACTGTTTTCTCTGTGAGGCACATCCCAGCCTTATTGGCTTAAGGACACTAGACAGCACTTCATCACTATGCCTAGGGGCCATTTAAAATAGCAAAATCACACAAACACACAAAAGCAAAAAAATGCAAAACAAACAAACAAACAAAAAAAGTGGAACTAAATGGACCACAAAAAGGACACTTGTTTACACTCTGAGAGCTGAAACAATAAGGCAGAATGTCACTTTGTTTGATCTCAGCTGGGAACATGCATGTTGGTTGACTCAAATCTCTCACCAGTCTGTGCACGTCAGTGAATGACCGAGAAAGCTCCATGAGTATTGAGTTTGGGGTTGTGAATAAATTTCGGTAAGTAGGTAAATTCGCAAATATTGAATCCACAAATAGCAAGGATTGACTGTATTTGTAAAACTTAAAGATATACGCTGATCAGTGTGTCAGAAAACCAGTTTCTTATTTAGAAACCCAAGTTGTTTTAGTTATTATTCACTTATCAAATTTAGTCCTCCTTCATAGATCAAAGCAGCTGGTACATATCTAACCTTTTAGAAAGGACATTTTATTTCTATCAGTTGAAAAAAATGTCATATTAAATGTACAAACTGCCCATCTTCAAAATTTACAAAAGTGTAATAAAAATACAAAGAAATTTCAAAATAGCAAAAATGTCTCTGCTTTGAACAGTGTCCCTTAAAATGTGGTGCCCTCGTGCAGTGCACAACCTGACCAACCATATATGGCAACCTGGATTGTAGCTAGGTTGCATAGGGGAAGCACAGTAGGCAGAGTGGATGGGTTCAACTTTTGAGAAATGCTGTTAGATAACATCAGTTTTAAAGAGTAGAGAACTTGGAGGTGGAGAGATCTCACTTGAAATACCTGTACTGCCATTTATGTCATATGCATGTGAGCAAGTTCCCTCTCTGAACTTTAGTTTTTATATCTGTAATAAGAGGATGATAAATACCCACTTCAGAGGAGTTGATTTGAGGAGGAAAAATAAGACACCTATGAAAATTATTAAAAAAGAGGCATATGATGTTAAGACTCTCCCTCTTTTCCTATAAGCAGTGGGTTTTCCTTGAAGTCTTAGAACAGGGAAATCATCTGATCAGATTGGGGTTTTAAAAAAATAATCCTTGTGTTGGTTTGAAAATGGATTAGAAGCAGACTGACATAAGGTCCAAGATTTTAAAAAAACAAACAGAAAAAGCCCTAAAAAACTCCTTAAAACCTAGTCTAAGGCAATCAATCGATAACAAGAATGGAGAAAGGAGAAACAGACTGAAGAGTTATTTCAGAGACTGAGTTGTGCAGTTGAAGATGTTATCCTTTCTGTGCTCCTGCCAATGGCTGACTGACAGGAGACCGGGATGGGGCAGGGGGAGGGGGGTTGCAGGTACAAAGGACCAGCCCCCTGGAACCAAAGTGGGAAGTTAGTTTCCAGGCTCGCCCCACATGCTTGAGTAGCTCGTTCTCCTGCTTGCTATCCTGTTTTCCTCACCTCCTTGTCCTAGGAGCACTCCTCAGTAAACCACTTCCTTACCAATCCTGACCACTGGCTCTTCCTGGGGAACTAACTCCAAAGGGGAAAGACTTATCTAAGAGACCCATAGCTGCAAGGGAATGTGGAGGAGAGAGCAGTCAAAGGCGGCCCTTAGGGCTCTTGCTTCATCTCAGACTTGCCATAATCCTCCTGACTGGTTGACACTTTTCCTGTAAAGAGACACATGATGAAGCAGTTCTCTGACAGTCTGCTGGAAAGTTCACTGTCCCCTTGGGATAGAAAAATATTAACACTGACTGCATTATTAAGCGTTCCAAATTTTTCCTAAAATATTGAACTATTTTAAACTTGCAACTTTACAACCGAAGAATTGCTTCAGTAAGGCCATGGAGGATGGCGTTATGTACAACGAATCTCTTTGATGACTTGAGGAAATATAGATTGCAATTGAATGAAAATATGTTGAATTCAAAGTGAGATAAAAATCGCGTGAGTTTCGAAAGTATATGTTTCTCATGGATGTTTTTCAGAACCTTCTGCTTATGCAGCTAAAATATTTTAAAAAGCACTTTAAGTTTTTGATAAGGATTTTACTTTTTTTTATTAAAAAGAGCAGTCTGTGATTGACTTTAATGCTGAAACCAAAGGTCCTTGAATTGGTTATTTTTTATAAAGTGAGCTCTCAGTGGTTTCTAAGCTTAGCTTATCATAAAGTTATAAAATGGATCACATTTATTTTAGGTATAAAATATGTTGGAAACAGTTATATATATTGGGAAAAGAAAATGGACTTTAAAAATAAATGATATGAAAATTTATGAAGATCTTTGGAAGTGACAGTGATAGATTGTTTTACAACTAGCTGTGTTGTCCTACTAGAACAAATAAGGGACCGGGATTTGTTTTAGGAGGAATTGGTAAAACAATCATTGCTAAAGAAGGACTAATTATTAGAGAGATCAAATAGAAATCAGCAAAGCAACTGAAACAAGTCTAAGAAAGGGCTGAGAATGGTTATAAAGTCCTTTAAATGCAGTCACTTAAAGTATAGAATTAGGTTTTGGTGGTCTGTCTTTTACCAATGAATCTTGTGTTGGATGACTAAAGTAGTTTGCAGCATTTGGCAACATTTCATTCAGGTTAGGAAAATATTTAAATCAAACATTCTTTGAAAACAATCTTTAGACAAATAAAATGTTATAGGAGTGCTTTCCAGACAAGTTTCTAAATACATTGAAAGCCCCCAAAGTTTCCTACTACAGATTTTTCCTATGAGAAACTTGTATATTTGCAAGACAAACAAGTAAACAAACAAAAGGAAGAAACTGGAGAAATAAACTTACGAAACCAAAAGAAAGCTCCAGAATAAAAGCCCAAGTGCCTTAGAGATGTAGATCTTCATCGCTTCCCAGAGCCACTGATGAGGCATTTTTTATCTTGTCTCAGATATCATGTTTATTGAATGTATATCTCAGCGTGCCAGCATTGTAAACATATTTCAGGATAAAATTTAACATTATAGCAGAATGAGCCGGAAATTCTGGTTTAAGCTGGGTGTGCCCAGGGCTTCCCGTTCCCAAACTACAAAATATTTGTTCGCCTTCTCCTATCAGCACCCCAGACTCAATTTGTCCCAAACTGAACTCTCTCTCCTTTTCCCTCCTCTGTTTTATGTCCTCACTGCTTTTCAGGCCTCACTATGCTTTCAGCCTGGCTGGTAAACTCAGACTCCAGTGGATTCCACCTCCGAAGCTTCCCCCTTCCTCACAATTACCACTGCCAGCTGACCAGTTCCTCCTCTCACCTGGCCTGTGACAGCTCCTCCTGCAGGCCTTCTTGCCTTCCCTCTCTCTCCTCCTGTGTATCCCACCTACTGTTGCCCTGTTATCTTCCTTTGGTTGCAGGCTTTGTATTGTTGCTGTTTAAAAACTTGGCCTAAACTACTATATATAAAATAGATAAGCACCAAGGTCCTACTGTAGAGCACAGGGAACTATACCTTATAATAAACTGTAATGGAAAAGAATCTGAAAAAGAATATACACATATAACCGAATCACTTTGCTGTACACCTGAAACTAACACAACATTGTTAATCAACTATGGCTAAAAACTTGGCCAGCTGAAGGGTTCCTATACACTAGCCTGGCATCTAATAAGGAACCTCCCTCTTCTATAAAGAAGCAAGTATATGAGGTGGACTAGGTCACGCAGCTGGCAGCTTCCTGACTCTGTTGTCATTATAAAGAAAAATAGAGGTCCGTACCGAGATATTACAAATCATAGTATATTGCCCACACATGCAGTTTTGTGAGTAAGCTGGGCTGGAACGTGCTTTGTGCATTTTTACTAACTGTGCCCACCCCCCAGGCCTTGCTTAAACTATCATCATACCCAGAGTTCCCCCCCCTCACCCCCCCAGCCTGCGTATTCTATCACCATAGTGCTAGCTAGTTCCAAACTGTAGTCCCTTCCAGGGTCCAGCTCAGACATACATCCAGACGCAGGGTCCTCCTTTCAATTCTCAAGGGACGCATCATCGGGTGCTACCTTTTTTTTGTTTGTTTATTTCTTTATGGCTGTGCTGGGTCTTCGTTTCAGTGCGAGGGCTTTCTCTAGTTGTGGCAAGCGGGGGCCACTCTTCATCGCGGTGTGCGGGCCTCTCACTGTCGCCTTGTTGCGGAGCACAGTCTCCAGACGTGCAGGCTTAGTAATTGTGGCTCATGGGCCCAGTCGCTCCGCAGCATGTGGGATCTTCCCAGACCAGGGCTCGAACCCGTGGCCTCTGCACTGGCAGGCGGACTCTCAACCACTGCGACACCAGGGAAGCCCCCATCGGGTGCTACCTTGAAGGATCACTTGGCTCATGTCTTGACATCCCAGAAAGTTTGCAGGCGTCCAGGGAGGGGTCAGGCCAGGTACTTTTTATTTTCCCACTTACTGCAAAACTATATTGCTTTCATAGAGAATAATCTGTTTAACACTGATTTAAAATCTTTTATTGTGTGTATTTTTTTCCAGCTTTACAGAGGTATAACTGACAAAACTGTAAGATATTAAAAGTGTGCATAGTGGTGACTTGATATGTTATATTTTGAAAGGATTCCTCCCATCTCTTTAATTAACACATTCATCACTAACACTGATTTTTTTTTTTTAATTTATTTTTTTATTTTTTAATTTTTTTTTGTGGTACACGGGCCTCTCACTGTTGTGGCCTCTCCCGTTGCGGAGCACAGGCTCCGGACGCACAGGCTCAGCGGCCATGGCTCACGGGCCCAGCCGCTCCGCGGCATGTGGGATCTTCCCAGACCGGGGCACAAACCCGTGTCCCCTGCATCGGCAGGCGGATTCTCAACCACTGCGCCACCAGGGAAGCCCACCAACACTGATTTTTTTAAAAACATCTTTATTTGAGTATAACTGTTTTACAATAGTGTGTTAGTTTCTCCTTTACAACAAAGTGAATCAGTTATACATATACATATGTTCCCATATCTCTTCCCTCTTGCGTCACCCTCCCTCCCACCCTTCCTATCCCACCCCTCTAAGGTGGTCACAAAGCACAGAGGTGATCTCCCTGTGCTATGTGGCAGCTTCCCACTAGCTATCTAATTTACATTTGGTAGTGTGTATATGTCCCTGGCACTCTCTCACATCGTCACAGCTTACCCTTCCCCCTCCCCATATCCTCAAGTCCATGCTCTACTAGGTCTGACACTGATTTTTAAAGACTGTGTAAATTCATATCTTCTGGTGTCATGAAGAAGAGTTACAAGCTTGACCACAGTGACCAGAATTAGACTTTATGAAACTGAATTCTGCAACAATTGGATGTGGAGTTAATGGAGAAGGGACTTTTTCAGACAGTTTCTCTTCCAGGTGCCTTGAGGTTTCAATCAGCTTTTGTGTTTCCTCGGGCAGTGTCGCTTCATTGAAAATTTGACAAGTGGGACTTGCCTGGTGTCTCACTGGTTAAGAATCTGCCTGCCAATGTAGGGGACATGGGTTCAATCCCTCGTCCGGGAGGATCCCACATGCCGTGGAGCAACTAAGCCTGTGCACCACAACTACTGAACCTGAGCTCTAGAGCCCAAGAACCACAACTACTGAGCCCACGTGCCACCGCTACTGAAACCTGCATGCCTAGAGCCCGTGCTCCGCAACAAGAGAAGCCACCGCAATGAGAAGCCCGTGCACAGCCACAAAGAGTAGCCCCTGCTCGCAGCAACTAGAGAAAGCCCGCGCGCAGCAACAAAGACCCAGCGCAGCCAAAAATAAATAAATTATTTTTTTTAAAAAAAGAAAATTTGACAAGTGTGTAGTGATTCTACTGCATGGAAAAACTTCAAGTTGAAAGCATGTTTACTACAAACTATACTATTAATAGGAGATTTCTGAAAGCTTTCATATGCATTAAGGACTTTTTTTTTTTTTAATGTTGCTTCAAGTGAAAGCATGGAGGTGATTCTGGACTGGATACGTGGCAATGTTACTGTAAAATCAAAAGCCATCAGGACTTCCCTGGTGGCGCAGTGGTTAAGACTCCGTGCTCCCAGTGCAGGGGGCCTGGGTTCCACTGGTCAAGGAACAAGATCCCACATGCATGCCGCAACTGAGTTCATATGCCACAACTAAGGAGCCCGCCTGCCGCAACTACGACCTGGCACAACCAAATAAAAAAATAAAATAAATATTAAAAAACAAAATCAAAAGCCATCCTCAAGGCCAAGAAGTCCTCAGAGTAGGATGGTTGGATGGAATCTAAGAAGAGCTGCCACATCTGTGATTTCATTTAATTTTAGAACAGCACACACGGAGGTCCATCAAGGGCCTTGAAGTGAGGTGAAGGTGGGTTCCAGTTTGAGGTTCTGCTACAAATAGTGGGACCCCAGGCACGTTACTCACCTTCTCTGTGCTTTTAGTCTTATGGTCTGGGGTCGGATCATCATTCTGTCACTGACCAGCTGTATACTCTTGGACAATTTATTTCATTTCCCTGTGGTTGTTTCCTCACCTTAAAAATGTATTATTCTTAAAAAAAATGTATTATTCTTATATCCACTTCATAATCTTGTTTTAAGTAATGAAATCTTAGTTGGAAAGCAGTTAGAACAGCTCTTGAAAGAACACATGTAAGTGTTTTATAACTGGACGCTATGGCTGTTCTAACACTAGTATTAATAATATTTATATTTCCCTGCAGGGTTGTTGAGAACGTTGAAAGAGAGAACGCTACATGATTTGCGGATCCCAGTACAAAAGGCAAATGTAGGACCCTTTGTTCAAAAATCACTAAGAATTTCAAGAGTGGGACAGCAGGGAGTTAAACCAAATGTGAGGCCCTTCTGCGCGCAGGGCCTGTGCCACTGCACGGATTGCGCACCCGGCAAGCGGCCGGGCGCTGGAAGACGCAGAAGCCTTGGCACACAGTGGGCGCTAAATAAATGCTCATTCACCTTCGTGACAGCGCACGCCGCCAGTCCTGTCAACACCGACCCCTCGCTATCACTTGCCCCTGACCTGAGGACAAGACCCGGAACTGCGCTCGCGATGGAGTCGCGCGGTGAAGACCAGCCTCCAGCCCCGCTGTCCCCAGTCGCTCCGGCGGGTGTCTGAGCCTCATCCTGGCCGGATGGGGCCGCTCGGCCGCTGCGCCGCGCACCGTGGGGGACACCCTCGGGAGGATCGGGGTCGGTCCGGCGCCCCCGGGCGCGTCTCGGAGGCCCGGACGGCTCGCAGCCAGGCCGGGATTCCGGGTTGCGCGGGCGCAGCGTGCGTCCGGGCCTCGCCGCCGTGTTTACCGGTTGCCCGAGGAGACGCACCGCGCGCACCGCCGACTCTCGCGCCCGCCTGGCTCCCCGCCGCCCGCGGGTCCGAGCGCGCAGCGGGGCCCCGGCCGTCATGAGCTGCTCCGAACGCCGGCGCCCGCAGCCCACCCGCCGCGCCGCCTTCGGCGTCACGTCGCCAGCGCCCGAGGTACCGTCGTAGCCCGCGGCCGCGCGCGTGGGTGGCACCGGCGGCCCGTCTCCACCCGGGAGGGCGCCGGGGATGCTCGGCCCCGGCTGCGCGGCCCGGGCTGTGCTGGGCGCTCCTCGCCGGCAAACTTTCCTCTCGATGGCGTGGGGAGATCGTAGTCGGAACGGGACTGGGATTGCCAGCGGCCGGTTAATTTTAGGAAGTTAGAGGCAAGTCGTGAGTTTGTGAAATGCTGTTGAATTTTAAGGTTGTACTAGTTTGCTTCTCTTGGCCATTTAAACGGGTTAAGTTCTAAAAACGGTGTCTGGCTCCTGTAGACCCTCCCCGCCCCCGGAGCAAAGCATTCTTGCATTTAAACTTAGACTACTTAGCTACCAAGACGTGATTCAGAGCAGTTTCTTCAACGTCTGAGGTGGTGGGATTAAAGCCGGTGTTGGGCAAAGTCGCTGGCCTCCTGGTTGCCAATCACTCCAGAAACAGTAATTCGGTTGTCGTTGGCTCCATTTACTCATTTACTCCCAGGAGGTACTTAGGCACTGGGGACTTTCAGGCTCAGCCTGGGTTAAGTGTCCCCTTCTGGACGTGGCACCAGGGGCCCACCAGGCATAGAGTGTGTCAGGGGTGCTTGCCAGAGACACGGGGGAACTGTGTTCAGCGGAACTGCTAGCCCCAGAGGGGTCCTCAGCCCAGCCGTACTGACCACAAAAATCCCTGGGGCACACTCTTCAATTCAAAACATGGGGGTGGATTCTCCAACATGCTGTAGGAGTTGTAATATTCAGCAGCTTTGATTGTTGCCTTACTTACAGTTAGATTTTTCTGATTCCTGGTATATTTTTGGAAAACTAGTACCGTCTTGTACAAATAAAATTAATTTTTCTTCCACTGGACATTTGCATATTTTATCCCTATTTGGTATCCTCTGTGAATTAAGAATATTAGCCCATGCATGAGTATGTAGAATTTTTATATTATTTATATTTGTTTGGGGAACAAATTGAAAGAAAATTACAAACTTCATGGCCCTTCATCCCTAAATACTCTAGTGTGTATCTCCTAAGAACAAGGGCTTTCTCTAACCCAAATACAATGATCAAATTCAGGGTGTTTAGCATTGTTGTAATAGTATTTTCTAATGTACACTATCTGCTAAAATTTTGCCAATTGTCCTAATAATGCCATTTACTGCAATTTTTTTTTTTTTCATTTCAGGATCACACATTATATTTACTTGTGTGTCTTTAGTCTCTGTAAACCTGGAACAGTTCCTCAGCATTTCTTTGTCTTTAATAATACTGATATTTTTACAGACTCTAGGTCATTTGTTCTGCAGAATAGGTTTATCTGATTGTTTTTCATGATAAGATTTTTGGTAGGAATACTATATAAGTGGTGTGTCTCAGTGTGTCACAGCAAGAGGTGCATGATGTCAGTTTGTCCCACTATTGGAGATATTCCTAACTGGTGGTATGTGCCAGAGTTTTCTACTGTAAAGGTGGAAAAATAAGTAAGTTTTAGTAATAAATAAGTGATCATTTTGAGTCATCTTATGGAGATTTTAAAAAAATAAATTTATTTATTTTATTTTTTTGGCTGCATTGTGTTTTCGTCGCTGCGTGTGGGCTTTCTCTAGTTGTGGCGAGCGGGGGCTACTCTCTGCTGCGGTGCACAGGCTTCTCATTGCGGCGGCTTCTCTTGTTGCGGAACACGGGCTCTAGGTGCGTGGGCTTCAGTAGTTGCAGCACGCTGGCTCAGTAGTTGTGGCTCGTGGGCTCTAGAGCACAGGCTCAGTAGTTGTGGTGCACGGGCTTAGTTGCTCTGTGGCATGTGGAATCTTCCCGGGCCAGAGGTTGAACCAGTGTACCCCGCATTGGCAGGCAGATTCTTAAGTACTGCACCACCAGGGAAGCCCCCATGTTGAGATTTTTAGGATAAATTTTACTACCTACATAAAGGAAAATATCCACCAAGCCCAAGATTTTAATTGACCTGAAAGACCTAAATTTTATTGAGAATAAAAATAGAAGCAAAAGGCCAGCATTTATTATAATTGTTATTTCAGTTTCCAGAATACTTCATCTGAGACAATCTTGTAACTCAGATAGTCAAGGCAGAAATTTCCCATTATACAGATGATATAGCTTGCTCAATTAGCAAAATAATGGAGCGGGAACTTAAATACCTTTCCTTTGAAAGTTTAGTACTTTTCCTACCACACCATTATGACACTGAAAAACTGATTAAAACACAAAGCTGGGATAATATGCAATTGTATGAGGAAGTAGAATACTGCAGGGGCCGGAGGTATTAGCTTTGAGTTCAAGCAGTCCTGGGTATACCACTTACCTGTGACACCTTGGGCAAAAAAATTACTTAATGTCTCAGAACTTCAGTTTCTTCATCTGAAACATGGGATCATAATGCTTATGACATAGTGTGGTTTGGGGGTTCACAGTTCATATATGTAAAGCTCCCAACAGAGTGACAGAGTAAATGCTTCTGAATATTCGCTCTTCTTCTTTCTTTTTTCTTTTTTTTAAGTTGAAGTAGAGTTGATTTACAATGTTGTATTAGTTTCAGGTGAACAGCAAAGTGATTCAGTTATTTATATATATATATATATAATGTATAATTTTTCAGATTCTTTTCCATTATGGCTTATTACAGGATATTGAGTAGAGTTCCCTGTGCTCCACAGTAGGTCCTTGTTGTTGTTTATCTATTTTATCTATTAGCTATTATTAGTCTTTATAACTTGGGAGATTGCCGTACATCAACACCACTGCCACCATCCCTGACACCTCCATCCTTACCTCAGGACCATGTCAGCAGTCAGTTACTGAGGGTCTGTGTGAGGGACTGAGTATACAGAAATGAATCTGACACAGTCCCTGGTGTCAATGAAAACTCAAGAGTCTACAATAACCCATAAGAAGACTGTGTCATTTGTAGTATCATCCCTGCACCAAATCTAATGTTGCATTTTTCTCAGGTTGGATTTACCCCTTATCATCAGCAGAGCTTTACTAGGCTAGGAAAAGTGACAGATACTAAGCAATATTGTGTGAATTGTAGTGTCACAGCTCAAGCGTGGAAGACAGAAACATGCTTTGGGGAAATTTACAGATGTCACTTTGAGCAGAACAGTGTAACTTTGCCATACATCTGAAATAAGGTGTGGAAGCTGGAAAATGTCACCAAATTATATCATCAGTCAGCAAAAAGCTCTAGCATTCATCTGGTGAAAAGTGCTTGGATGGAGGCCGCAAACATATGTAGCTACTTTGCTGTGTCAGTGTTTTCATGTGTTTGGAAGACCTGAACCAAAGTCATGGCTCCAGTATATACCATTGTTGGGGATTTGAGCAAGTTTCATTCCTTTCTGTAAAACGAGGGTTAATTAGAATTGCTGTCTGATGGGGTTGTTTTGAGAAGCGAACGTAAATCAACAGCTATAGTTCCTTAAAGTAAAGGACTTAGAGCTGGTCATGTATAATTATGAAGGAAGTCAATTCACTTTCCCTTTATTTCCCCACCATTTCAAACTTTTTAAAAATTGTGGTAAAATACATATAAAATTTACCATCTTAATATTTAAGTGTACAGTTCAGTGGCCTTAAGTATAGTCACATTATTGTGCAACTGTTACCCCCATCTGTCTCTGAAACTCTTTTCATTTTGCAAAACTGACATTCTGTACCCACTAAACAGTAACTCCCCATTCCCTCGTCACCCCAGTTCCTGGCAACCGCCATTCTATTTTCTGTGTCTGAATTTGACTACTCTAGTCAGCTCATATAAGTGGAATCATACAGTATTTGTCCTTCTGTGACTGGTTTGCTTTACTTAGCATCATACCCTCAAGGTTCATCCATGTTGCAACATGCGTTAGGATTTCCTCACTTTTTAAGGCTGAATGACATTCCATTGTATGTATATACCATGTTTTGTTTATTCATTCATCAGTACAAGGACACTTGGACTGTTTTACTGTTAATAATGCTACTATGATCATGGGTGTACAAATATCTCCTCAAGATCTTGCTTTCATTTCTTTTGGGTATAAGAATTGGAATTGCTGGATTATTTGGTAATTCAATTTTTAATTTTTTGAGGAACTGCCCTACTGTTTTAGTGGATACAGCATTTTACATTCTCATCAGCATTGCACAAACGTTCCAGTTTCTCCACATCCTTGTCCGCACTTGTATTTTCCCTTCCCTTCCTTCCTCCCTCCCTCCTCTCTCTCTCTCTCTCTCTCTCTCTCTCTCTCTCTCTCTCTCGTAGCCATCCTACTAGGTGTGAGGTAGTATCTATTTCCACTTTTTTTTCTTTTTTTTTGGCTGCACCATGTGGCATGCGGGATCTTAGCTCCCCAACCAGGGATCGAACCCGTGTCCCCTGCAGTGGAAGCATGGAGTCTTAACCACTGGACTGCCAGGGAAGTCCCTATTTTCCACCTTTTAAAGAACCATTTCCTCTCTCTTCTGATTTGCTCTGTTCTTTTTGGTTTTCTCCTTTTAATCCACTTTAAGAAAAGATCTGACTCTTATCACATCTTCATATGAACTTAAGTCAGAAGCCTCCCTATTCTAGATATAAAGAAAAAAAAACAACAACCCTAAAGCTTCCCAAAAAAGGTAAGAAGGGAGAGAAAAAGAAACAGAAAAAGCTAAGAAAAAAAAAAAGATGATGAAAAGAAATACAAATGTACCAGTAATTACAATAAATATAAATGGACTAAATGCTCAGTTAACCAACAAAAATGTCACATTGAATTTTTAAAAAATCCAGGTATATGCTATTTATGAAAGACACCTATAAACAAAAGTATATGGAAAAGTTGAAAGCAAAGTGTATGAAAAGATTTACCAGACACATAATAAGCAAAAGAAAGCTTATTAGGCATAATAATATTATACAGAATAGTTTTAAGGCAAAAAAGCATTACTAGAGGTAAAGAAAGTCACAATAATAACACAAATTATATCACTATCACATAATAATAAAAATTTTTATTCATCAGGAACTTAAACAATTCTAAATGTGTATGAATCTAATTAAATGGCCTCAAAATATATAAAACAAAAATTGACAGAAGCAAAAATCTATAAGGAGATATAAACAAATCCACAACTACAGTAGAACACTTTTAACATACCTCTGTTAGTATTTGAGAGATACACCAGACAAAAATTTGGTAAGGGAACTATTTAAAAAGCTAAAAATACAAACTTGGTTAAGTCATTATAAAGAAGAAGAAAAGTAAATAAAATATTTGGGATATGGCTGTAAAAGTTAACAGGATGACTTTTTCTCCTTGCCCAAGGGAATAAATACCTTTAGACTATGAAACAATCAATTGGACAAACTCCTAGAAAGTGTACTCTGTTGGTAGGGATTGAACTAGATAAGTAACTAAGTGTTTTCCCTTGTTTCAAATAAAAAAGAGCTTTATACTATCAAAAATAAATCGTAACAATCTGATCATGAGAAAACATTAGAAAACCCACCTTGAAGGATTTTCCACAAAATAATTGGCCAGTACTCTTCAAAAGTGTCAAGGTCATGATTGGCAGAGACTAAGGAGACATGACAGCTAGATGCAATGTGGGAGCCTGAGTCGGCTCCTGGACCATAAAAAAGGCATTATTAGAAAACTGGTGAAATTTGAATGAGATCTGTAGTTTAGTTAATAGTATTGCATCAACGTTGATTTCCTGGTTTTAGCTGACTTCAGTTATGTAATTAACGTTAGGGGAAGCTGGGTAAAGGGTACACAGAATCTCTCTGTTCTAATTTTGCAGCTTTTTTTCTGGGTCTAAAATTACTTCAGAATAAAAAGCTAAAAGAAAAGGAATGATAACAAGTTAATTCATTTGTATATCCAACTTTATTTTAACTGTAACACTTAATTTCTCTTGGTATCTAATTATTCTTTGACCACCTGGCTTTAGAATGCAGCAGTAGGGAAAGCATTCAAAGAACAGGTAGGAGAAACCTTTTTGAACACCAAACAGAGAGCCAGTTTTTCCTTTTATATTTTAAAAAGGTCAGTGGGTATCTTTACTCAGTGTTGCCAAATGTAATGGGTAGTGTATTTGAAACAATAGTGAGTGCTTCTTGGTCTGTACTTGAGTTAAGTTGACTCATTACAAAGACTTGCTGTGTTCAAGGACAATTAAAAATTTTAATTTAAAAAGGGAGTAACATTTGCTGTACTAGGAATTATTTATGCTAGGTTATTTACCCAAGATTTCTTTTTTTCTTTGTTTCACTTCCAATTTTTTTCCTTTGAAATTGGTGCTTTGGTGACTTTGATCTAAGTCAGAGAAGTTCAAAGCATTGCTGAGGTGGACCCAGTAACACTGCACTCTTTCTCTTACTGATACCAGCACCACTATTGATTATGGCTTCTATCTCTACATGTTTAGATAGTGCTTGAATAAAATATTTTAAATATTGCTAATAAAAGGAAATATGTGAATTTTATTTCTGAGTAACTGAAATGACTCCTTTTTGTTGACTGAATTTACCTTTGTGCTGTCCCTCCTGAACCTTCCCTGTTAGCTTTGTACAGAAATGTATTTTTCAGCATTTCATCTAATCGCAATGTCAGTGCAAAGGGGAACAATATTAAGAACTGACTGTAATTATCACATTTTCCTAAGTCTTTTCTACTTAAGGGTAAATGAAATGGGTAGAGTGGAGAATCAAAAAGGAAGGTCTTGGTGTTGAAATTTTGTGAATATTTGGAGTAAGCAAAAATGAGAACTTGGGAGGAAACCTTAACCAGAAAAATTCTGCTTGGTGAATCATACATTGCATGAGTCACCCATGTGACGGACGTTCTTTGAGTCTTAGGGCACCAAAGATATGGAAATTCTTTCCTTCAGCAGTTAAAAAGTGAGGGCCTAGTCTAAAGCAGGCACTGTTTTAGATAAGGTCCCACTACTCATAAAAGTTATATTTTAGGGCTTCCCTGGCGGCGCAGTGGTTGAGGGTCCACCTGCCAATGCAGGGGACACGGGTTCGTGCCCCGGTCCGGGAAGATCCCACGTGCCGCGGAGCGGCTGGGCCCGTGAGCCATGGCCGCTGAGCCTGCGCGTCCGGAGCCTGTGCTCCGCAACGGGAGAGGCCACAGCGGTGGGAGGCCCGCGTACCGAAAAAAAAAAAAAAAGTTATATTTTAATGGGGGAAATAGATAGCAAGAGAAAACAAATAGATAAACAAGGTAATTTCAAAGTGTGTTGAATGCTTCGAAAGGCAGTGAAGTGGGATTGCAGGATGGAGGTTGCCTGGGGGCAGGGGGTGGAGTGGGTCCGGAGGGCTCTCCAAGGGGAAGACGTCTGTGCGGAGTTGTCGGTGATGATGGGAGGGTGTGTTCTCAGAAATAACAAGGGCAACTACAGGCCCTTAGGGGCAGTGTGTTTAAAAACAGTACAGTTTGTAGCGTGTCCCTTAGTCTGGGTATGCCTCATGTTTCCTCATCCTTAGATTCAAGTTAATCACTTTTGGCATTTACGGTGATTCTATACGAGACACGTTGTTTACTTCTCAGTGCTTCATGTCAGGAGCCATATGTCAGTGTATCCCGTTATTGATGTTATGAAAGAGAAAGGAAGGCCGAGAACTGGATTAAACAGACTAAAGATACCTGACAATACGTGCCACACATTTATAGTTGTTCTAAGGAACGTTATCGAGATAACTGGTGAGTAATACGGTATCATAGTTAAATTTCTTGAATCTGACAGCTGTATGCAAAGGAATGTCCTTGTTCTTGGGAGATACATGCTGAAGTATTTAGGGGATAAAGGCTATGATGTCTGCAAAGTACTCACAGATGATTCGGCTATCATGATTGTAATGTACAGAGAGAAAGGAATAAGTCAAATGTGACAAAATATTCTCTCAGCTGATGAATCTAAGCGAAGCATATACTTGATTATTCTTGTAACTTTTCCTGCAAGACTGAAATAAAACTTTAAAGAAAGTATGTGCCTGGAATAAATCGGGATACTAAGTAGAAGAGGCTGTTTCTAACTATCGAGCTCACAGTCTAGTTAAGTAAATTATAAATGGGGTCATAAATAAAAGTTTGAAAAAAGGAAGAAGGCAAAAGCATGGCTGCAGTGGGTAGAGGACGATGAGCTCCAGGAGACAGAGAAGGGCCACGTGCATCAGAGAAAAGGAGAGCTGCCTGGGGGAGTGGTGGTGCGGGGGGTGTAAGTCAGGAGAGGTCAAGGAGGGTGGCCTTTGTGTGGCAAGTGCTAGAGGGAGGTCAGGTCAGGTAAGGAGTGAAAGTGTCCCCTGGGCTTGGTGCTGGGGGCGGTCTTCCTGCAGGAGGTGAAATTTCAGCTGAGCTCTGGGAGGTGAGCAGGAGTTAGCTAGGCAAAGGATCCGGGCTGGGAGTGCTGGATAAGTTTTCTCCACCGCGCACGCTGGAGAATGGGAAGAAGCAAAGTCCATCCAGGCCACTGTGGAAGCCACTGGGGCGGGGGTGTAGCCGGGAGAGACCGTGAGGTGGCAAGAGTAGTGCGAGATGAAGCCGGTGAGGTAGGCAGGGGTCAGGTTATGCAGGACCCCATGGGCGTTTGGATTTTGTCCCGAGGCCCAGGGGAAGTCCCTGGAGACGTTCAAGCCTTGGGAATATTGAGCACTTTACATTTTGCAAAAGATCACTCTGGCTATACATGGGCTAGAGGCCAGGTGAGTGGTGAGGGCGGGGAATAAGTCTGGCGTCGGGGAGACTGTGTGCCGGCCGTTATGGTAACCGAGACTTGGATGGTGGACAAGGAGGTGGAGGGTGAGTCGTTATTTGGGGGTGAGAGTCGACAAGACAGATGCGTTGGAACTGGGAGGAGGGAGAGATTGTAGAGCCCAGGTTTCTGGCTGGAGGAACCGGGTGCATGTTTGGTGCCATATTCAGCGAGACGGAGAAGGAGCAAGTTGGGGGAAAAATAGCATGAGTTCAGATGGAGACAGGTTGGGTGTGAAGGGTCTGTCTGTGTTCCACGTTATATCCAGAAGGCAGTTAGCCAGGTAGATCCTGAGCCCAAAAGACAGGTTTTGTCTGGGGATCATCTGATATATGGGGCTCATTACCGTTTAGATGGTTCTTGAAGTTATGAATAAAGGAAGGCCAGAGAAATAAGAGGTTTTCTAGGGAGATAGTGAGAAGGGTTTTTAAATTCACAGTGAAATTTACCACGTGATGGTTGAGGATAAGCAGACCAGGGAAGCTGAGAGGAACAGATGAAGGGAACAAATTCTCCCTATTATGGGTACCTCATAAGAAAATCGTTTGCTTGTCAACCCAGGTCATCTATTGAGAAGACGTCTGTGGGCCTAAGAAGAATATTAGCCAGGGAGTCAGGAACCCTGGATCTTGTTGACTCTGAAATGAGTTGATTTTGGTGTCTTGAGCTCATTCCTCACTTTCTCTAGGTCTGGTTTCTGGATGTTTTAAGGTTAGTTTCCACCTTAAATTTTCTGGGAAATATTGATAAACTAACCATAACTTCCCAAATAATTTGAGGGGGCTTACAAAGAACTATGTATAAGACAGTAAGTTAGAAGATACCGTGTAAGTCAGCCCCACCATTTGAAAACGTTGCTTAACCCTTCTAGGCCTCAGTGTCCTCTTTGTGAAAATGGGATTATTAATAGCTGATTTGGGCTTTTTGCTCAGGATTCTGGACTTGAGTACATGTGTTTATGTCCTCTGCTTCTCTAAACCCCGTTAAAAGAGGAGAAAAAGTAGATAATAGAATCATTCTCCAACACTGTTGGGAATAAGACCAAAAATTTTTAATTTTTTTAACCATTCTAGAAAATACCCAGGCAGTGTCGTCATGATGGTGAATAGATGGCATGGGAGAAGATAGCAGTGGAGGTGGAATTGTTCTTTCCAGAAACCTCTGGAAGGTTCCATGCTTGGAATTGCCAGTTAGGGATATGGATTAGGAAATAGGGAGAACTCGGGGTGATTAACTGATGAACAGAATGTGGATTGGCTGCCTTCACCCCCAGTGCCCTTCCACTGCCTACGCTTTGGACTTACCTGTTCCCACTCCGCGCAATTCAACGTGCAGTCTGTTGTGGACGGAATGTTTGTGTCCTCCACAGGTTTGCATGTTGAAATCCTAACCCCCAATGTGATAGTATTAGGAGGTGGGGCCTTTGGGAGGTAATTAGGTCTAGATGAGGTCATGAAGGTGGGACCCCCATGGCGGGATCAATGTCCTTATAAGAAGAGGAAAGACTAGAACTCTTTCTGCCACGTGAGGACGCAGTGAGAAGGTGGCCATCTGCAAGCCAGGAAGAGAGTTCTTAGGAGGATCTGAACTGCCTGGCACCTTGATTTTGGACTTCCCAGCCTCCAGAACTGTGAGGTAATAAATGTGTTGTTGAAGCCACCCATCTGAGGTATTTTGTTACAACAGCGCGAGCTGACTAATAGTCAGCCTTTGCTAAAGTTAGTACAACCACTAGTGCTCAGAACTCACACCACAGAGGCCTTTCAAAGAAACATAACGTGTTATTATTGATGGAACATAATGGACATTGTCTTTAATTGCACAACTTTCTTCATATGAAGTTTCCTCATAACATTTATCCCTAAAGGCTGACGTGTATTAAGCTGTACCTTAGCGAAGTCACTTCTCTAGAGAAATAAACTTTCTGCCACTCTAACTTGTAGAACCTGAAGCGATTAGTAACTTGTTTCTGTTACTTTTCTGCTTATGTATTGGTTTTCTTTATGTATGTAGCTGTGATGGATAGCTCTCTTTGGTGAGTGACTGAAGTTCACTTACTACATATACAGTGAGTTTAAGGTTTAGAGAGGATGTAACTTAGGTGGTGGGCAAACATTTTGTAACTTTTATAACAACTCCGTTTAGCTCAGAAGACACTCTTTCTTTTAGAAGAAAAATACCATTTTGTCAGTTCAAGGAAACTTATTCCATTTGTTTTCCTCATTCCCTTTCCCCTTAGATGAACTAAGTCTCTGCAGGTGGGAGTGGAGTTGGTTATGAGTTTCTTGGCACTGAAGGATGGGCTGAGCACCGTTCTCTGTTCCCTTTGGCCCCGACTTCCCTCGTGGGCTGAAGGTTCAGCCATGCTGTAAGCTCTTTATTTCCATCCCAAGTCCCTTAAGTCTGTTATCTTATCTACGTCTACCTTCTTGCTTTACTTGGGAAAATGGACTTCCTTCCCATTTAGGTCACCGCAGAGCATTGAGCAGAGTTCCCTGTGCTCTACAGTAGGTTCTCATTAGTTATCTATTTTATACATAGGATCAATAATGTATATAGGTTACCACAGTGCGTTAGGTAGAGTTCCCTGGGCTATACAATATGTTCCCATCAGCTGTCTATCCCAAAGGGAGGGGGTATCTGTATGTGTATGGCTGATTCATACTGTTGTGCAGTGGAGGCTAACACAACCTTGTAAAGCAGCCAGACTCCAATAAGAATTAATTTGAAAATAAATGTAAAAAATAGTGTCTCCATGTAAGGGAAAGCAGGGTATGGTTTCCCCTCCTTGCCTGAGGAGTGGGTGCCGGTGGGGGGCTTCCCAATAGGCACAACACTCAGTCATCGCCGTTCATTCTACGCCCGGGAGCTTCCTGCCTGTAGGGCTGTTGTGAGAGGCTCCCACTCCAGGGCCACATCCTGGGAAGCAAGGGCACTAGCAGGGGTCTTCATTAGCGCCCGCAGCCTGCGCTGCTCATGGCAGGCGTTAGGCTGCACTAGGGCCGGTATCATCTAAGCGTGGGTCACGGCTCCCCCCAGTTCTCCTTTTCCCATGCATTGGAGCCACACTTCCCCTGGATTTATTTAGAATTGACAGTTTGAATTTTGAGGACAGCTGCCAAAGCCAATGATTATGGTTTTGTCCGTACTGGCTGTTAAATGTTGCTTTCTGATGGTAAGGCCATTTCTGGTCCCTGGTTTAAAAACCATGCTATATGGGTAAAGAAGAATGCTTACACTTCTGTTCGTAAAGGCAAATGGGCAGGCTGACATTTACTTAAAAGCAAAATCAAGATTTTCAGACTTATTCAAGTTTACAAGGCTAGGTTTGTTCAAGACACAGGTGATACAGTTTTGTTTCACATTATTTTGACCTTGAGACAATTGATTTCTTCTCTAGTCTGGCAGTGATATTTGCATGAAGATCTTTGTAACCTTGTGTAACAGCCTGGTAGCAACCTCAAGATCATACTTTTTGAAAATACAGGGTATAATGGTTACTTTTTTTTTTTTTTTTGAAGTATAGTTAAGTTACAATGTTGTGTTCGTTTCACGTGTACAGCAAAGTAATGATTACTTCTATGTGTCAACTCGGCTAGGCTAGGATAATATAGCCAAAAACCGACCTATATTTCACTCTTGAAGGTATTTTTTAGGTGAGATTAAGATTTAGATCAGTAGATTTGAGTAAAGCAGATTAGCCTCCATAATGTGGGTGGGCCTCGCCTAGTCTGTTGAAGGCCTGAGAGAAAAGACTGAGGTCCACAAGGAAGAGAGCATTCTGCCTCCGAACTGTCTTTGGACTCAAATGGCCGCATCAGCTTCAACTCTTCCCTGGGTTTCCAGCCTGCCAGCTCACTGTGCAGATTTCGGACTTGTCAGCCCCTACGATCATGTGAGCCAATTCCTTAAAATAAATCTATCTATCTATCTATCTCCATTCTATTGGCTCTGTTTCTCTGGAGAACCCTAACTAATACACAGGGTACTTCGCTGAGTCCTTCCGTGCTTGAGGAGGTGGTGAGAACCAGTGGGTTTGCAGCCCATCACAAAGGACAGTGCAGCAAGGCCCACAGGTGCTCAACACACAAACACAAAAGCTGATAATCAACAGCCGAAAACTGGGGAGAGTTTGTCATATCTACTGCCTGATTTTATTAGAGAGACGGAACCAATCTATCCATCAGCGTCACTGGCGAGCACCGTATTTTAAGGGACCCATGAGAATGTTTTAATTTCTTTTAAAATCAGGAGAGAGAGAGAAAAAAAATAACTTTTAAGTTGAAAAAATATTTTAATAGGTAGTATTTTGATATGTTCATCTTTATACCAATTAGTTATAAAATATGATTTTTAATATCTTTATGGAGGAAAGAGACCATGACGGTAAAAGTGCATAGGACCCACAAAATTTATAATGTGGCCCTGTAGGGAGATGAAACTGTGTGTAGAAACATTGTATAGAAAGCATTGTTAAGCAGCAGAAGAGATGATACGAAGACATAGATAATAGAACATATTTTTTCCCAGTTTTATTGATATGATTGACATACAGCACTGTGTAAGTTTAGGGTTTACAGCATAATGACTTGACTTAAATATATTGTGAAGTAATTACCACAATAAATTTAGTTAAATTTAATACCTATCATCTCATATAGATACAAAAAGAGAAAATGTTTTTTTCCTTGTGATGAGAACTTTCACATATATTTAGGACTTTCAGATATATTGTACAACAGTGTTAATTATAGTCATTATGTTGTACATTACACCCCCAGCATTTATTTATCTTATAACTGGAAGTTTGTACCTCATGTCTATCTTCTTCCAGCCGCCCCACCCCTGGCAGCCCCCCACCTCTGGTAACTATAAATCTGACCTCTTTTTTTAAAAAATGAGTTTTATGCTTGTTTTAGATTCCACATATGAGATCATACAGTATTTGTCTTTGTCTGACTTATCTCAATAAGCATAATGCCCTCAAGGTCCATCCATGTTGTTGCAAATGGCAGGATTTTCTTCTTTTTTATGGTTGAGTAGTACTCCATTATTTAGATATAGATAGATATAAATATGTCACATTTGTTTCCTTACCCATTCGTCCATTGATGGACTTTTAGGCTGTTTCCATGTCTTGTGAATTGTGAATAATGCTGAAGAAAATGTTATCTTAAATTTGCTTGTTCCTTCTCCTAAAGGTTGCCATAAAATGAAGAGTATTGAAATGAAGTCCAACAGGACTTAAATCTCCCTATGGCAATTTTATTGCACTAGAGAATTGCTCCTTTGGAAGATGGATTAAGCTATATTTCAAGTTCATTCTAAGGGAAATATTCCTGAGGAGCCACTTTGAATAGACAACTTATTAAAGTTTCAAGCACACCACTCAGCATAGGAAGTGGAATATCATATCTTGGAAAAATTTTCACTTTAAGATAATTTATCAAGTGTTTGATAATAGATGGAGTGAAAAAAATCCCACTTGGGAAGAGTTCTAGAATCATTAATATGTGAAAAGATATATAGAGGATTCCAATGAATAAAATGTCCCATCTAGTTGTCAGCAGAGATTTTTGTTTCCACCATTCCACTCACAGAAGCTATTCCATATGTGACAGTGTTCCCAAATCTGCATTCATTATTAGCCTTGATAGCTACACCTGATACCTCCCATGGAGATGTATCCAATATAAACGCTGAGAAATTGCTAGTCACTTAAAATAGGACCTTAAATTAATTAACTTGCCTGTGACTTTCTTAACTAAGAAGTTATCTTGGTAACAGATAACTTGGTAACAGATTAAAAAAAAATTCAAAGGACTTTATATTAAGTGAAAATATAAGCTTCTAAGTTGACTAGACCCGACCCGTACAACATTCAGGAACTTGTAGAAAGCAGAAGGAATCTATTTATTTATTTGTTAATCAATTATTTATTTATTTTGGCAGCGCTGGGTCTTAGTTGCAGCACGCGGGATCCTCCAGTTGCGGCATGCGAACTCTCAGTTGCGGCACGCATGCAGGATCTAGGTCCCTGATCAGGGATCGAACCCGGGCCCCCTGCATTGGGAGCGCGGAGTCTTACCCACTGGACCACCAGGGAAGTCCCAAGAATCGTTTTTTAAAATTAATTTTTATTGGAGTATAGTTGATTTACACTGTTGAGTTAGCTTCTGCTGTACAGCAAAGTGAATCACTTATATGTATCTCCACTCTTTTTAAGATTCTTTTCCCAGATAGGTCATTACAGAGTATTGAGTAGGGTTCCCTGTGTCATACAGTAGGTTCTTATTAGTTATCTGTTTTCTATATAGCAGTGTGTATGTCAGTCTCAATCTCCCAATGTATCCCTCCCCCCAGGAATCTTCCAAAAAGTGGTTGGAAAGAGATTTATGAATTTATTAAAGTTAAATTTTGTGAACTTAAAATTAGTTATGGAAATGGACCTCATTGCTACAGCAGCCCTACTTGCCTTGCAGACAGCAATATTGAATGAGGTCGGAAAAGAATTCAATCTAGGGAGAAATGATTGCATATCTATGTAGGATGATAACATAGTGATTAACAATATGGGCTTTTGAGTCAGATAGGCTTTGGTTTGAATTCTGGCCGTGCCATTTCACTCACTCCATTCACTCTGTGATGTTTACTGATACTCAGTCACTGGGGACATGGTGGTGAACAGAACAGGCATTTTCCTGCCTCTGTGGACCTCATAGCCTAGTGGGGGACATAGATGTTGAGTAAATAATCATACAAATAAATAATAGTTAATTTGGTGATAACACGAAGGATAAGTATTAGGCGACATGAGACTGAATAACACAGGAAACTAATTTAGATTGAGGCTCAGGGAACATTGATTTAAAGACTGAAAACAGGTCACAGTGGCTAGGTAGAGTGAGCCCGAGTAAGAGGTTAGAGTTGAGGGTAGAAAGGAGAGGAGAGGGAAGGAGACGGGTGGGGGGAGGAAAGGGAAGGGGCGAGGAGGAGAGGGGAAGAGAGGAGCCAGAAAACACAGCTGTGGAATTCAGATCAAATGCCTTATCATCTCTGAACCTAAATTTCTTTTTTATGCAATGTGGATAGATGTAACAGCTTCACATGGTTGCACTTGGGTTTAAATGGCATTGTATTTGAGTCATGCTTAATACAGAGCTAGCATGATTACTATTTACTACCTGGTGTCTATAAATAATAACGCCCTCATGGGGTTTACATTCTGGTGAGGTAATCATATCTACCTCAAGAATGGAAATAAGCAAAGAGAGGCTAATAGCTGTTTGAAGAGCTTCCACATTTATGCTCATTTTAGAAATGATTTTAAAAATTACAGTCACAACTGAAGAAAAAGGCAAGACAAAACATCTTAATGTTTTTTGATTAAAAAGTGAATGTAAGTGACGTATCAGCAAGGTTACAAACTAAAGATACTGAGAGTGTGGATTCATGTAATTTCCCCTTATGTCCATGTAACATGTAAAACCTTGAGATTAAGAATAGCTGTTACACAGCGAGTGACAGTAATCTTCTAAAGACAGGATGAGTTAAAGAAACAACTGCAATTTTATTAGCCAAGATATTTTCATAACAAGATATAGAAAAATTACAAATTAGATAGGATGAGACCTTCACCCTAACAAGGACTGAGTTATAATTTTGGTTCCTTCAAGGTAAGTATTTTTTCAGTCTTTTAAACTTTTATTCTTATCTAGCAAGATGTGGATGAATAAATAATTCATGGCCTTTCCTCCCCAATGCATCTTGGTCAACTATCTCCTCTTCCTCCCATCTTCTTCTGAAGCTCATATCTCTGTTCTAGGTTGATCTCCCACCGGGTCTAATTTTAAAAATATGAGCCTTGTTACTTTCTATTTTTACAAGAGGTGAGTGAAACTCCATCTATACTTGTTCCAACAGGACTACTGTTTAGCAGTAGTAAAGTGTTGTTGAAATTAAATAAATAAGTTCAGCCAGGTATTTTTATCTTTGATATGCTAGTCCTAGAGATGTGAACAGAGGGGAAGAAGCCTTTCCATTCTGTTTGTCCATCTGTCCATCCATCCATCCATCATCCATCCATTCACTCATTTACTCATCAAACAGCAAATGTATATCCACTCAGCAGACATTTATAGAGGTGTCCATCATGTGCTAGGAAATGTGCTTGGTGCTAGGGATACCAATATAACTGATTTCTAGATTCTTCCCTCAAACCCACAACCTTGCAGCTGAATCATTTATTCATTTATTAATATTCAACATGTCTTTCATTAGTGTACCAGGCAGTGTAGACACTGGAGATACAGTGCTAAAAAACAGACACGAGGGCCTGCCCTCGTGGAGCTTATGTCCTAGTGGTAGACATAAAAACTAGTGTAGAAGAGAAGAGCTGTGCTCCTCAGAAGTGGGCTTGTGTCTACAGGAGGTGTGCAAAATGATTTATGAGAGGTTCAGGAAGAAAATATTTGCATTATTATTATTATCATCTTAATTTGTATTTTTGTGTATATTTGGTAATATGCCTAATATGACAGTAGTATATTTGGATGGATATGTCTGGATACTAATGCTACTGGAGACGGACAGGCTGCGACAGGTCATAGTGGGAGAATCTGTGTGTTTCCTAAACTAGTCCGTCATCTCTGGGGCTCGGTGTGCAGTAGAAATCAGCCAGCTCCAGAGACTGATGGGACTTGGTATAGCAGATGAGAACAGGATGAGATTGTGGAGTGAATCAAATGGGAGGACTAGGATATTAATAAAAAGAGCATCTATCCATCCATCCATCCATCCATCCATCCATTCACTTATTCTACGAATAATTATTGAACATTTACATTGTGAGGTCCTGGTTATGTGCTAGGTATGACTTCGTGAACATCACAGTCTTTTGAGGGAGGTAGACATTAAATACTTAATTACACATAAAATGTATTCCTTACCATTGTGTAAGTGCTGTGCAGGAGAAGCACAGGCTGTATGAGAGAATAACTGAAAGATAGTAGTGTGGTCAGGTGGGAATTTTGATTGGTCAGGTCTTTCAGAAAATTAAGCAGAGGGAAAAATGGAGCGCGAAGACTTTGAAATTGCAAATATGAGAAGAGTGAGAGGATTACTTCTTTTTTTTTTTGCTGCATCGGGTCTTAGTTGCGGCACGCGGGATCTTTCATTGTGGTGCACGGGCTTCTCTCTAGTTGTGGCGCATGGGCTCCAGAGAGCACAGGCTCAGTAGTTGTGGCGCGCGGGCTTAGTTGCCCCGTGGCATGTGGGATCTTAGTTCCCCGACCGGGGATCGAACCTGCGTCCCCTGCATTGGAAGGCGAATTCTTAACCACTGGACGGCCAGGGAAGTCCCGAGAGGTTTACTATTCAGGTGAACACAGTGTCCATTAGTTGATTTTCTTGTGGCCTCTGACCCTTCCTTAGATCTTCCCCAGCTGCCTCTTGCTGAGCTCTTTATTAGGGATGATGTGATGCAGGTCCTGGGGAGGAGAGAGGGTGAGATTAGGGGTTCTATCTTTAGAAAGGAAGGGCTTCCTAAACAGGAGTCTGCCCACTCTAGTCTGTCCTCTAGAGTGTGCTGAGGACATCCTTGTCCTCTTCTTGATTAGTAATGAGAGTTGCTAAGCACTGCGGTTTGGGATTTGAAATCTGCCTTTAACCCGTTTTATTCTGGACACAAAAGAGAAAAATTAATTCTGAAAACTTACTTGTGGATCTTGCCTTGTCATCTTGCTTTGTCACCTTGCAACAATTCTTATGAGGAGGTTAAAAATTATTTGGTTTCTTTCTAATGTGAAACCTGGAGAGATTACCTATGCTAACGTTCCACAGTCTTCTCATTGTTTACAAAATTCGTCTCTCAGGAGACTGTCGCTGTCAGGAGTGTGTATGCTGGAAGTCATGGCCTCCTTTTAACAGAAGAAATATTATAAAAATGATGAAGCAGCATCATTTTTGTTGAGTTTTCTTTGGGCAGAGCTAAGAGTTATCTTGGAAGAGAAAGCAGGGATTTAGTGCAACACATGTTATTTAGGTTGTTTTCTCTCTCTGGTTTGTCCTTTGTTAATTGGAGATCTTTTTAGAGTTAATAAAAACATTAAGAATCATTGAATTCCTGTTTTAATCCTTGAAGATACTGTTTTGGCTATAATATTGTATTATTCCATTCATTTTTGCGGTGAACTTCCTGTCCGAAATGTAGTCAAAACCTTCTTGCTGCCCAGAAAATACATTCCAAGTATTGCTGGAAATTCAGTGATTCTTCTTTTTACCTCTGCCGCCTTATGCACGCTGAGGTTCAAGTTCAGGGTTTCCTGCTGCCTCTGCAGCCAGTAAAGAATTCACATGGTATTCAGTTTCTTAAGTCTGAAGATTAGGATGAGAAAGCTGAGAACATGGTAAATTGGCCTCTTTAAACATGCTTTCAGTTGTCTTTCACTTAATTAAGAAATTGATTTTAATATTACAATTATATCCACTTTTCCTTTAAAAATGAGAACATTACATATAAACTATAGTTCCTTTTGTCAATCACCACTAATCCTGATCCCCTTCCCCTGTTCTCCAGAGGTAATTATTAAATACGTTTGGTGAGTATCCTCCAGACCATTAAAAAAGTACTTTTTGCATTCATACTTAAACCTAGAAAATATGTTATTTTGTTTAACTTGTATTTTAAAAACATAAACGGTATCATACGGTTAGTTTTGTTCTCTGATTTACTTTATTTGAAAAACAGTATGTTTTTGAGATCTGTCTGTGCTGCTCTAAATAGGTTTAGTTCTGTTCTTTTAACTGCTTTCTAGTTTCCCATCTTATGGATGTACTATTGTTGACCAATTCCTGTACCGATGGACACTGCGAACCACGAACATTCATGTAGAATTATAAGTAGAATTGTGGGTCACGGGGTATACGCCAAAGTGTCTCCTGCAGTGGCAGGGACATTTTATATGCCCATTCATTAATCCTACTTTAAACTTAATTTTAAAATTATATAGCACAGAAAAGCAATCGCTGCTTCCAGATCTACTACCAGTTGTTTGCTATTTGGCAAAAGAATTTCCTTTTTAGTCCTTAATAGCTTCATTTTTGGATGAGAGGATAAGAACAGTCCCTGGGGGATAAGAATAGTCATAGGGGACTTCCCTGGTGGCGCAGTGGTTAAGAATCCACCTGCCGATGCAGGGGACACGGGTTCGAGCCCTGGTCCGGGAAGATCCCGCATGCCGCGGAGCAACTAAGCCCATGCACACCACAGCTACTGAGCCTGCGCTCTAAAGCCTGCGAGCCACAACTACTGAAGTCCTCCTGCCACAACTACTGAGCCCACATGCCACAACTACTGAAGCCCTAGTGCTGCAACTACCGAAGCCTGGGCGCCTAGAGCCTGTGCTCCGCAACAAGAGGAGCCACCGCAATAAGAAGCCCGCGCACCGCAACGAAGAGTAGCCCCTGCTCAAAGCAACTAGAGGAAGCCCACGTGCAGCAACGAAGACCCAATGCAGCCATAAATAAATAAATAAATAAATTTTTAAAAAAAGAATAGTCATAGGGCTGTTGTGAAGATTGAATGGAAATAGTTCCCCCCGCCCCCCAAAAAAGAAATAGTTCCTGGCTCAGTGAATATTAGTTATGATCATATATATATGTATATATATGAGATACATATCTAATATATAAGTATATATAAGATACATATTTAATATTGGAGTTATATCAGGATTAGTACTTGAAGCAAACCCTCAAAAGGTTTGGCATCTAAGTTTTTCTAACTGCAACCCTTCCCCATCTGAAAAGATGACTCAGTTTCTTTTAGTAGAGCCATAGTATTAAGAACATTTTGGAATACTGCATTCTTTGCAATAAAGATATAGAGTTGGAAGGGTTTTTAAGTGACACCCAAGAAAAAAGGGATTAGAGAACAATGGAAAAATAATGGATCGGCTTCTTCACAAAACTTGATTTAATGCAGAAATGTCTTCCTCCAAAATTTGTCCCACAACTGCTAAAATGTAGACACTCAGATTTATTTCCTGAATTCCACACCCATCACACTGTCCCCTGCGGGCACTAGTAAATCCCGGAAACCAAATGCAGATGTAAGAAGGAAAAGCAGGAGGGCCAGGAAAATCCTTCAAAGTCTGGAGAAGAACTGATGAGTAGTCAAAATTGGCATTGGTTGGAGAAATACAATTTGTAAGACTTAATTTATGCGCTGTAAATTAGGGAAGAAATTACTTGGGGGGAAGAAGTTGGAGAGTAGGGGAGAGAGTCTTAGAAGGGATTGCTCACTGGGCAGCCCTGGAGGCTTAAAGAGGGGTGGGGAGAGAGAGGGAAGGAGATAGAGAGAGAGAGAGAGAGAGAGGCTAAAGGAAGCATTCCACAGTGGAAGTGCCTTGGTGACACAGTCATGCGCTGCAGTACGGAATAATGCTGGAACAAAGGGGAGGTTGGTTACGGGATAGAAAGATAGGAATGGATTTAGGTGCTTTTGTGTGTCAGAGGTAGGCAGTGATTTTCCTCTCATTTTCTTTTCTTTTCTTTTTATTTTTTTGTCCATGGGAAAATAAGACAACTAAATACCATAGAAGCAAGACTGGCCCAAGACATTGTCCCCAGGTCAGATAATTGGACACATTGTGTACTACATTATGAATAAGCTGATCTCTTCTTTCTGCCTTTGCGCTTTGAAACTATCCTTTATTCTGAAAAGCCTGTGAGCCACCCTGTGAGGCAATTTCAATCATTATCATAATATCAGTAGCTGAATCAAATCATAGGTAGTTGGCTTTCTAAAATTAATGTAAAATTGCTTCATGTATTAGCTGAGAGAGACCTAATAACTTGGAGTGTCCTCATACGAGGACAAATGGATGATTTTTTAATCTTGCCATTTTGAATAGGGTAAAATTAGTTTCTTTAAAGTGAAGATTGCTTAATATTTATAGAAAAAGTTGAAGAATTTTCCAAAAATCTTACTAACTTTAGGGGGCTTAATTAAAAGTGCAAAACCCCTGAGATGTCTGCTTTCACATGCATTCAAATTCCTATGCTACTGGGATTGTTTCTTTGTCCTTGTGTTTTCCATAAAGGCACCACATGGCAGGTTTTGTGATTTTTGTCTATTCTTGTCCTTATTCCTTTTGTTTTTATTTAAGGGGGGATGTTTACTCTGATTATAAAATTAATGTACAGCCACTATAAAGGATTTGGAAAATATAAAAACATATAATAAAGAAGAAAATAAAAGGTAGTCCTATAACTAAAAGATAATCGCAGTAACATTTCTTCCCAGTATTTTTCTTTTCTTTAAATTATATTTAATTATACAAGTAATGCATAAATATATCCTTCTTGACAAAAACAAAGCCTTTCGCCTCCCAGCTCCAATATTATTGTCGGCTCCAGAGGTGAGGACTGTTATTAAGGTGATGTGTGTCCCTTCAGACCTTTTTCTCTTTTTCTTCTCCAAATATATTTCTAGAAAAGATGTCGTGCTTTCCCTCCCTATGTGTTTTATGAAAAAAGGTATCAAACTGTGGATCTGTACTTTCTTACTTTTGTTCAGTGGAATGTCTTGGAGATATTCTTATGCCCAAACATACAGCACGATCTCCTACTGCTTGTTGCCTAGTATTCATAGTTTGGGAGTGCCTTTTTTAGTAATTGCCTTGTTGATGGGAATTTATATTGTTTCACACACCCCCTCTTTTTTGCTGTTATATCGTTATGCACATATGTGACTATTTTTCAAGGGGAGATAATTGAGAGGTAGAGTTGCTGGGTCATAGTACTTACATTTCAATTTTTAATAGATACAGTGTAATTGGAAGGGTATCCAAAAGGATTAACCAACTTTATTTACATATAAGACACCCAAGACAAAGTGATACCGAAAGGTTGACAGTAAAAAGCTGGAACAAAGGTATATGTAGTCAGATGCAAACAAAAAGAAATCAGGAGTCATGATCTCAATTTTGGAAAAAGTTGAATTATGAACAAAAAGGGTCAGACAAATAATGGCACATTATCGTGCTACGTGGTACAATTCACAACGAATATATGAAATTTCTGAATCTTTGCACCAAGTCAAGCAGTACCAGTATTCATTCAGCAAGAATACAAGTGCTACAAGGTGATAGAGAATTATAGTAGTAATAGGCTCTAACTCACCTCTTTCGAGCCATGATAGAGTAAAAGCATAGAAATTAGACAAGACTAGAAATGCCTAATGAAAATGATGAATAAAGTAGAACTAATTGATACATATTGAATTTCAAGCTCCGAAGATTGAGAATATACCTTCCTCTTAAATACCCATTGGATATTCATAAAATTGAGTATTACAAAAACCTTGATAAATTCCCTGGAGTAGAAATAATATAGAAAAGGATGATGGTGAAAATGTGTAATGGCTGGTATAAGAAGGACAACCTTCCAGTCTGAATGGACCCAGTTCTGAATGGACATTGGTCCACCCCACTGGTGTACACCCATGAATGTCAGTCTGGAATACAGATGGGTTGTCTGAGCACAATGCAATAAAACAGACATCGTAACAAATTCTGAGAACAGAGAGCCACAAAAACAACCAAGCCCTTAAAGCAACTCAGGTCAAAGAAGAAATCCAAGCCAAATATGAAGAACACTACATAAGGATCTATGGGACAGCCAAGGAAGGGCTAAGAGGAAAAGCAGAGGCATAAATAAATAAATTCATGTATTCTTCTTTCAGTTTTCATATATTGTTTTTTCTTATCCTTGTAATCCTCTCATGCTACCGCTGTGCATTTCTTCTCATTTCAAGCTACCTCAGAGTGTCTTGAAGGAATGGATTTCTGTGGTATACTCCATATGACAATTCTGTATTTAGCTTTTTTTTTTTGAGGGAAACTTCATACTACTGAGTATTTTCCATAGTGACTGTACCAATTTACATTCCCATCAACAGGTAGGAGGGTTCCCTTTTCTCCACACCCTCTTCAACATTTGTTATTTGTAGGCTTTTTGATGATGGCCATTCTGACTGGTGTGAAGTGGTACCTCATTGTAGTTTTGATTTGCATTTCTCTAATAATTAGCAGTGTTGAACATCTTTCCATGTGCCTATTGGCCATCTGTATGTCTTCTTTGGAGAAATGTGTGTTTAGGTCTTCTGCCCATTTTTTGATTGGGTAGTTTAATTTTTTGTCATTGAGTTGTAGGAGCTGTTTGCATATTTTGGAAATTAAGCCTTTGTCAGTCACACTGCAAATATTTTCTCCCAGTCCATAGGTTGTCTTTCATTTTGTTTATGGTTTCCTTTGCTGTGTAAAACCTTATAAGTTTAGGTCCCATTTGTTTATTTTTGCTTAAGAAAACATTGGTATAGCAACAGAAAAAAAAAAAGGAAAACATTGGTATGATTTATGTCAGTGTGGTATACTCCAGAGCCCAGCTCAACACAGAGGTGTCTCTGGGGCTCAGTCAGGGTTCTTTGGAGAAGCAGAACCAGTAGGATGTATATGTATGTATATGTGTGTGTGTGTGTGTGTGTGTGTGTGTGTGTGTGTATGTATATATATATGACAAGGAATTGGCTTGAGTAATAATGGAGGCTGAGAATTCCCAAGATCTGCAGTAGGCCAGCTGGAGGCCCAGGAGAGCTGAAGGTATAAATTCTAGTCTGAGTCTGAATCCAAAGGCAGGGGAAGATTGAGGTCCCAGCTCAAAAACGTGCAGAAAGAACAGATTCTCCCTTACTCAGGCCTTTTTTTTTTTTTTTTTTTTGGCGGTACGCAGGCCTCTCACTGTTGTGGCCTCTCCCGTTGCGGAGCACAGGATCTGGACGCGCAGGCTCAGTGGCCATGGCTCACGGGCCCAGCCGCTCCGCGGCATGCGGGATCCTCCCGGACCAGGGCACGAACCCGTGTCCCCTGCATCGGCAGGCGGACTCCCAACCACTGCGCCACCAGGGAGGCCCAGGCTTTTTGTTCTATACAGGCCTTCAGTGGATTGGATGAGGCCCACCCACATTGGGGAGGGCAATCTGTTTTATTCAGTCTACTGATTCAAATGCTAATCTCACCCAGAAAATCCTCACAGACACAACCAGAATAATGTTTAAACCAAATATCTGGACACCCTGTGGCCCAGTCACGTTGTCACATAAAATTAACCATCACAGCTACATATATGACATATGAGAATTCCTGAACAAATGGAAAAAGGATGATTTTATTTGGAAAACTCAACATTTAAGAGATGTTAATTCTCTTTAAGTTTATTTATAAAGTTAACATGCTCCCAGTAAAAAGACCAACAGGATTTTTTGGAATTTGATGAGCTGATTCTAAATTTCATATGGTAAAATGAACACGTAAGAATAGCCAAGGAGGAATATTTTTAAAAAGAAGCCCTATCAGGTACTGAAATATATCAATGGGCTCAGGGCTGTCTTTCGAGCCCTGCTGCCAGTGTTCTTCACCTGCTCTGACCTCTCAGCCTCACTGCCTTCTCTCTGATCCTTGATCACACAGGGCATACTCCTGCCACAGGACCTTTGCTCAGACTTTTGGCTGTTTGAAAGATGTGGGTTGCTCCTGTGTCAGTACCCCTTGCCTATTTAATTTCTATTTAATCATCACTTCTTTAGGGAAATCTTTCCTTCCACCTCCCTAATTTTAAGTCACTTTCCTTTGTTGTCTGTTTCTTTCTTTGCTTGAATTTATTTCAGTTTGTAATTACACAATCACCAGTGTGGTTGTTTGATAAATGCTCTTTTTCTTATAAGACTGTAGGCTCAGTGCCTGACCCAGAATAGGCTTTTCATAAACATTTGCTGATGAATAATCTCGAGTCTCCTGGACTTTGAAAGGTGATTTAGACCCTAGCAACTGTCTTCTAAACTCAGTAATCAAGAGTCCTCCTCATGTAGGCCCTGCTCCAGTGTCAAAGGTCATAATATCTTAATATGTGGTTTCTTTCGCCCATGAGCATGTGAAGATGCTAATGCTTTTGGTGATGTCCTGCATTACACTGTAACCTCCTCAAATAAAGGCCCACTTCTGAACTGTCTCAGGGGCTCTTAATATTATAACCAACGGACACAATATTTTTTCATAAGAAAGATATAAAATTATAGTATGACTATGTCATGTCCTAAAAAATCATGTTAGTCAATGAAATAAATAATCATAGCCATTAAGAAATTTATTTCCCTAAGGAATTTTAGAAAATGGTCATACATGCTGTAGCTCAAACCTCTTGTAGGTGACCTAGGTCCTCACATGGCTTATTTTGGAAAATATTGCTGGAGTGGTTAGGGTGGAAAAGTTCCTTCTGAATGCTGGGTGAGGCTGAACAGGATGTGGTTCTCTTAACAGATGCAGTTAACTGTTTTATGCTTTCTCCCCAGGAGGACAGGCCTACCATCTTCTTGCATATGTTGTAATTGACAAACACTGGTGGTTACTGAGTGCCTGAAGGTTTTGTTTAGCATTTTGTGGATTGAAACACACTAGTCGTGACAATGCTTGTTGTGAAGTTCAGGGCTTTAAGATGACTTTTGCATTCATGAGTATTTCCAAAGAGTAGTCTTTGTCAGTTCAGTAGCCCGGCAGAGTCACAGACAGCTTTTACGGGTGTTTCCCTCGAGGACACTAGATATTCCAGGGAAACCCTCCTTTATGTGACCTCTTTCATATTCCTTCAAAAATAAATGGCTTTCTTGTATGTCTTTCACAAAGACCCCAGGCCCTGGAAACTTCATAGAGGTGGGTATCTGTCCAAACTCTGGAATAATTCTTTCAGAAAGCAGGTATTATGACATGAATAGGACAGAAACAGAACCAGAGGTTACATACTGACCCACAGCCCAAACCCATCAAATCTGCTCTGCAGATGTGTTTATTGGGATCATATGGTGTTTTTATTTTTTTAAATTTAAATTAGTTACCCAGAGGCAAAAACTGGGAATTTTTACTTCAAAAAGCCCAAATATAGGACTTGTCTTGAAAAATTAGAGTAATGAGGCCATGCTGGGATCCATATTTCTGCTTGGCAGCCATCAGTGGAGCTGAGAGCTGTTCCCTTCTGGATGGAGAAGGTCTCCAGGCATGACCACTATCTCTGGCCTCAGGCATTCATCTGAGTAACCTTCCAAACCCCAAGATAGGGCTTTCCTGGTGGCGCAGTGGTTAAGAGTCCGCCTGCCAATGCAGGGGACGCGGGTTCGTGCCCCGGTCCGGGAAGATCCCACGTGCCGCGGAGCAACTAAGCCCCTGCGCCACAACTACTGAGCCTGAGCTCTAGAGCCCTTGAGCCACAACTACCGAAGCCTGTGCTCTGCAATAAGAGAAGCCACCGCAATGAGAAGCCCACTCACTGCAACCAAGAGTAGCCCCCGCTCACCACAACTAGAGAAAGCCGGCGTGCAGCAACGAAGACCCAACGCAGCCAAAAATAAATAAGTAAAAAAACAAAAACCCAAGATAGGCTATGAGATTGAGAATAAATGGCATAGTGGATAATTATGAAGGAGACAGACTTCTATACTTACATCACAGAGTCTCTTTGATAAACACATGAAACAGTTATTCAGCAGACCGGAGATGAGTTGATAAACTTTGTAGTCTGGAAACAGAAGAACAATAAAAACTGCCTCCTGTTAACCATCTCTTCTGGTGGTCCTTTGTTGTTTCTATCTGTTCTGGTCAGAGGTCAAATAACATTGGAGTTGGGCGGAAGGAAACTCTGTAAAGTGTCAAAGGCCAAATCTTTTTTTTTTTTTTTTAATATTTAATTAAATTAATTTATTTATTTTTGGCTGTGCCGGGTGTTTGTTGTGGCATGCGGGATCTTTGATGCAGCATGCAGGATCTAGTTCCCTGACCAGGGATCGAACCCTGGCCCCCTACATTGGGAGCGTGGAGTCTTACCCACTGGACCACCAGGGAAGTCCCCCAAGGGGACATACCAACTCTTAAATGTCAAACTCCACTACCATCCTGGGGGAGCCTATCATTCGTTCCTGGGCTGCCTCCTGCTTCCCTTAGAATTTTGAGAAGGAGAATGAAATAATCTGAACCAAACACATCTCTGGGCAGCCTTTCCAACATATTTGGACTACAGAGAATGCTTCTGTACTTAATCTTGCTTTGCACAGCTGCATGGAAAAAATTGTTTAACTCTCTTTTGTATATTTTGTCTTTTGGGAAACCCTATCAGGAAACTTATGATCATCTTGGAAGTCGCAGTTACTCGGGAGCAGTTAAACCACTATCGGAATGTGGCCGAGGCTGCCCGGAGCGAACTTGCAGCAACTCTGGTCAAATTTGAATCTGCTCAGTCTGAGGTGAGAGTCTGCGTCTTCATAACTCACAAATGGCCTTGTTAGCTTCTTATGGAGCGAGCAGAGTATAGAGGTGATTAGAAATAGGACAAAGGGAAACAGTTTTAAACTTTCTGGCAAAGTTTATGCTTATTCTCTTATTGTGCCCCTACCCTCTAGCTGTGGAGAACTCCTGAAAGGCTGTGCATTTGCCGTGCTGCAAAGTAGGGTGACGTGGGCTGGATTCTGGATCTCAGGGGAGCTCGACATCCTCGAGAGTACCTGGGGGCACCTGGGGACTTCGGGTTTGGGCTGTGTGGGCTTTGGATGGCTGTAAGCATCCCAGGGAGTAGCTGCCTTTAATGCGGATTGCTTGAAATCTGAAGCTCTGGGGATGGAAATCTGAATCCCTTTCTTGTGGTTCTGATTGTCTGGGGGAAATTCTAGGAAGATGATTGGGATCCATCTACCCTCTGGGCTGGATCAGGTCTATTGTGGAGTTTCTGGGAGATTCTCTCTAGACTCACTGTGCTTATAGCCTGATGGCCCCAAGGAATCCTAGGCTTGCCTGTGAGGTAACTAGCAGTCTCACTAGGCTTCCAGGATCCCACTGAAAGACGAGTTGATTGTGTGTGTGTGTGTGTGTGTGTGTGTGTTTGTGAATAAATGTATGCATGCATACTTACAGTTCCAAAAAAAAAGATGCATTCATAAAGTTTTCTAATGGGGGTGGATCTGGTAGCTTAATAAGGCACATACTGTGTTCAGCATTTTTGTTGTTGTTGTTGTTTGCGGTACGCAGGCCTCTCACTGTCGTGGCCTCTCCCGTTGCGGAGCACAGGCTCCGGACGCGCAGGCTCAGCGGCCACGGCTCACGGGCCCAGACGCTCCGCGGCACGTGGGATCTTCCCGGACCGGGGCACGAACCCGCGTCCCGTGCATCGTCAGGCGGACTCTCAACCACTGCGCCACCAGGGAAGCCCCTGCGTTCAGCATTTTAATGCCACAGAATTCATAAAAGTTTAAACGTTTCCTTTTGTATAAATCCTATAATGATTTTCCTTTTCTCCTATATTTTTTCCAGAAATCCGAGTATTATTTTCCTTTATCACCCACAGTAAGGGTCCAGAAGGCCAGGGGGAGAAATGCTGTGATATATCGCATAGTCTGTATTGACCTGGGAAACAGCTATGGCCATGAAATTACAAATAGCCTACCTTGCAGCTTCCTTGTTTCATCATGAGCAGCAATAGCAGTAATACAGATTTAGAAAATGAATTCTCATTGCAAAATATTTTATTGCTTTTTGCAAAATACACCACACATGTCTCTTGAGTGAGACTAAATTACCACAAGACATTGCTCAATTGTTTATTGAAAAAGGCAGACTATGAAGTCCACTATTTAGGCATAATTTCCCAGCTGGTAATATGGAAACAAATATGAAGAAAAAAAAAGTAAAGTTGGATGAAGTCATGAATAAAAGATTGAAATTTTAAATTATGATTTTGGGGTTTTTTCAAGGTACTTCCAACTTATACCATTGACATCTTTTCCCTCTTTTTACTTCTTTTCCATGTTAGCTTTGAGAACTGCGATCCAAGATGCTTTCCAAAGAAGTTTCCTTTCAAGAGTTGAAAGTTGAAATGGAGAACTACAGAGAAAACAATGCCAGAAAATCGTCTCTCCTCACCTCTTTGAGAGACAGTTCAGGAGCTAGAAGAAGAATCAGCGGCACTCTCCACTTCTAAAATTAGAACTAAAATCATAGCTCAGTCTGCAATCAAGGAGAACCAGGAGTTAAAGAAGAAAGTTGTAGAACTGGACGAGAAATTGCAGTGAGGACATTTCAGTATACTTCTCAGTGGAGCTAGTGTTAAAATACTAACTTCTTTTTTTTTTAACTTAAAAAAATAAATTTATTAATTTATTTTTGGCTGCATTGGGTCTTCGCTGCTGCATGCAGGCTTTCTCTAGTCGCGGTGAGCGGGACCTGCTCTTCGTTGCAGTGCGCGGGCTTCTCATTGCAGTGGCTTCTCTAGTTGCGGAGCACGGGCTCTAGGCGCACGGGCTTCAGTAGTTGTGGCACGCAGCCTCAGTAGTTGTGGCTCACGGGCTCTAGAGTTCAGGCTCAGTAGTTGTGGTGCATGGGCTTAGTTGCTTTGCGGCATGTGGAGTCTTCCCGGACTAGGGCTCGAACCTGTGTCCCCTGCATTTTTGAAAAAAAAAAAAATCATTGACCTCACATATCTTTGGAGTCTTGAAAATTTTTTCCAAGCTCATTTGTAAATGTCAGCAAGAATCTTAACAAACATGGCGTTGTCCTAAGCATGTTTATGCCCTATTGATTAGGGTTGCAAATTTGGAAGATTTCCTCTAAGTAGAGGTTTAAGTGGAGGTGGTAAAATAGTGCACAGGGGGAAGGGTTTATTCAGAAGCTAGTTATTAAAATACACCGGAAACCCAGACCACCCTGAACACTCCTCATTAGGGTTTATTGCCAGTTTATGCAGAGAACTCAGGAAATCTAGGTTTTCTACCCTTAGTTCTGACAAAAGGTGATTATTGAGATAAAATTGGGAGCTACCTGTTCTTAAGATACACTTTAAAAATTCTGTGTATAATAACTTAAATCACTTTACTAATAAAATACTTGATACTTGTTTTACTTATTTCATCTTATAAAGATAAAAACAAAAACCCAATGCTTCTAGCTCCTGTCCTCTTTCTGTCCTTCCTTGTACTGCCAAACTCCTGGAACATGTTTATATGTACTCACTGTACCAATTCCTCTCCTTTCTCAGATCTACTCCACTGAAGCCACTCGTTAAGGTGACCAGTGACCGCGCATTGCAAATTCAATGATCAGTCCTATCTTACTTGACCCTCCAGTACATGAGCCAACAGTTGGCTTTTCTCCCTGAACCACTTTTTTTAGCGTCCAGGACACAGCGCGTGCCTGCTTTTGATCTTTCCTTTCTAGCTGCTCTGTCACAGTCTCTTGCTTTTGTCCTCCTCATCTCCTTGACTTCCAAGTACTGGAGTGCCCCAGGGCTCAGTCCTTGACTCTCTTCTCCTTTCTATCTAAATTCACTCTCATCCAGTCTCATGACTTAAAGTATGATCTACACGCTTGTGACCCCCCACGAGCATGTAGTTTCTAGATCTAGCCTGGACCTCTTCCCAGCGCTCAAGACCCACATATCTTATGACTTGCTGGGCATCTCCATGCGGATATCTAACAGGCATCTCAAGCGGAACATGTCCAAAATACCTCCTGGTGTTTCCACAAAATCCTCCTGTGCTTTTCCTAATCTCGTTTAATGATAATTACATTCTTTTAGTTGATCAGGGCCAAAATTTTGGATCATCCTTGTTTCTCTTTCCTTGATCCTTCAGTAAATCTCATCATCTATCTCTGCCGTCCAAATAAATCTAAATTTTGGCAGCTTCCCATTGCCACTAATGTGAGCGTAGCGACTACATCTAAATTTCACCGCACTCCTCCCAAATGTTTCTTACTCCCTTTCCTGCTTGTTTGTGTCTCCAGCCCTTTTATAATATACTATACATTTTACATACATTTATTTTTTGATTATTGTCCATCTTCCCAACTAGAATGTAAGCCCCATTAGGGATGTTTATATGTTTTGTTTACTACTGTATCTTTAGCACCTTTTTTTTTTTTTTTTTTTGGTGGTACGTGGGCCTCTCACTGCTGTGTCCTCTCCCATAGCGGAGCACAGGCTCCGGACGCGCAGGCTCAGCGGCCATGGCTCACGGGCCCAGCCGCTCCGCGGCATGTGGAATCTTCCCGGACCGGGGCACGAACCCGCGTCCCCGGCATCGGCAGGCGGACTCTCAACCACTGCGCCACCAGGGAAGCCCTTTAGCACCTTTAAGCATAGTAAGTAGCATAGTTAGTGCCCAATAAATATTTATTAAACAAATGAGTAATAAAATGATATATATTCATTATAAGAACGTTTTTAAAGATATAATAAAGTGCCCCCCAAAATTAAAATTACTCACAGCCTTATGATTCCAGAAATGCTATAGTTAACATTTTGTTGAACAGATCTTCAGAGAGTTGTACATAAATGGCATCATGTAGTGAACTATTTTTCATGAATAATATGTTGTAAATACTTAAAAAGTCTTTCATTGTATCGTTTTTAATGGCCAGTGATATTCCATTGCCTGTTAATATCATAATTTACTTAACCAGTTCTTTTTGCTCTTTCCTTTAGGCACTTAGGTCAGTTCCACTCAAAAAATTATTATAAACCAAGATGCAGTGAGTAACCATGTGCATTTATATTTTCACATTTATGTGATTATGTCTTTATGGTAGATGCCTGGGACTTTGTTGGGTCAAAGTGAAATGCAAATAGAAGTGGAAATAATTTAGAAACTCCTGGAACAGAGAAGTAAGACTGAAATCTTAGAGTAAATGTATAGAATCATATACATAAATAAATCAGAGCCATAGCATTAACTATGACTTAAATGAGTGAGAGAGACTGAATAAATATTACCTTTCATATGCTGAAAATAAGAACTTAGAGATATATTGATGTTGGTCTTTTATTGTTATACATTTTTTCTAAATAGAAATATGATGAGCTTTTGAGTATATGCAATTACATGCTTTGTTAATCTTTGAACAGCGTGAAAGAATTGCAATAAACACTCAAGATGGTAAAAAGGGAAAGCAATAATCATGTTTATTATCTAGGGTACTAAAAAATGATGCCATATTATTGAAATGATCCTAATTTGCCTTTAAACTATGTCTGTTTTTTATGATCTCTTAGTTTTTAACATTTAAAGAATTAGAAATAGACTATGCTATTTTAGCATACCTATCTGAGATTTGAAATAAAATATTCACAGCAGAGCATAAATTGACTGATTTTCCTTGACTGGCCCATTCCAATACTCTTTAAAAATTCTGGATGTGCAAAAACTAATAGTGATCTTTGCTGATGATTGAACACCTCTCTTTTCCAGGGGTGGGCACATCCCCTGCTTCTGATGTATTTTTTTTTAACATCTTTAATGATGTATTTTTTATTATAGTTATGCTTGGCCACGAGCCAGGGAAAGCTCTAAGTAACCCTTATGGATCATTGTGTAGTGACCAAAGAAAGCATGGTCTCTAGACCCAATGTAGCATCACTCTCTTTCTTCCCCACGAAGCCACAACAGAGACTCATGGCTGAGTGGATCCATGTGTGATCTAGAGAGGCACCTTCCACTTCTGCAGATCCTAAAATGTCAGGAACAGGAGGCAGAGAATCTGTCTCCCTTGCTAAGATGCCGTAAAGATCTCCCTACATTTCTGCAAAGTGTACGTGCCCCAGAGTTGTTTCCACTTTTCTCCCTCTTTAACTGGGCTTGCAAGGTGATATCGTGCTCTGTGTCTGGGAAACTGTGTTGTGTTGAAATGATTATTGGTTATTTCCCGACAGAGAGCTTGAGTTCTGAACTTTGATGAATGTTATCTTCTTTGGTGTTAAAACTTGACTTGTTATTTGCCCGACAGAAAATGTTTAAAGGAAAACGAGGAGAATAAGGATCAAGTCTCACAGAATTGCAGGAAACATGAGGAATTTCTGGCTCAACTTCACGACTGCTTAGATCCAGGGAAGAAGAATGAGAAGGCATCAGATGAAGATTTAATTCCAAAGGTATTTGTATGAAGATTAAAAAGACTATACATTTAGTGGTCATTCTGAAGTGTGCCATAAAGGAAGAGCTGTGGTTGAGTCTGGGGGTGCAGGAGAACAGGACAGGAGCCCTAGTACAGTATTAATTGGCTGTGTGACCTGGGAAAAACCATATCACCTCTCTGAGCCTCAATTCCAAGATCCTTCCTAGCATTATTTGAGATTAATTATTCTCCAGAAGGGATTGATTGTTTTGTCTAAAATGTATTTAGGTTGTCAAACACAACTAATTATTCATTTTAATGATCTGTTTTAGGAAGATTTTTGTTTGTTTTAGTTACAGATAGAAACACAAACACACACACAACCAAAACCCAAACCAGCTGTGTGTCATTTTTGGGATACTTTTTGAGCATAAGGTTAAGATTATCTCTAAAGTACTTTTAAATTTTACACTAAAGCCAAATGAATAAAAATCCTACTTTAATGGTCGGTTGCCATTGAGATGGAAATTCATTATATCACTACTTGGACTGTAGTGATTCATTAGAGAGCCTGAAGCTATTTGAATGGACACCATATCTTTGCTCATTTATAAACCTTTCATATCCTTGCTTCCTGATAGATTTCCATGCAGCCATTCTTTTTTTAAAACATATTTATTTATCTATTTAAATGGAAGTATAGTTGATTTACAATGCTGTGTTAGTTTCAGGTGTACTGCAAAGTGATTCATATACATATGATTCAGTAATATATATATGTATTATATATATATTCTTTTTCATATTCTTTTCCCTTATAAGTTATTATAAATTATTGAGTAGCGTTCCCTGTGCTATACAGTAGGTGCTTGTTGGTTATCTATTTTATATATAGTGGTGTGTATATGTTAGCCTCAAACTCCTAAGTTATCCCTCCCCCCCTCCCCCTTTGGTTACCATAAATTTGTTCTCTATGTCTGTGGGTCTCTTTCTATTTTGTACATAAGTTCATTTGGATAATTTTTTTTTAGATTCCACATATCAGTGATAGCATATGATATTTTTCTTTCTCTGTCTGGCTTACATCAGTTAGTATCATAATCTCTGAGTCCATCCATGTTGCTGCCAATGGCATTATTTCATTCTTTTCTATGGCTGAGTAGTATTCCATTGTGTATATATACCACATCTTCTTTATCCATTCATCTGTTGATGGACATTTAGCTTGCTTCCGTGTCTTGGCTATTGTAAACAGCACTGCAGTGACCACTGGGGATACAGCCATTCTTTTTTTTTTTTTTTTTTAAAATACAAGGACTCCCATACTTTTTTAATTAATTAATTAATTAATTAATTTCTTTTGGCTGTGTTGGGTCTTCGTTTCTGTGCGAGGGCTTTCTCGAGTTGCAGAGAGCGGGGGCCACTCTTCATCGCGGTGCGCGGGCCTCTCACTATCGCGGCCTCTCTTGTTGCGGAGCACGGGCTCCAGACACACACAGGCTCAGTAGTTGTGGCTCATGGGCCTAGTTGCTCCGTGGCATGTGGGATCTTCCCAGACCAGGGCTCGAACCCGTGTCCCCTGCATTGGCAGGCGGAGTCTCAACCACTGCGCCACCAGGGAAGCCTGATGCAGCCATTCTTAAAGGCCTCCCCTCAGTGGGTTATTAGTAAGCATGCCCCATGAACTCTGTGAAAGCTGCGAAATGATAACATTTTGCTTCAGGAAGTTCCACCTACTCATGGGTTTTCGTTGCTCAGGCCTGGGGTCTGTCTGATACCCTCAAGGTGCTGGATTCAGCTCCTCCTCTTCCTTGTTGCTAAAATGTGACCAGGAGCCTGGCAATAAAAGTCCACTTCACATTGTAGTTTGGAGGGTTACCTTTAAAGCCAAGGGGTGGGGAAAAGAAAAGGAAATTAAGAAGCTTCTTCTTTCAGGCACCCTCTCCCTCATCAGAGACAATCTCCAGGTGCTCATCTGGGTGTTAATACTGTATTAATCTTGCCTTTTTGTATTCTGTACTTCGAATGCTTTGACATCTGGGGCCTTGTTGGCCCAGGAAGGACTGGGTCCCAGGATTCGCCAGTTCCTAGTAAATGACTCTCCTGGGTGCACAGCTTTCATATGCAAACCAGCCAATACAGAGCCCATACCCCAGCCACTTCTTCTACCAGGCTTTTATACTCTGACCACTATCCAACTAATCACCCCAGGGTCAGGTGCCAGACAACTAGAGATGGCTCCTACCCTCCAGAACCCACTGGAATTACTCAAATTAGGCACTTCTAAACTTGCTTACCCTGCCTCACCCATTTGCTCCTGTGGAAAACATGTTTTCCCCTGGCTCTCTCCATCTCCGGACCAGCCCAGGTGCTCCCTGGGTGGCCCTGCATGGCACCGTGTGCACCTTCCTCTCAGAAACTGTGAGTAACACAGTTTCAGTGTCTCCTGATCTATTGGCCTCACCATACTTGAATGATAATACAACCTATATTTTTAAACAGATACCGGGACCTTAGAGTTTTAGCATCCCAATCACCTGAGGAGGTCCCTGTCTTAAAAAAAAAAAAACAACCAAAAATCTCACTGGCCAAGAGCAAAAAGGCTACTGTCTTGAACACTCACTAGGTGTTCCCCTGAGAAGGTGAACAAAACCACTGCAATTTCAAAGCCATTCCCTTACTTTTATCGCCCTTATAACCACATGTACACACACACACTCTAAGGAAACAGTAGAAAAGAAGGGATTCCTCATTGGACATTCATTCATCCATTTCCCATACATCTAGTGAGTGATTACAGTATGCTAGACACTGTTCTGGGTGCTGGGATACAGCAGTGAATGAGACAACACTGAGTCTGTGCCCTCCTAGAGCTTCCACTGTTGTGGTTAAAGATGCTGAGGAAATGAACACATATCCAGTATGATCCCATGTAATAAAAGGTGCAAAGAAGAAAGCCAAATCAGGATATGGGGAGAGAGAGTGAAGCAGGCTAGAGGCACGGGACGCTACTTCAGGTAGACGGGCCGAGGAGTGCCCCTCTGAGATGCAGACTTTGAAAGGATGTTGGAGAGGAATCATACGAATATGAGGAAAAGTGTTCAAGAGAGAGGGAACAGCACTGAGTCAGGAGCAGGGCACCATGTTGGCAAATTGCTGAGGCTAAAAGGTATGTCACTTCCCCTGACTGTCCTAACACAAATGCTGACCCCGTCATGAGGAGTTTCGGGTCTTTCTCCAGGCATCCTTGAGCTGTCTGTGTGGCTGTTTCCCTGGGGCCAAGGAGCCTGGTTGGTTTTATTTTCCCTCCTTGTAAATCATGCAAGTCTTATTCTCTCAGCTAACCCCTCGAATACATTGTTTGCGCATGTTATTCAGGATTTTTCTATGCTTATATTAATAAGAAGGATTTTCTTTTTAAAAAAGAGAGTACTGCTTTCTTCTCTGTCTGTCCCCACCCTGTGCCAGGTAACGCCTTGCAGGCAGTTGGTGCCAGTGGATGTGGGCTGAATAGAACGCACTTGCTTCCTTGCCTGCTGTAACTCTCTCTGTAAGAACATCACCGGCCATTGAGTATTTAGCAGCCAGGGACTTGTTGATGCTTGTTCTGTCTGGAAGCTTTTGGCTGAACTCTCATCATTGTTGCCTTGTAGCTACCTGTTGATTAATTTTAATTTGACCACTGGTCTGCACATAACAAGAGCATTTAGAGGCTGCCTTTGAAAAAGTTATCTTTTGAGTGGATGGAGGGATAGCTCTTTTCCTGTTTTCATGTGATAGTGCAATCATTGGGGTTTATAGATCAGAATTGCTTAGAGTGGTATGAAATTATTAATTTTTATGGGACAGCTGTAATTGCTTTCTCTTCAGCTTGGAGAGCTGTGCAAGGAAAATGCATTGGTGAAAGGAAAAATTGTTACTCTTGAAGAGACTAAAAATGTCCATGAGATGGAGGCAAAAGCTAGCAGAGAAACAATCATGAGGCCGGCTTCAGAAGTAAACAGAGAGCAGAAAAAAGCTGCCTCCTGTGTTGAAGAGAGAGACAAGCTGAACCAGGTACAGTATGTGGAGAGTGTGTGTGTGTGTGCATCTGTGATCATGTTTATGAAGCAGAAATTGAAAGCCAGATGTGGATGAGCACGCTAGTGTTATTGACTGCAATTGCAAAGGCTCCTCTCAGCAGGATGTCTGGGGCCCCATGGGAGTCAGTGACCCGATCTGGCCATTGGATACAGTTTTTTTCTAATTAGAAAAAAAGAAATACAAAACACTTAAAAGTAAAAAGTTTGTAGCTAATACGTCTTATTTGGTTAAACTGTAAGGATTTCAAAATTTTTAAATTAATTTTTGAACAAATAGGTAATGCATTCACAAGATACAAAATTCTAAATGGACACAGGGGAATGTGATGAGAAGTTATCCCACAATCCCTTCCCCCCCAGCCACCCAGTTGGTCTCTCTAGAGGCAACCTGTTAACAACATCATATACACCTTTCTAGAAATAGTCTACATATATATATGCATATGTTTATTCTTTTTATTTATTTTTAACACAAATGGCAACATACTCTGCACCTCTATGTTTTTCTTTTTATTTCCTTTAAAAAAATTGGTAAGACACTACACACTATTATACACAAGGCTGCTATGAATAATCTATCAGTTCTCATATGTGAGACTATATCAGCAAGACAAAAATCCTAGAAGTAGACTTCCTTGGTCAAAGGATCTGGGGTTTGTAATTTTGAGAGATATTGCCAAAGGGAAGTGACTCTTTTTTTTTTTTTTTTTTTTTTGGTACGCGGGCCTCTCACTGTTGTGGCCTCTCCCAATGCGGAGCACAGGCTCCGGACGTGCAGGCTCAGCGGCCACGGCTCACGGGCCCAGCCGCTCCGCGGCATGTGGGATCTTCCAGGACCCGGGCACGAACCCGTGTTCCTTGCATCGGCAGGCGGACTCTCCACCACTGCACCACCAGGGAAGCCCCGGAAGTGACTCTTAATTCCAAACTTTTATTTATCCAGTGAATTGCTTTACCTTTTATTTAAATTAGCTGGAGCCTGTTTGAGCATGGGAATTAATACTGTATTTTTTGAACGCTATATAATCCTTTAATTATATTTTTAAAATTGTGTGTCAAGGAAACTAATTATGGGATTAATAATAACAATTAATTTCCAAAAGCAAAAGTGAGCTAGTGCAATCAGTTAGTAAAATACGTAGGAGAAAGTGGAAGAGTAAAGGAGATGGAGTTTAAAATTAAGAGATGACTAATGCTGAAAAAGAGAGGCTCCATGAAGGGTGAAGTTTCAGTGGTGTCCCACAGGCTGTGACGGGGGTTCTGGAGCTGGCGGGGTGCAGTAGAAGGGGCCATCTTTGTGGGATCATCTCTTAGGTCTTCCAGGTCTACAGTGACCTCACTGCTAAGCTGAGGTGAGATGGGAAGTTGGAATATGAAAGTGATCCACAGTAATGATAATAATTTCTCTTTCCCCCAGTTCTCTGTATCAAAAGCCCTTCTTACCACTGGATTTCTTCTTCTGTCACATTAACTTTGTGAAATGAGTAAACATTTTATCACTGTTATCAAGTCACTTCAACATTTGAGCACCTTGTCTTAGTCTACTTCGGCTATTATAATAAAATGCCATACACTGGGTGGCTTAAAAAACAGACATTTATTTCTTGTAGTTCTGGAGGCTGGGAGGTAATTACATTTAGTGACCTCATCTAAATGCAATTACCTCTCAATGGTCCCAGCTCCAGACACCATCACGTTGGATGCTAGGGCTTCAGCATATGAATTTTGAGGAGACACAATTCAAATAACTCAATTATTTTTCTCCAGATTTTTCTTACAAAAAATTTCAAACATGTATAGACAGGAATACAATGAACATCCATTTATTACCCACCCAAATGCAACAGTTGTTAGCATTTTGCTGTATTTGCTTTATTACTTTGTATACACACACAAAATAGGTTTAGACATCATATGTATTGTTTCTGACTACAGCAGCATATATATTCTAAGAATAAGGACGTTACCGTACATAATCACAATACCATTATCACATCTAAAAGTCAACAATAATGCCACGATATCATCCTTGGAGGTTATCAGACCCACATGTGTTTGGTACTCCTTAAGAGGAGTAATTTAATCCCCCTCCCCTTGTGGGCTGGGTGAACTGACGCACTTCCAGTGAGTGGAATATGTCAGAAGTGGTGGGATCTCACTTATGAGGCTGGGCTGTGAAAACACTGTGGCTTTTGTCTTAGACACACTCTCTTGAATTCCCTTGCATCATTGCTTTTGAGGAACACCAGCTGTCATGGGGTGGGGCACTCGGGTAGCCAGTTGCATGGCCCAGGTGCCCAGGAACCGAGGCCTATCAGCTACCATGTGAGTGAGCTTGGAAGTGAATCCTCCTTCAGATGATCTTGAGATGACAGGAGTGCTGGTCAACAGCTTGGCTATAACCTTCTGAGAGACCTTGAGTCAGAAGCACCCAGCTAAGTCAGTCCCAGATTTCTGGCCCATAGTGCTGTGAGATAATAAACGTTTGTTGTGTTAAGCCACTCAGTTTGGGCTGATTTGTTACACAGCAATAGATAATCAATAACTAGCTAATATTGACATTCACATTTCATCATTTTCTACAAGAATGTCTTTTATAGCTGTTTTCTTCCCCAAATTGGGGCTCAGTCTAGGTTCATTCATTGCATTTATTTGTTATGTTTAGCCTTTTATAGTTTTTCAGAAAATATTATTGACTTGTACGGAGTACAGAGCAGTGGTCTGATTGTTTCTTCAAGATGTTATTTAACTTGCTTATCTATGCCCTATACACTTAAAGTTGGATCTAGGGGCTGTATTGGATTCAGGTTAGACCTTTTTAAAAAAAAATGAATCAATTAATTTTTGTCTGTGTTGGGCCTTCGTTGCTGCACATGGGCTTTCTCTAGCTGCGGCGAACAGGGGCTACTCTTTGTTGTGGTGTGTGGGCTTCTCACTGTGGTGGCTTCTCTTGTCACTGAGCACGGGCTCTAGGCATGCGGGCTTCAGTAGCTGTGGCATGCGGGCTCAGTAGTTGTGGCTCGTGGGCTCTAGAGCACAGGCTCAGTAGTTGTGGTGCACGGGCTTAGTTGCTCTGTGGCATGTGGAATCTTCCCGGACCAGGGATTGAACCTGTGTCCCCTGCATTGGCAGGCAGATTCTTAACCACTGCACCACCAGGGAAGTCCCCAGGTTAAACCTTTTGGGGAAGAATATTTCAAAGCTAAAGTTGTATACTTCATATTGCATTGCATTAGAAACAGATAGTGTTAGATTTTTCTGTTGTTGATGAAACTAAGTTTGATTGCCCATATCTTTAGTGTAAAGGTACATTTTTTTCCCCTGCAGTTAAGTAAGATATCTGTGGGGTGATCATTGGCAGGTTATTTCTGTTCCGCATCAAGTTGACCTAGTGATATTATCATCCATTGTTTCTTTTCTGGATTAACTTACATCAGGGGTGGCAAAGTGGTAATATTCTAATTTCATCCTTCCTTCTACTTATTAGTTGACATTCTTACGTAAAGAAAAGCTTTTTGTTTTATTACCTTTTATTTTCAGTTCTATGGACACATGGATTTTTATTTATTGATACTTACCATGTTATAATCAATTATTCTCCTTTTGGCTTTCCAATCCTCCATGTTTGGCTAGGATGAGTCCCTACAAGATGCTCTCCCTGACCTTATAACCTGACTCCTTTAGTCTTTCAATGCTTCCTTGCCTTTTGACAGAAGACGATATCTTAGGCTCACTTACAATTTTCAGACCACAGAACTAAAAGCAGCCTATTCTCTATGGGGCTTTGACTCTTTTTACTGGGGAATGGTGCTTAGAAACCAAGATTCAGGCTTTAGGTGTGCTCATTGCTATTGGGGTGTCATTGCTTTCAGTGGACAGAGCTAGAAATACTTTTTTTAGTAATAAATTAATACTGGTATTTTAAATTAAAAGTACTATTCTAGAGTTAGTTAGAATATTACTTTTAATTAAAATTAATTAATTTAAAAATTAAAAAATAATTAATTTATGAATAAATTAATATCTTTTAACTTTATATTAGTATCTTTTGGATCCTAACAATAATATTTACTCATTTGCTTTGTCTTACAATATACAGAAAATTATTTCAAAATTACACTTCCAATATTCTACCTATAAGTAAACCTTCTTAGTGAAGTTTAAGACTCTCAGACTTTTTATGTTAATACTATCAGCAATCATTAGTATAATAGTCACCATTTATCAGTCACTTGCCACTAGCATAGTCATTTTTCTAAGTGCTCAGAGAGGTTATGTACTTTGCTCAAGTATGCACAGCTATTAACTGGCAAAGTGACTTGAACCCTGGTCATTATGTTGTTGTGCTTTTTTTTTTTTTTTTTTTTTTTGCGGTACGCGGGCCTCTCACTGCTGTGGCCTCTCCCACTGCGGAGCACAGGCTAGGCTCCGGACGCGCAGGCTCAGCGGCCATGGCTCACGGGCCCAGCCGCTCTGCGGCATGTGGGATCTTCCCAGACCGGGGCACGAACCCGTGTGCCCTGCATCGGCAGGCGGACTCTCAACCACTGCGCCACCAGGGAAGCCCTGTTGTTGTGCTTTTATCAGTAATCCCCTTTACATGTATATTCACAGCTACTTCCAACATACAAGTCTGGTGCCAAATACAATTTGTCAGTGGAACAATAAAAATACGTAGCTATGCAAATTTCCTCAGTGAATGAATGATTTTAATTTGATTATAGATAGTAGTTATTAAATTATCGAGCCTTGAAAATTATGAAGAATTGAGTTTGTCTATAAAAGTGCGTTTCTGGGGGCTTCCCTGGTGGCTCAGTGGTTGGGAGTCCATCTGCCGATGCAGGGGCACGGGTTCATGCCCCGGTCCCGGGGGATCCCACGTGCAGCGGAGTTGCTGGGCCCATGAGCCATGACCACTGAGCCTGCACGTCCGGAGCCTGTGCTCCACAACGGGAGAGGCCACAACAGTGAGAGGCCCGTGTACTGCAAAAAAAAGAAAAAAAAAAAAGTACGTTTCTGGAGATGAGCAGTAGGAAATGACAATGTATTGCAAGAGCACATTAACAATACAGAACTTATTACTCTTTTATATGTGTCTTTACTTGTAAATGACTGATGATGCAATGTTGTTCAGACTTGTGAAACACATTCACTTTGGGATCAAGTTTCTGCCAAAATAATACAAATTATTAAAAAAATATGGGCAATAAAAAACTTGAGGTCTTTAATAAAGTGCTCATTCATGGGATTATGACTCCAAAGATTTACTATTGAAAAACACTGTCAAGTGGTTTTACTCACACATTAACGGTTTCAAGAAGAGTTTTCATAATGCTTTCTAAAACTCTGTTTTTGAGGTTGGAAACTTACTTTATTAATGAAGTCCAGAATGACTGCAGAGGTAGAAGTATCCACGGGGCTGGGGTGCTATTTCTACCAAACTCAGCTTTTCTTATTACCTTGATGATTTTTTTTTAAGTTACTTTATGAAAATTCCCAAATAAAAATCCAGTTGATTTATTATACATATGGATAATATATTATTTGACAATCTTTAATAGTTAAAATTGCAGTACGTTTTAAAAAGTTTTATAGATTGGCACCTTTTATTGTTGTTGTTGTCTCGAAATAATCTAATGCTGAGAAAAGTAGTCACTTTATCTACATTAACCACACACGTTTCCTATAGATAAGACATTTCAGTCAGTGAATCAGAAATTAAACTTACATAATGGATTTAAAACAGCTTATTTTCCTTCACACTGTTCACATTTTCCTTAATTCTAGTGGCCAGAATTGAAGCTAGGAAAGAATATTGGTTTTGGAGTCAGCAGGCTTGGTTTGGAAGGATGTCCCTTCTGCTTTCGTGGTTTGTTGTCTACAGCAGCCTGTGTAAGAGGGGAGAGGCTAAGAGAGACACACTGAGCAGGGTGGCTCAGAGGCGAGGCTCTTGGGTTTTTAATATAGGCTCCAGAATCATTTGGCTCTGTGATCTGAGGCATATGACTTTACCTCTTTGAACTTCAGTTTCTTGTATGTAAAATGGGAAAATAATTTAAGGATTTACCTCTTAACAGTTATCGTTAGGATTGAATGATGTAATCTACATATGGTACTCAAGACAAGCCCAGCACATAATTGATGCTCAGTGTTTTAATTTCCTTTTCATAGTTATTTACTTTTATCTAGGGATTAAAATAAATGTATGGTTATTTTAAGAGTACAGACATATGGAAAGAGTTCCTGGAAGTGAGAAATTATCAGACAGGATAAATTACTAAAGAAGTTAAAGATCTCTTTATAATCATAGAATCACAATGTTGGAAGTGACCCTAAGGTCTTTTAGAATCTAGATCATCTAACTCTCTCTTTGAAATAAGAATCAGCTCTAAAATGTCCCTGTCTGGCTAGTACCCAGCCTTCCCTGGAACTCCAGAGGCAGGGAACTCACAGGAGGTCCACCTCCTCTGTGCAGTCTTAATTGTTTGACAGTTCTTCACTGTAGCAAGTCAGGATTCACATCCTCATCCTGGTTCTCTCTTTTTTTCCAGTTTTATGGAGATATATTCGCTATACAGTACTGTATAAGTTTAAGATGTAGAGCATTATGGTTTGACTTATATACATCGTGAAATGATTACACAGTAAGTTTAGTGAACATCCATCATCTCGTATAGATACAAAATTAAAGAAATAGAAAATTTTTTCCTTGTGATGAGAACTCTTAGGATTTACTGTCTTAACAACTGTCCCGTATAACATACGACAGCATTCATTATACTTATCATGTTGTATATCACATCCCTAGGATTTATTTGTCTTTTAAGTGGGAGTTTGTACCTTTTGACTGCCTTCATCCAATTCTCCCTTCCCCTACCTCCCACCCCTGGTAACCGATGAGTTTATTTTTTTGTGTGTGCTAGGCGGGCCTCTCACTGTTGTGGCCTCTCCCGTCGCGGGGCACAGGCTCCGGACGCGCAGGCTCAGCGGCCATGGCTCACGGGCCCAGCCGCTCTGCGGCACGTGGGATCTTCCCGGACCGGGGCACGAACCCGTGTCCCCTGCATTGGCAGGCGGACTCTCAACCACTGCGCCACCAGGGAAGCCCAGTTTGTTTGTTTTTGAAGTATATTTGTCCTACAACACTATGTTAGTTCCTGTTATACAACATAGTGATTTGATATATCTGTACATTTCAAAATGATCATCATGGTAAGTCTATTTGCTGTCAGTCACAATAAAAGGATATTACATAATTATTGATTATATTCCCCAATGTACATTTCATACCCGTGACTCATTTAATTTGCAGCTGGAAGTTTGTACATCTTAGTCCCCCTCACCTACTTCTTTCCTTCTCTCATCCCCCTACCCTCTGGCAACCACCTGTTTGTTCTCTGTATCTGTGACTCCATTTCTGTTTTGTTATGTCTGTTCATTTGTTTTTTAGATTGCACATATAAATGGAATCACACAGTGATTCTGTGTCTTTCTCTGTCTGACTTACTTCACTTAGCATAACACCCCGTAGGTCCATCCATGTTGTTGCAAATGGCAAGATTTCATTCTTTTTTTTATAGCTGAGTTTATAGCTGAGTTATATACATTCTTTTCTTATAGCTCAGTTTATAGCTGAGTTATATATATATATATATATAAAATGTTTATATATATATATATATAAAATGTTTATATATATATATATATAAAATGCTGCAAGGAACATAGGGGTGCATATATCTTTTCTAATTAGTAGTTTCATTTTCGTTGGATAAATATCCAGAAGTGGAATTGCTGGATGATATGGTTGTTCAATTTTAAATTTTTTGAGGAATCTCCATATTGTTTTCCACAGAGGCTGAACCAATTTACATTCCACCAACTGTGAACAAGGGTTCCCTTTTCTCCACATCCTCACCAACACTTGCTATTTGTTGTCTTATTGATAATAACTGTACCGACTGGTGAGAAGTAATATCTCATTGTGGTTTTGATTTTCAATAGTGATGTTGAGCATCTTTTCATGGATCTGTCGGCCATCTGTATGTCTTTTTGTAAAAATGTCTATTCAGGTCCTCTGCCCATTTTTCAATCTAATTGTTCTCTCTTTTTTTTTTTTTTTTGATGTTGAGTTGTGTCAGTTCTTTGTTTATTTTGGCTTTTAACCTGTTAAAAGATTTATTGTTTGCAGATATCTTCTTCCATTCAATAGGCTGCCTTTTCATTTTGTGGATAGTTTCCTTTGCTGTGCAGCAGCTTTTTAGTTTGATGTAGTCCCATTTGTTTCTTTTTTATTTTGTTTCCCTTGCTTGAGGAGACAGGTCCAAAAAAATATTACTAAGACTGATGTCAAAGAGCATATAGCCTATGTTTTTTTTCTAGAAGTTTTATGGTTTCAGGTCTTACATTTAGGTTTTTAATCCATTTTGAATTTATTCTTGTGTATGGTGTGAGGAAGTAGTCCAGTTTAATTCTTTTGCATGTAGCTGTCCAGTTTTTCCAACGCCATTTATTGAAGAGGCTGTCTTTTCCCCACAGTATATTCTTGCCTCCTTTGTTGTAGATTAATTGCCCATACAAATGTGAGTTTATTTCTGGGGTCTCTATTCTATTCCATTGATCTACATGACTGTTTTTGTGCCAGTACCACACAGTTTTGATTACTGTAGCTTTGCGTAATAGTTTGAAATCAGGGAGCATGATACCTCCAGCTTTTTCTCCTTTCTGAAGAAGGTTTTGACTATTTGAGGTCTTTTGTGTTTCCATACAAATTTTAGAATTATTTGTTCTAGTTCTGTGAAAAATACCATTGGTATTTTGATAGATATTGTGTTGAATTTGTAGAGTGCCTTGGGTAGTATGGTCATTTAAACAATATTATTCCAATCCATGAGCATGGTATATATTTTTTAATCTGTTTCTGTCATCTTTAGTTTATTTCATCAGTGTCTTATAATCTTCTGAATACAGGTCTTTTACCTCCTTAGATTTATTTCTAGATATTCTATTCTTTTCGATGTGATTGTAAATGGGATCATTTTCTTGATTTCTCTTCCCAATAGTTCATTGTTAGTATATAGAAATGCAACAGATTTTTGCATATTAATTTTGTATCCTACAACTTTACTGAATTCATTGATGAATTCCAGTAGTTTTTTGGTGGCATCTTTAGGATTTTCTATGTGTAGTATTATGTCATCTGCAAACATGACGGTTTTGCTTCTTCCTTTACAATCTGGATTCTTTTTCTTTCTTTTTCTTGTCTGATTGTTGTGGCTAAGACTTCCAATACTATGTTGAGTAAAAGTGGCAAGAGTGGGCATCTTTATCTTGTTCCAGATCCTAGAGGAAATGCTTTCAGATTTTCACCATTGAGTATGATGTTAGCTGTGGGCTTGTCATATATATGGCCTTTATTATGTTGAGGTATGTTCCCTCTATGCCCACTCTCTGGAGAGGTTTTTTTTAATCATAAACGGATGTTGAATTCTGTCAAAATCCTTTTCTGCATCTATTGAGATGATCATATGATTTTTATTTTTCAATATATTAATGTAGTATATAACACTGATGGATTTGGAGATGTTGAAACATCCTTGCATCCCTGGGATAAATCCCTGTTGATCATGGATATGATCCTTTTAATGTATTGTTAAAATTGATTTGCTAATTTATTGTTGACGATTTTTGCATCTATGTTTATCGGTGGTATTAGCCTGTAATTTTCTTTTTAGTGATTCTTTGTCTGGTTTTGGTATCAGGATAATACATGGCCTTGTGGAATGAGTTTGGAAGTGTTCCTTCCTTTGCAATTTTCTGAAACAATTCGAGAAGGATAGGTGTTAACTCTTCTCTAAATGTTTGGTAGAATTCACCTATGAAGCCATCTGATCCTGGAATTCTGTTTGTTGGAAGTTTTAAAAATCACTGATTCAATTTTATTACTGGTGTTTGGTCTGTTCATATTTTCTATTTCTTCCTGATTCAGTCTTGGAATATTGTATGGTTCTAGGAATTGGAGCTGGCTGAGTGGCCCAGGGTGTCCCAGAGCTGGTATTGGCTCCTTCATGTGTGGGCTGGGTCCTGACATGGCAGTTTCCTGGGTTGCAGTGGTCCTGGGTCTGTTGTCTGCCTGCTTGTGGGTGGGGTTGGTTCCTGGGGTGGCTGGCTGAGGGGCCCAAGGTATCTCAGAGCTGGTGTTGGCCTCCTAGTGGCTGTGGCCATGTAATATCAGCTGGCTGCGGGTCTTGGGGGTCCCAGGGCTAGTGCAAGTGCACAGGTGGGTGGGGCCTGGTCCTGGGCCTTCTGGTGGGTGGGCTAAGGGATTATGGGGTCCTAAGGCAGCCAGCCAGCCTATTAGTGGTGCTGTATCCCTTCCCAGCTAGCTACTTGGCCTGAGGCATCCCAGTACTGGTGCCAACAGGATGGTGGGTAGGTCTGGGTCCTGGCACTCATAAGCTAGAGGAGCTCACCATTCTAAAATGGTGAGTAATTAAAATGAAAATAAACACTAAAATAATATCTGCTCATATTATAAAAAATTAAAAATATTCATAAGGCTCCAAAGTAAAATTAAAAATCATCTCACCTTCCACTTCTAGCCTCACTTTACATTCTTGTTTTAACCTCTGATATTACCATTAAGACTTTAAAACAATACATGTCTGTTCCTGATTCAACAACCTGATATAGTATTTTTAGGTGTTCTGCTATGATATATGATGAATTTAATGCCTCCTACTTTTTACTGCCATCATTCTGCATTCCAGTTTTAATTTTATTATTGTATTTACCTTGTCAAGGTTTGTAATATCTGTAACTATAATTAAGTTTTCAATGCTGTGTCCTTAGGTTCATTCAACACATTTAAAGTAAATTAAAACAGAATTTAAAATAACATGATTGCATAAAAATTTTATTATGGGTCTAATCCTAGCATGTGATGCAGAACTCATTCCATTTTGACAATGTCCCTCTTAAAATTTCAGCTGGGAACTGTCCATGGTCCTCCAGGCACAGTCTGACCAGTTCAGGGCAGAGCAGTACTGAAGTGAAGCCCAGGAACACACTGGCCTCATGGACAGTTAAATTTATTGTTAACTTGTATCGGGTTTGTCAATAATGGGAATTTCAAATTTAAGTTGAATTCTTATTATTTTCCAAGGTTGATAATGCCACTGGGACAGCTCAGATTTGGGAAAGGTCTTCCTCATTTTGAAGTAAAATGTTACTCTGCAGCTTCCACTCTAATAGATCATGGAATTACAGGGCCAAAGGATATTGTGCATATTACATGTTTTAGATATTTATATCAAAATTATACCTATTCACACTTCCACCAGCAATGTATGAGAGGACATGTTTGGGGGAATTTCTGAGTTTATTTGTTAATGTTAACTGCAGTAGGTAGAAATAACCAAAGAATTTTTAATTTTATGAAATTTGTCTAGGGTTGGATGAATTAAGCTCAAGCCAGAGGTTTTCTACCCTGATGATAATTAGTAATTTTAGTTTTGAGAGGCAGTTTGATCTCAGGCATATCCAAATCCATAGGATGGTTAGCAACATTGTACTAGGAATCAATTGTGTTTTAAAAACACAAACCTTTGAATGATTTCATTACTTAATGCATTTAACTGGGAAGTTAAATTGAACACCTTGATCATATTATTTACAAATGTTTTTGTTAAAAGTAATTGTGACGGGGTCATTATACATTTGTTGCATTAGTACCACTGAATCTAAAGATTTGTTAATTAAAAAAATTTTTTAAGTGATCACTGTCTCGATAGGGTCTGTGCTCATTTGCCAGTGCGATTTCTTCTGGGGAGGTCAGCCCTGATTTTGCTCTGAGGGAGCTACTTGTTTCTTGTTCTGCGTGTCAGTGTGCTCTGACAGCAGTCCCGAGGTCCTGGCCGGCGACACCAATGTCACATTACTTCAGTGTATCCTTGAGGTAGCCATGCAACCAGACTCCACTCTAGCCGCTGTCTCCCAATAGCTCTACAAGTAATTGCATTTGCAGTCTGAGGACATCTGTTTCCAGCAGATCGGCCGCATGCCTCTGAATTCTGAAGCGCTTAATCAGAGCACTGGGGGAGCAGGTCCCCAAGGCCTTGTCGCTGGCTCCTGAGTCTGCATTTCATATAAGAAACAGCATATAGTTCACTGGGCTGAAATGTGTCCAGGAAAAAAAAAAAATCTGACCTGCTGCCATGTGCCACTATATTCTATGACCACAAAACAATTTTCTGATTTTTATTAGACATAAGCATTGGTACTTTGGATTTGTTAAAGAAGACTGTTTTGACCCTGGTCTCTAAGGCAGTAAGAAAACAGTCTGATATTGGGGTGGAAAAAATTCCTCATAGCCGAAATATTTTAATTGTGTTTATTGGTCTCCTGGTGTAAGCTGCCAATTGATTAGTTTATTCCAAACTGACAGTAAGTCTATAGTACTCAAGTGTCTGATATATTTTTTGTGTATTTTTAGGATCTTTTGTAAATTCCTGGTTAAAAATATCTCTCCATTGGTCATGGAAACACCCCTCTTTTGCATTAGGGACTTTCTTTCTTTCTTTTTTTTTTTAACATCTTTATTGAAGTATAACTGTTCTACAATAGTGTGTTAGTTTCTCATTTACAACAAAGTGAATCAGTTATACATACACATATGTTCCCATACCTCTTCCCTCTTGCGTCTCCCTCCCTCCCACCCTCCCTACCCCACCCCTCTAGGTGGTCACAAAGCACAGAGCTGATCTCCCTGTGCTATGCGGCTGCTTCCCACTAGCTATCTCTTTTACATTTGGTAGTATATATAAGTCCATGCCGCTCTCTCACTTTGTCACATCCTACCCTTCCCCCTCCCCATATCCTCAAGTCCATGCTCTAGTAGGTCTGTGTTTTATTCCCGTCCTATCACTAATCTCTTCATGACATTTTTTTTCTTAGATTCCATATATATGTGTTAGCATACGGTATTTGTTTTTCTCCTTCTGACTTACTTCACTCTGTATGACAGACTCCAGGTCTATCCACCTCATTACAAATAACTCAGTTTCATTTCTTTTTATGGCTGAGGAATATTCCATTGTATATATGTGCCACATCTTCTTTATCCATTCATCTGTTGATGGACACTTAGGTTGCTTCCATGTCCTGGCTATTGTAAATAGAGCTGCAATGAACATTGTGGTATGTGACTCTTTTTGAATTATGGTTTTCTCAGGGTATATGCCCAGTAGTGGGATTGCTGGGTCATATGGTAGTTCTATTTGTAGTTTTTTAAGGAACCTCCATACTGTTCTCCACAGTGGCTGTATCAATTTACATTCCCACCAGCAGTGCAAGAGTGTTCCCTTTTCTCCACACCCTCTCCAGCATTTATTGTTTCTAGAGTTTTTGATGATGGCCAATCTGACCGGTGTGAGATGATATCTCATTGTAGTTTTGACTTTCTTTCAATGTAAAAGTTAATATGTAATTTCCTATCGAGTTTTAGAACTCTGAGGGGATTCGGATTAATTTTCATCCCTGCATCGTCGAATCTAGGACCTCAGTTTTCTAACCATACATTAGATGGTAGTTTCTAAGTAATACATGGGCCCAATTTATTATCGCCAATGCTCATACTAGTTACTCTAATTGAGCAGCTACTGTATTACTATCTGAAAAGAAATCTGTAAAGTGTTAAAATACTGTATTTGTGATAAAGTGTACATAATTTAATTAGCAGTAATAATGGGACTTCTCTGCACAGACGACTGGTTTGGAAAGGGAGTGGGGAAATGGAGCTGGTGCCAGGATCTGGAGAAGCAAAGCATTTCACAAACTAATTTCTATAATTAGTTTAGTTATTACATCTCTGAAAGGGGCAGCTTTCTCTAACTACCTACATCCACTCGATGACTTTTCATTCAAATTGATGCCCAAGACTTGCTTGATTAAAAAAAAAAAATCACCAGAAAAAAAAGGAAGATATTCTCTTTCTTTTTTAAAAAATAAAAAGTAGGAGGTAGCATTTCAAGTAACATTCTTCCTGTCTTCAAGCTCTAATGCAAAAGGGATTATTGCCTTTTAACTAGCAGCCTGAAATATTACTGGCCAGTTTAGATGTAGAATCTGTTATTAGAAGATATTGTTTCTTTTTAGTTATTTTTGCCCCTAACATACTATTTTAAATAAAAACCAAAAATATGCTTGCCATTTACCTAGACTACAGTATTATAGCAGTGCTGGCTAACCAACTGCTTAATCTTTTTTTTTTTTTTTTTTGTGGTACGCGGGCCTCTCACTGTTGTGGCCTCTCCCGTTGCGGAGCACAGGCTCCGGACGCACAGGCTCAGCGGCCACGGCTCACGGGCCCAGCTGCTTTGCGGCACGTGGGATCTTCCCGGACCAGGGCACGAACCCGCGTCCCCTGCATCGGCAGGTGGATTCTCAACCACTGCGCCACCAGGGAAGCCCTGCTTAATCTTATTTGATGTGAATTCACTTACTTTGGAACTTGATGTCCGCAAGTGTTTTTTTTTTTTTTAAATGAATTTTAAGGATATCCTTTTTATGCCTCTTTGGACCATTCTACATATAGTAAATAGAAGTAGGTGTACTGGTAACTTTCTCAATGCCCTTTCGTTTTACAAACCTAATCATACATATCATATTCTTTGAAATTATTCTTCTCAGTATGGTACTCTATCTCCCTCTAACTTTTAATCTGCCCACCCACCAAATGGCTACTCCTTTCTATTTCCTTTCTTCAGGTTCTATCAGTATTGGTTTTACTTTTATGAGACAGGGGGATACACAGTCAATGAATATTGAAAGAAGGATTTTACTCTCCTTTATACAATGATGTTTTATGATAATTCTACACTGTTATTTAAAATAGTTTTAAGGGGAGACATCTTCATTCAAATAACTTTAGTGACTTATTAGGACTCTGAGGGTTTACTGTTTACTCAACATCAATTTCCATTTATATGAAACTTAAGAACACATAGGCCTGTAAACACATTCTATATATGGATCGAATCTACTAGTAAGCCAATGATTTGTTTTTATGAACTCTCTCCAGAGGTCCACATAGAAAAGGCTTATATGTCAGTTTCCTTTTTTTTTTTCTAGCCCTGATTTTATATCACTTCTCTTTTTCAGACATCTAAATTTACCTAACATAGCTTTACAATTGAACAACTTTATGAAGAGAGGGTAGGGCACCTAAAAGTAAAAATGGAATGAGCCTTTCACCCTAACTCCTTGAACTCATTAGCAAGCAAGGTTAATGAGAAGCAAATGCAGGTTCCCCTCCTTGGCTGATGGTGCTATTGTCCTCACTTTCCGAAATTATTTTAGGACTTGCTCAGTGCTGTAGAGGCGAAAGAAGCTCTTGAAAGGGAAGTTAAGATCCTCCAAGAAAGGCCGCTTGCTGGCCAGCGGGTCTGAGCTGAGCCTCTTGAAGAGAAGCTCTCTGGAGTTGGAGAAGAGTTTGAAGGCCAGTGTGGATGCAGCCGCAGCCTCGCAGAGCCAGTACTCCTCATTTAGGGAGAAAGCTGCAGCCCTCCTGAGGAGCTGCTCGGGCACGCTTAGGCCCACGGAGGATGCCATACTGGAGAGGATTCTAGAAATAGGTGGCCGGGAAGAGAGCGGGAAACGTGTGAGTGGGTGATGGCTGCGTACAAGCTTCTTAAGGACAGTCAGCTCCTTCATCTAGCATACTCAGCAAGTGAGTGGGTTGTCTGAGTTAGTTAAAAGTAGCATTTAAATGTGGCTGTACTACTTTCAATTATATATTGTACTCCCGAAGCCTGACCGCATACTACCATGCGGGTTCTGGACTCAGAACTACCAGGGCTGAATCTTGGTCTCTACTGCACACTCACTTGCTCCAGATGTGACCTTGGGCAGGTTCCTGAGAGGACAGCCTCTGAGATTTTGTTTCCTGGCCTGCTGTACAGGAACAGCCCAGGGTCCACACCCCTTGTCTGAAACCCTTGGAGCTTGCTGTGGTTTTTGTGTTTTTTTTTTTTTTTTTCGGTACGCGGGCCTCTCACTGTTGTGGCCTCTTTCGTTGCGGAGCCCAGGCTCCGGACACGCAGGCTCAGCGGCCATGGCTCACGGGCCCAGCCGCTCCGCGGCACGTGGGATCTTCCCGGACCGGGGCACGAACCCGCATCCCCTGCATCGGCAGGCGGACTCTCAACCACTGCGCCACCAGGGAAGCCCTTGCTGTGGTTTTGAATTCAGAGATTTTCAGTGTTTAGGAAGGTAAAATTGTCCCCAGAAAGGTAATGGAGAAAGCACCCTTACACATCCCTCCTCAGTGGGGTCTAGGACAGCACCCCATAATCACCACATTCATCTTCTGTGACAAAAGCTGTGAGCAGCTCTGCTGCGTGGGACCCACCAAGACTGTGAGTAGCCTCGGTCGCTTCAGGTCAGGGTTTGTTGCCAAATCCTGTCAGGTCAAGCTTTGCCAGCAAATAACTTTCGGGAAAAATCCGTCAGCTTTCAGATCCTTTTGGATTTTGGAATTGTAGATAAGAATTCCTGGACCTGTAACTGTATCAGCCTCTTCAGGTTATTGTTTGTTGTAAGCATTAAATGAAAAAAAAATTGTTAGGAAGTCCTTAACACACTGTCTGGCAAATAGCAACAATAAACATTAACTATTGCTGCCCTGGCCCCTCCTCCTCTCTCTCCTCCTCTCCCCTTCTCTCCTCCTTTTCCTGATGTGTTGGTACCTGGAACAGTCTTTCAGGGGACCTATTTAACAAGTGGATTTAAAAATGGTTTAAATCACACATATGATTGAAGCTAGCTTAATTTTGTTACCTTATTTATATTATTAACAATTCTCATTTTCTATAAAGCTTTGCTTAGCTGAGTTAATTTCAGCCCACACTCTGTTTAAACTATCCTCAAATCCAGATTATTGAAGTCCTAATCAATGAGGTTTTAAGGTAAATAATATCCAAATTCTATGTATAATTCCATTAGGAACTATTTCTTCTATTGAGCTCATTTTTTTTTTTTTTTTTTTTTTTTTTTTGTGGTACGCGGGCCTCTCACTGTTGTGGCCTTTCCTGTTGCGGAGCACAGGCTCCGGACGCGCAGGCTCAGCGGCCATGGCTCACGGGCCCAGCCGCTCCGCGGCATGTGGGATCTTCCCGGACCGGGGCACGAACCCGTGTCCCCTGCATCGGCAGGCGGATTCTCAACCACTGCACCACCAGGGAAGCCCTATTGAGCTCATTTCTTTGCTTGAAAGGAGAAAATGCACTTTTCCTCCTTTTAATGATCCTAAAAAACTCAAAGTGATCACTAACTCAAAGTTTGGGGTTGCATTTGTAAATTTCCTTTAGTGATAAAACTCCTTTTAAAAAATAAATTTATTTATTTTTGGCTGCGTTGGGTCTTCGTTGCGGTGCACAGGCTTCTCATTGCGGCGGCTTCTCTTGTTGCGGAGCACGGGCTCAAGGCACATAGCCTTCAGTATTTGTAGCACGTGGGCTCAGTAGTTGTGGCTCGTGGGTCCTAGAGCGCGTGGGCTTCAGTAGTTGTGGTACACGGGCTTAGTTGCTCCATGGCATGTGGGATCTTCCTGGACCAGGGGTTGAACCCGTGTCCCCTGCATTGGCAGGCGGATTCTTAACCACTGCGCCACCAGGGAAGTCCCGATAAAACCTTTTTAATTCCCTTTAAAACTCTGCAAAATTCACATGTACTCCAGGAGCAGCCCTAGTGACTCCTTTGTTCAAGTGTAGGATTCTCTGTGGATATAAAATATTCACCCCTGTAACATGTGTGAGTCTCTGAGAGTGCAGTTTATCTTGTGCTGCTATACACATATAGGTCCTGGATTGGGGAAGGGAATTATTTACAGGACTGGGAAAAACTTCAAGTGACTTACCTTGAATAGTAATAGACGTACTTCAATAGCTAATGGATCTTTGCCATTTCATTTTATTGCTTCCCTCTTCTATTTTCCCAAATGTTTTCCTAAAAGTATTTTAATTCCAGCATGTGAAACATGGCATAAAGTTGTCAGCATGAAGTATATGTTTATTTTCTAAAGAAAAATGATGTAAATTGGTTAAGCTGGATATGCCTTCTCCCTCTCCTCATAAAAATGAGAATGATTCAGTGTTTTTAGTGCCTTTGTCCGCCTTTCCTACCCTGTAATTTTTTTCAATAGCCGCTCTCACTATTTAAAAGCCTGAAATCAAGCATATAGCTGGCATCTTGTGTGACTCACCTTCAAGTAAAATCAGGAGAAAATGGATTCCATATCTTGTCTTAGAAACGTTTCTGAAGAATGGGGGCTTTGAAGATGGATGGATCTGTTTGTTGAGGAGGCTGCAACGCCCTGCCAGCTGCCATAGATAAACACAGTCCACTGTTGAGTAATACCCTTGTGCTCCGGGCCTGGCAAATTCTCCCTTTCACCGTGACTCCTACTTACTGAACATTGCTTTTCTTGTTTACCTCTTCGCTATTCATTTTCACTCTCCTCTATTTGCAGTTCTGGGTAGAACTCAGGACACCACCCACACTTTTTCAGTAAGTCATTTCTACTTGTTCCATGCTTTTCTGATTATAACAAAATCTAATTTTCTTTTTAAATGCTTTACTGTATCTTAGAGCTGGGTGTCTCAGCTATTGACATTTTGAGCTGGATAATCCTTTGTTGTAAAGACCGTTCTGTGTATTGTAGGATGTATAGCAGCATCTCCAGCTTCTACCCACTAGATACCGATAGTACCTCCTCTTCTCGCCAATTTGTGACAAGCAAAGATGTCTCTAGACATTGCCAAATGTCCCTGTGGGGGTGGGGTGGGCGTTGAAATTGCCCCTAGTTGAAAACCACTCTCTTAGAGGAATGTTCTACTGTCGGGTTCCCAGGAACTCTAAATGAGTATTTCGATGTTATATAGCCTGCAATTTCAGGACACTCTTAACAAGTGTTTTTGAAATAATGATTTCTTACACAATGACAGGAAGCCGTGACATTTTCAGATTTTAGTTTAGAATCTTGAGGCAAAGTTTTTTTATTTGTTTGTTTTTTAACTTTTAGATGTTTCCAAACTGGCTGATCACCTGGCTGAGAATGGATCTGTACAGAGAGGACAGGACCATGAGTGATTTCCATGTCGTCTCCTTAATTATAGACAAATTAGTACGACCTTACAAAAATGTATCTAGAGAGCTCATCTGTTCTGCTTTGGAGCACACACAAAGCTGTACATCCTGCACTGGAGCTTTTCCAGTCTGGTGTGGGAGCTTTGGGGAACCAATCCGATGCCGTAAAGGACCTGAGATGTTTCTGCGACTCCCACACTCCGCCTTCTGACCTCATCATTCTGCTCTGTTCTTAATCCTCCAATATCCTAAACCAAACGCTTGCCCAGAAGCTCCAAGTAGACTTCCTTTGACATTTAATTGTCCAGTATTATGTTATATAGTCACCCCTGGCTACAAGGGCATCTGGGAAAGTACACAGATAGAGATTTCAGCTCTCCCAGCCTCTATAGTGTATTAATTTCCTAGAATGGCCATGACAAAGTACCACTACCTGGGAGGCTTAAACAACAGAAATTTATTGCCTCACAATTCTGGAGGCTGGAAGTCCAAAGTTAAGGTGTTAGAATCGGTGTCTTCTGAGTGCCGCAGGGGAGAATCTGTTTCACACCTCTCACCTAGCTTCTGTAGCCTCAGGTATTCCTTGGCTTATGGATCACGAATCTCTCCGTGTCTTCACATAATTTTCCTTCCACTTGTGTGTCTCTCTTTCCAAATTTCCTCTTTTAATAAGGACACCAGTCATATTGGATTAGGGCCCATCCTCAAAACCTCATTTTAACTTGATCATCTCTGTAAAGATTCTGTTTCCAAATAAGGTCACATTCTGAGGCACCAGGGGACTTCCCCACATCTCTTTTGGGGTGACCCAATTCAAATCATAATAAAAGTTGACATACACAACTTTTATTTTGTATGTCATCCTTTTATTATGTATGACAGGTGTAGGACTAGCCTGTCAATAAAGTTGGCCATACATACTGACAAGAAGGAAGGATAATTGGATTGGTTCCTGATAACTTATTGTTTATATTTCTTAAGTGAAAATCTAGTTTGAATAATCAGAAGAGAATTGTTCATGTCCAAAAGGCACTGGCCCTTAAGTAACCTAAGTGGCTCTTTCTTCAGTTTTGAGCTCTCGGGTTTCCATTGGGTTTAATCTTAGGGCAAAAGTGCCTCTCTGGAAAAATCAACAACTACTTGTCCTTGGGAAGTAAATTAATTCTGTTAGGGCATTATGACTTCACTTCCAAAATCCAAGCTGCTTGTTTTTGAAGTATGGTTTATTTCAGGACCTTCTTTTTGTTTTTTAGAAAATGAGATATGTATTCTTCATTACAATCCACCCCCTCTTCCCTGCCCTATTCCATGTATCTCTAGTGTTGAATCCCTGGCACATCTTGTCCCACAGAGTATCAGGGATAAATTAACAAATGATACTAAGAAAAAGGAGGAGAAAAAAAAAAAAGGAAAGAAAATCACATTTCTTGGTGTGAGAAACACAATACAACTTTACAGTTTTGTTTTGTTTTTGTGGTACATGGGCCTCTCACTGTTGTGGCCTCTCCCGTTGCGGAGCACAGGCTCTGGACGCGCAGGCTCAGCGGCCATGGCTCACGGGCCCAGCCGCTCCGCGGCATGTGGGATCTTCCCGGACCGGGGCACGAACCCGCGTCCCCTGTATCGGCAGGCAGATTCTCAACCACTGCGCCACCAGGGAAGCCCCAACTCTACAGTTTTGATGGGACACATATATTCACCCGGGCACTGGCGTTTGATGTTCCCAAGAACTGAGTCAGATTGGAACGTTAATTTATTTGAATAAAAATATGTAAATTTAACTTTGAAAAGACTTGGTGGTATCATATTCATGGAGATCTAGGTAAGCGTATGAAGGTAAGTTCTGTGGCGCATAAAATATAGGGAAGTTCATAGCTGTTTGCTCCTCTCTGTTCGCCAGAATCTTGGCAGGGAGGTTGGGTAGGTTCTGTACAGGTCAGCCATACTGGTGTTTTTAAAAGTTATACTCTGCTGAGTCTGCAGGTTCCATGGAACACTTTCAGGTCTACCCAGGGTGAGGATGCAGGAGGGACCCCCTCACCTCTGATTCAACACATTTATTCCTTATTTGTCTTTCCCAGAAAGACTTCTAGTTGAAAAACAAGCTCTATGGGCTGAAAAGAGTTTGAGAAACATTATATAACATAATTCCTGAAAAGCTCCATAAACTCTTTATGACAAAAGCAAAGGACTGAGTGAAACCCACATACTGGAGGAGTAATACTGATGATAAAAGTGGATGCAGCTAAGAATAGAACTACCATACAACCAAGCAATCCCATTACAGGGCATATACCCTGAGAAAACCATAATTCAAAAAGAGTCATGTACCACAATGTTCATTGCAGCTCTATTTACAATAGCCAGGACATGGAAGCAACCTAAGTGTCCATCGACAGATGAATGGATAAAGAAGATGTGGCACATGTATACAATGGAATATTACTCAGCCATAAAAAGAAATGAAATTGAGTTATTTGTAGTGAGGTGGATGGACCTAAAGACTGTCACACAGAGTGAAGTAAGTCAGAAAGAGAAAAACAAATACCACATGCTAACACATATATATGGAATCTAAAAAAAAAAAGGTTCTGAAGAACCTAGGGGAAGGATAGGAATAAAGATGCAGACGTAGAGAATGGACTTGAGGACACGGGGAGGGGGAAGGGTAAGCTGGGGTGAAGTGAGAGAGTGACATGCACATATATACACTACCAAAGGTAAACTAGATAGCTAGTGGGAAGCAGCCGCATAGCACAGGGAGATCAGCTCGGTGCTTTGTGTCCACCTAGAGGGGTGGGATAGGGAGGGTGGGATAGGGAGGGTGGGAGGGAGGGAGATGCAAGAGGGAAGAGATACGGGGACATATGTATACGTATAAGTGATTCACTTTGTTATAAAGCAGAAACTAACACACCACTGTAAAGCAATTATACTCCAGTAAAGATGTTAAAAAAAAAAGTGGATGCAATATGTTGAACTTCAGTTGGATATGGAATACTGGGCTACTCGAATTATCTAATTTAGCTCATCTGCTCATCATAGCAAAGTCTATGAGTTTCAGAGAGGTTAATTTCTTGCTTCAGTTAACACGCTGGTAAGTGGTAGAGTGAGGACTTGAAATCAGGACTGTCTGACCTTAAAGTCCCTGTTCCACAGTCTGGTCTACATCAGGTGTCTGCTTCCTCCTTCAGGGTCACTGTCACTCTCTGAGTCTAGTTACTGCACTTGCTCAAGGTCATTACTGACTGATTTCCATTGAAGACTTTGCTGTCCTCTGGTAAGGTCTGCAGCGTGTTGCCTGTGGCTAAGTGATCACACAGTTTTCCATCTCTCCAGCTGAGATTTTCTGCATCTGTTAGCTCTTTGGTTTCATTCTCTTTGCCAGGTCAACTGTGAGATAGGAGAACTGTGGAAGGATCTGCAGGTAGAAAGACTTACTTTCTACTGGGAGTCCAATGGGAAACCACATTTTCAGTTGCACAGAAACGTGTCATCCCTTGTACAACATAATATCATTAGACAGCCCCTTAGGAGCCAGTATCTTGAGGACGTTGTTTGATAGCCCTTGTTCTGTAGGTTACTTTGTATATGGTGCTTAATGCATTTCTTGCATTAAGGTCAGATCTACTATTGCACTAAAGGTAGGAAATATGAAATGAGGGTTCTTAGAGCCTCATAGTCTATAATGAAATTATAAATTTCCTTTGGAAATGGAATTCTTTGGATATGATGCTGAGCAGCTTGCCATCAAATAGCTGATTTCAGACACCCAAAGGAGTATAGAATTAATTGAATTATAGGCCTCGGACCTTGAGAGCCTTAGAAGGACAAAATTAGAGAGTTCAGAGATTAAGTAATTTAGCCTTCCTGATTGTAGCACTTCAGCCCCCCATAACATTCTCAACAAATGATTGGCCAAATTCTAGCCTTCTCCAGTGACTGGGAACTCCACTGCCTGACATGTGAAGATGCTTAAAATATGAGGTAAAAACAAACCCACAAAATTGCACATATAATATCTCAATTATATTTTAGCAATACATACAAATAAATTATTAAATATTAATAGTTGTTGCCTCTGGGTGGTGGGATCATGGGAATTAGTTTTGCTTATTTACACTTTTGTTTTTGTCCATAATGAATCTTCTTATACAGTGAGTATGTATCACTTTGAAATTATTGGGGCTGGGGGAAAGTCTTTACATTAGAGTAAGATTCTTTGATTTATACCTTTTCGTCCTCAACTTGAGCTCTGAGGGCAACTCAGAACAAATCCTACTATTCTTCTATATAATCGGTTTTTAAAATAGTTGAAGACAGCTTGAATGTCTTCTTGCCTTTACATTTGGTTGTTTGTAGACAGGCAAACAGGAATTTTTTTTTTTTTTTTAAACCTGAGACGGTAAGTCTGAGACCGTCAAGATATTTTAATTCCTGTGAGAATGGTACTGAGTATTATGTAAATATCTACTACTTTTCTCCTTTCTTCTTCCAAAATAAACCATCAAAACCAAACAAATTTATCACCTCAAACTTGGTGTTTTTATTGAATTCAACATTTTCTGAAAATTGTATTTGGCAGAATCAATTTGAGTAATCTCAAAGTGTACTTGAGGTGTTTGGTAAATTTAAGTTCTTGGTTTAAGGGAAGGTCAGCACGAAGAGGGAAACTCCAGGAAAGGATGGAAGCGTGGGGCAAGGTAGGGGGTTGTGTAGAGCGTTGGGTCCTTTAATGGAGAAATAGTGATTTTATGCTTTAGAGAGGAGGTGGTGATCAGATTTCCTTGCCTTCTTATACTCTGCTATTGACCGTATTTAGAGTCATTATATTAGTGGAATTTTGGCCTTTCAAATGCTAAAACGATGACATTACTCCAAAACTATTCAGCACAGACGCAGTACCACTGCACTTTAGTGCATGAGTAACCAATATGCAATAGAAAGTTCTAAAAAAAGCTTGAAAAAATATCTTTCTGCACTTGAATTCCTGATAATGTCTCAGGGTTACCTATCAAGATTACCTCATTGTATAATCTTAATCTGGTATATGTGGTGAAAGAGTTTCTCTGGAAAATGGTTATAAGTTTTCAAAGTACTTTCTGTCTGAATTCTTTTTCCAGGAACCTGTTTAAGGAATTATATAAAAATTAAAAATACCAGTAAAATATTTTATTAGCTAATGAATGTAGATTTTTTTCAAGCAGAGGCAAATACAGCTATCAATTACCTGTTTTTTTTTTGAAGTTAATTGTTACAAAGAATCTGGAAGCTGGTGTTATAAATAGTTTTGTCCCTTCCGGTAAGCACTAGATTTTAACACTTTGTAGCATCTGAAACAAGGCTTATCCTTGTTCTGTTTCTTTGTTTCCAGATGGTCTCCCAGCTTGAAGCCCACATATCTGAGCTTGTTGAACATTTGGGAAGTGAGTCTGGGTTTCACCAGAGAGCTCTACAGAGAGCCCAGAAAGCAGAAAACAAGTTGGAGACCCATCAGGGTCAGCTGACACACCTGGAGGGAGAGCTGGTCTCTGGAGATGTTTTGCGAGACAACTTGAATCTGGAGAAGCAAAAAGTAATAACCGGAGGGCATGTCCATGGGTGGAAACATCTGCTGCAGTATAAAATTTTACCTGCAAATATTTTGAATTTTACAGTACTTTGGTAGATTGGTTAAGTTCTGAGTTCTGAGTAAATTTCAAGGAACAGTGGATATTGTTTTGGTGTTCCTTCCTATCGTTTGGAGCTTCCTAGATTCAAGTTAATTCAATTAAATTCAACAGGTATTTTTTTTTAACAACTTTATTGGAGTATAACTGTTTTACAATAGTGTGTTAGTTTCTCCTTTACAACAAAGTGAATCAGTTATACATATACATATGTTCCCATATCTCTTCCCTCTTGCGTCACCTTCCCTCCTACCCTCCCTCCCACCCCTCTAGGTGGTCACAAAGCACAGAGCTGATCTCCCTGAGCTATGTGGCTGCTTCCCACTAGCTATCTATTTTACATTTGGTAGTGTGTATATGTCCATGCCACTCTCTCACTTTGTCACAGCTTACCCTTCCCCCTCCCCATATCCTCAAGTCCATTCTCTAGTAGGTCTGTGTTTTATTCCTGTCCAATCACTAATCTCTTCATGACATTTTTTTTTTCTTAGATTCCGTATATATGTGTTAGCATACGGTATTTGTTTTTCTCCTTCTGACTTACCTCACTTATTGAACGTCTGTTATATATGAGACTCTGACGGTTTGGGGGGTGAGGTATAACATGCAGTTCTTGACCATAAAACGTCATGATTCAGTAGAGGAGACAGACATTCAAATAATTTGCTGTCCTATAAGGCCATAAGTGTTACAATAGAAGTATTGGTCAACAGAGTGCTCTAGGAGTCCAGTGAAGGGAGTGATACATTCTGGATGAGGGGAGGAGATAATCAAGTTCATCTTTGAAGGATAAGTAGAATTTCAGTGGCGAGAAAGAGCAGATACTGTAGGGGAAACAGTTTGAACAAAAGCATGCAAGTTGCAATTGCATAGTGTATTGAGAGAGCGCAGCGTAGCTGTTCCCATGTGGCTGGAACGTGGCATACTTGTTGAGGCTCTGGCAGGAGAGCAGATTGGAATGGCTTGGGCTGTGAAGGTTGAGTTCTCTTTCTTCCGTAGACTATGACGTGTAGTAAGTGACCTTTGAGCATCACAGTATTTTGGAAGGACCACATCACTGTGGAGCTGGGATTGCAGTGTGGAGAGACTCAGAGATGAGAGTGGCGATAACCCAGCAGGAGACAAGGAAGGAAGAGTGAGAAGAGATGGGGCCTAAGCTTGAGATTTGACCCTGGGAAGACCCACTGGTGACATCCGAGGGGCAGTTTTGGTAGAGCACTGGAGAACAGGAGGGGTGACTAGTAAGAGAAGGGCTAGAGGCTCAGACGACTACCAAGTCTGGTGACCAAAGAGAAAAGAAGCATGAAGCCAAAGCTGTGAACAACAGGATCAAAGAAAGGTTTTATCGGACAGAATGGCAAGGGCACCTGTAGGGGAAGGAAAAGAGAGACAAATGGGCTCAAGAGCACAGGTGCAGAGTTCGGCACGAAAAATACTCCTCAGCTGAAAACTCGGTACTCTGGACACCCGTGCATTTTCGTCCTCTGTACTTAAGTGAGGTCGCATCATGCCTGTGTTGAGGGTAGGATATGCAAAGATGCCTAAGAGGTGTCTGTGAGAAATCCTAGCGTCGTGGATGAGATGGGCAAATCAGGGCACAGTTAGCACAGTTAGCGCTACAATCAAGGTAGCTATACAATGCGACAGGAATCCAGATAGAGGGGTAATTACGTCTTCCCTCTTCACACAAGTGGTCACGTGTGAGAGGGGCCTGAAAGAATGAGTAGGAACTTGGCAGGCAGAAGCGGTGGGGAAGGAGTTTGAGGCGGAGGGGACAGCAGGAAGGATGAAGAAATAGAGGGTGACAGGGAGACGGGAGCGTGATGCTTGCCGAGGCAAAGGCGGGAGGCAGCCCTCAAGGCGGCAGGAATATGCGAGGCTCTATCCTGCCGGTAATGGAAAACCACAGGCGGGTTCTGGCTAAAAGGAAGGTTTTTCTGAGGGCAGAGTGGCTCTGAGCATCTAGAGGCTAAAGGAGGGAGCCCGTTGGGGGATTCTTAGGATAGTTTTGATCAGAAGATAGTAAGGGTTTGGATCAAGTAGGGGTTTTGTGAGTAAGGATGGGGATAGATTCGGGAGGGTGACGGGAATTTCTTGAACAGATGCCTGAAAAAGGTGTGTTGGTTGAAATGTTGAGCTTGAAAGGAAATCCTGCACCTGAGTATAATACATTAAATTGGAAGATACCTGCCTGCCGGACGTCTACACCTACATGTCCCGCCAACACCTTGCACTAAACGTATTCGAAACAAAAATGATTCCCTCTCCTCAAATCTGTCCCTCTCCTGCCTCAGTGATGGGGAGGTAATGTGCCTCAGTCGCCCAAGCCAAAATCCTGAGAGGCACCTGCAATGCTTCCCTCTTTTCAGCCAATTCCTGAGCACTGTAAATTCTGTCTCCTCAGCAGAGCTCAAACACCCGCTCCCCCATCTCTAATTTAGAAGCAGCGCTTTGGTTCGGAGCATGATGGCGCTTTGCACGGACTGCAGAAAAACCCCTCTAACCGATCTCGCCACTGCTCCCAGGGCGCTCTTTATAAAATGCGTGTCGAATCATATCTTCCTCCATCCTAAAACTGGTCAAGGGCTCTGTATGGTTCTCAGGATCGGCTCCTGATTCTTTCTCTACGTGGCTGTGACCTGGCCAGTTTCCAAGTCCAGGCTCTCTCTCACCTGCAATCTCTCCAGCCAGTGGTGGCAAAGTCAGAAGGCTCCTGAGACCAGCAGGGCACTGGTAGGGTGTGCGGGGAGTGGTCAGAGTCCAGAGACATCCACATGCAAATTTGTAATGTGCCCAAAGAAAAGAAGGCCCCCTCGGCGATCCATATTGCACACTGCTGGTCTCTCTGAGAAAATGTTCTCCTTACCATCTTCTAGGAATAACTATCCCTTCAAGACTCAGCTCCAATGTCACTTCCTCTGGGAGCCTTTCCTCAGGGGTTTAGTTCTTCACGCAACACGTACCTGGCTCTGTCACGGCATTAATCACCCTTTTTGTATCCACGTCTTAATTCATCTTTTCCAATCAGCTCAGAACTTGTTGGGGCCCGGGGAAATCCTTTTTTTCTGGATTTTTCCAGGGCTTAGAGCAAGAATCAATCAATATTATTTAAATAATAGAAGAAGCATATCAAAGGCAAGACTTTTAGGTAGATCGTTGTCTCTTCCCGCCTTCGTTAGGATGACTCATTAATTTTAACTGAGGTTATGCCAAAATAACTTTCAGTTATGCAATCAGGTTGTGTAAACTGATTCTGCCCATGGTGAATCTTTCATAGATAACTGCCTATAAAATAGTAATAGTAGGGCTTCCCTGGTGGCGCAGTGGTTGAGAATCCGCCTGCCGATGCGGGAGACACGGGTTCGTGCCCTGGTCCGGGAAGATCCCACATGCCGCGGAGCGACTAAGCCCGTGAGCCATGGCCGCTAGGCCTGCGTGTCCGGAGCACAGGCTCCGCAACGGGAGAGGCCACAACAGTGAGAGGCCCGCATACCGCAAAAAAAAAAAAAAAAATAATAATAATAATAGTAGCCTTACTGCCTAGTAAGGCTAGTAGGCATGTAAGATTGAAAAGCAAAGGTGTATAGAGATTAAATTTAAATACAGGCGATTGAGGTAAATTTAAATAGTAGGCATGTAAGATTGAAAAGCAAAGGTGTATAGAGATTAAATTTAAATACAGGTAATTGAGGTTTATACCACATAGAATATATTCATGCTAAACTGATTCAAATGAACAAAATGTACAGGAATCCTGTCAGCAACCTTAACTTTCTGAGGCTTAGCCAAGATCCTTGAAAAGGCACTTTCTCTGCGGGGTCTTGGCTCAGTCCTGTCTTAATCCCCTCTGGCCTGCTGTAGATCCTTGAATGCTGAGTGGATGCGTCATATGTAGGAATAGAAAGAGAGGCTTTTATCCCTTCGCATGAAAGGTACCAACCCTATTTTATTTAAAATACAAACAGTAGCAGTTATTTCACTTTCATCTGCATAGATTAGAAATGAAATAGTCCATGAGGGGGGCTGACCCAACATTAAGAAGTGACAAACTGGGGCTTCCCTGGTGGCGCGGTGGTTGAGAATCCGCCTGCCAATGCAGGGGACACAGGTTCGAGCCCTGGTTGGGGAAGATCCCACATGCTGCAGAGCAACTAAGCCTGTATGCCACAGCTACTGAGCATGTGCTCTAGAGCCCCCGAGCCACAACTACTGAACCTGCAAGACACAGCTGCTGAAGCCAGCATGCCTAGAGCCCGTGCTCTGCAACAAGAGAAGCCACTGCAATGAGAAGCTCACACGCTGCAACGAAGAGTAACCCCCGCTCGCTGCAACTAAAGAAAGCCCGCACGCAGCAACGAAGACCCAAGACAGCCAAGAAAAGAAGTGGCAGACTGATGATTCAGAGACAAAAACAGCCTGTGGTGGCCCTGTCACACAATACAGCAGCCATGTGGGTAACGGCTGTGACTCACAGGAGAGATGAAGTTTTATGTATGCTTTTCAACAAGATTGGAAAATGTACACTTACAAATAATTTCATTCTGAAGACTGAAATATAGATAGTTCTGCGCTTTAAGCTGGGCTGCTTTAGTCATCAGGAAATGATACTTATTTAAACATATAATTGCCTAAAAATGCCAGATGGATGAGTTATTGCAATGAGAAGGAAATTTCAAAGATAGAACCCAGATCATGAAATTATGTTATAGAAAGCTCATTGATGGATTTATTTATCCATCAAGCACTTAGCAAGGATTAATGTCTGACATGACAAGATAAGCCACAGAAATCAAGTGGAGGAGGATCCTAGGGTAGTTTTGTAACTTTAACCTGTTAAACTATGAACCTTGACTTCCTCTGATACAGCTCAATTTTAGAATGTTGTTCCTTTAACTTTGATACATTAAAAAAACTTTTAAAGACATTTTCTAAAGAATTTAAACTTACAAAACCAAAAATGTTGCCCAAGTTTGTTTGTATGGAGAGCTCTGGTTTCAGCGTGATTTGTAGAACCCAAGAAGTGTAAAATGGCAACCGGCTAATTGGTCAATTTCCCCCTTGGAGGCCAGGACCCACTTAGGTGGACAAAATTTCCATGGAAGGTATGTGGATGAGTGGATCGCAGAGGCTGGATTAGCCAGTAGATCCCAGGAGCTGGGAGGGTCATGGTAGCAGCAGCAAGTACCCAAAGCAGAGAGATGCAGATGCAGTCAGGAGCATGCCACATTTGTCAGGTGGCAGGGTTAAGAAGAGTGTATAATGTCAGACTGAACATCAAGGCCACTGACCAGGAGAGTCAAGAGAATTTGGACAAGGAACAGAACATGGAGCTGGCAAGGTGGTTCAAGAATTCATCACCAAGCACTGGAGTCAGGGGCTGGGCTCTGTACTGGGTTTAATGAGAACTACCTGTAAGCTTGGGGGAAAGACAAGGATTCTGTGAGATCACCTGTTAACTCTACTTTTGTGTCCCATTTTCATTTTTGTTCTTGGGTTTAGTATCTTAAATTTCTGGACCAGCTTTCAGAGAAAATGAAGTTGGACCAGATGGCTGCTGAACTTGGCTTCGACATGCGTCTGGGTGTAGTTTTAGCCCGTACAGAGCAATTGGTCCGCCTCGAGCAGCGCAGTCATTGAAAACAAGACGGTCGCCTACAGTTTACAGAGAAAGGTAGGGGATATTGCTGGTGTTGAGAGAAGGAAATTCTGAGAAACTTAAATCTTGAGAAATAATTTATTTCCACCATATTTGCCAGTGTGGCTAGGAAACATATTATACAAATATGTATTTAGAAGCCAAGTCTCTATTTCAAGTCTGAAGGGAAAGTCATTGTATCGTCTAAGGTTATGTTTGACTGTGAGTAGCTTAAACAAGTAGAAGTGGGTTTTTGGGTATTTTTTTCCCCTCACATCCATTTCTGGAGGTAAGCAGCTTAGAGTGAGTTGGCAGCTCTACTCTGTAAAGTCTCCAAGGACCCAGGCTCCTTTCAGCTCAGCAATTGCCCATCCCTAGGGTGGTCCTTATTGTCATGGTTCACAGTGGTGCCTAGAACCATTATATCTGTGTTCCGGGCAGAAGGTTACAAAAGAAAGGGATGAAGAAGAGGGATGCAAAAGAACATGCATGAGCTGCATTTTAAAGGAGGCTCCCAGAGTTTTCTATGTGAACTTGTATTTATGTCCCACAGCTAGAATGTGTTCTGATGGCTAAACCTAGCTGCAAGGGAGGCTGGGAACTGTAGCCTTTACTCTGGGTAGCCATTTTTCTAGCTGAAAAAGTCACTGTTTCTATGACTATGGGAGAAGGAGAGCTGGGCAACATCTAGCAGTCTCACCTTTATATAAGCTCTCTTGCACTAGAAAGTAGAGAGGAGAAGAGTTTACTTTCCACTCACTCAAAGGAAGACTTAGAAACAGTTTGGGTACTTGCTGCTGCTACCATGACCCTCCCAGCTCCTGGGATCTACATAAATGAATGAATGGATGAAACATAAAAACATAATTATTATGTAATTATTGGCATTGGGGCGAGAAAGAGGAAAGCACAGATGTGTCCTTAGAATAGTTCTTAGGAGAAAATTCTATGGTAGAATTATCGTGTAAAAGCTGCTTAATGAGTCACATCTGGGTTCTCAGTTTGGTTCAACCAAGCTGTGTGACATTGGGCAAATTATATACTTCTCTGTCTGTGTTTCCTCGTATTTAAGATGGGGATGATACCTACCTCATGAGGTTGTTAATAAATAGCATTTTTGTACTCTTGGTTCATAGAAGATGCTCTATTCATATTTGACCTCTTCTCCACTTACTGTATCTTAAGGAAAGAAAGCAGACAACCCCTAGTACCATCAGAGACATTAAACTGAGCTACAGTTCTTTCTGAAGTTCTCAGATAATTGATTTTTTCCTCAATATCCAATATTATTCCTTCTTAAGTATTATATAATTATTAAAATGACCAGTGTACAGAACTTACCATGGTAAATTTACAGTAGAGTGAAATTTGACATGAAGAAGCTCAGGAAAGTGCCTTGTTAAAAAAGGATGTGGGCATGGACATTGCTGTCACTGTTAGACAAGATATTTAAGCCCGCATTTCAGTAAGCCCTTCACACCTTCAAACACTTTCCTCATGCAGAATATATAATTGGGGGAAATGGGATGGTCTTTAGCTCTAACATTCTATAATTCTACACGATTCCAATTCCCAGTGTTTGTAAGAGATGAAAGAGGATCTTGTACTTAATATTCTACTCACTAATTGTGACATGTGAAGCCCAGGAGGATTTTTTTCTCCTCATAGAGTTCATAATCTTTTTCTAAAAACCATTACAATTTCTTTCATCAAGTTTGACCGTCGATGCTAAGTGCTCTTTGCAGACCCTCTTCAGCCTGGTTTGTGGATGGTATAAGGTCTGGCGTATAGTAAAGACACTAATGAAGTAATGCCTTCTCGAAGTCCCTTCTATTGCTAAGATTTTCAATATATAAACAAAGCTTTCCTCAACATCTCCTTCCTATAGCTTACTTAAAAAATATATCAACCCCCATGTTTGGTGCCACTCAACCTGGTTCTAAGTGATTGAAAGTAGTCAGACTGGGTTTTTGGTACTAATTTACACTTTATCTTCTTTCAGAAAAGACCAGTACAAGTATAGTTGCCATGGGGTGTTGGAGAGGATTTTGTCTGTCTTATTATGTTCTGCTCTTGATAAGCCCATTTTAGTAGTTTTAAAAGTAATTTTACATTTTTATTATGATGCACATAATGTTGGAGAGAATCAGACATTGAAAGCCTACTCCTTTGTGCATTTTCTGTGGCTCTTTTGTCTCATACTTTGCAGCTACCAAATTAATTCTTGGAAAAATAGGGATAGAAAAATGCAATCAGGAAAATCTGATGGTTGACAAATTAGTCTTATTGAAGTGTAGATAAAGATCAACATTATCTGAGTAATTCATTTATATTTACTGACTATTCAAGGATTATTTTTAAAAAAAATCCCTGTTTGTATCAAATCAGCTAAAGACTCAGAAAGAAAGACTGGAGAGCAAAGAGCTGCACATGAACCTCCTCCGGCAAAAAATAGCCCAGCTGGAGGAGGAGAAGCAGGTGCATTCGGCATCGGCTGCGGAGAGGGACGAGGCCAATGACACCATCAGGAAGTTGCAGAAGAAGGTGGAGAGGCTGCAGAAGGATCTGAGTGTGTGTCGAGAATTGAACACTGAGCTCAAAGCCAAACTGGCTGACACCAGTGAGCTTAAGGCAGGTGCTCAGCTGCATTTCCTTGTCACTGTCTGTGTGTGTTTCCATAAAAGTTTATGCAAAAACGTGACAGCCTTAAAAGGGGCACACCAGAAAAATAAAACCTGAAAATTTCCTCTGATTTTCTGGAGTTGTGAGAAAAATGCAAATATTCCACAAATCAGCATAGTCGATCAATTTCGTGTCTCTTCAGTATCTGAAATGAAGCCATAGTTGCTGGGTGAAAAGTCAGTCAAAAAGGGGTGATGTGATGTACAGAAAATAAAAACATTTCTTCAAAGTGTGGGTGACTATAATGTTAGGGTTCGTGTAGGGATTTTTCACATAGGAATTTGCTTAGAGAAAATGAGAAAATGAACAGAAGTGCTCACTGAGAAGAGGAGGCAACAGGTGTGTGTTGTGCTGTGCGATGTGTCACACCAAGTGGTGAGGAGGGCAGACAGGTTGGGGTGACGTGATTCCTGGATTCGAGGTGTTCGGCTTCTCATGAATACAGAGAAGAATGAAGTGAGAACTTGGGATTTAATAAAAATATTTAAATATCACGTATGTGTGCCACTGGCAATAATACATAACTTCATGTACACATGTCACCCCTGGCAGGTATCCGTGTCGTGAAAGCGGGCAACAATGATGTCCTTGCTCTTTGCAGACACGGGCTCTGAAATGGACTTTTGGAATGTTTCTGAATCTGGAAACAGGCCAGTTGGGAAAAGGAATCTGGAATGAAGCCAGCACTTGAATCTGTGTAGCAGGACAATATTTTAGGTCATATTTCCCACTCTATTCTCCTTTCTGAGTCATTAGCTTTTTTCCCCCTGAAGCCCTTTGGCATCAGGAGGAGGCCACTAGATAAAGGCTTACTTCCCTAGAGAAGGGGAGGGCAGACTCCACCCAGGGGAGTGAACATACTTGAATGTAAAGGAAGGGGGAAGCTAGGGAAAGCATCTGATAGGATGCCTGGGTGGGGAGAAAATATCACAAGTAAGTATCCTGGACACCCCTCTCATACCTTGAGACTGACCTTTGGGGTGTGTGTCTGGTGGGTCAGGGAGAATCCCTGATGTCAGAATGCAGTTGCTCCCTCCCTGGCTGGCAGGGGCTGCAGGAGGTGCAGGCGCAGGGGGCCTACATTGCACTCTTGCCCCAGAGCCTGAAGTTCCATTTGCGCTCTTGGGGGATACGGAATGTAGCTAAAGATGCGCTCGAGAGAGCACACTGTGGGAGCAGGTGGCGGTTGCCCGCTCGAGTGAGGGACACAGTGACTCGCCATCAGAGGTTCTCAGGCAGATGCGCTAAGCCATGATCCCGGCTAAGGGTAGTGAGGGTAGCTGTAGGAGGCCTGGGTCAAGACAACCCTGTGAACTAGAAGTGGTGTTGGGGTGAGAGGAGCCCGCACTTCATGTAGCAGAGAACGGAAGCAGGAAGAGAGCGGAAGCAGGAAGAGAACAGACACAGGAAGAGAGCGGAAGCAGGAAGAGAATGGATGCAGGAAGAGAATAGACACAGGAAGAGACAGACACAGGAAGAGAGCAGAAGCAGGAAGAGAACAGACACAGGAAGAGAGTGGAAGCAGGAAGAGAGCGGGAACAGGAAGAGAGCGGAAGCAGGAAGAGAGCAAAAGCAGGAAGAGAACAGACACAGGAAGAGAGCGGAAGCAGGAAGAGAACGGAAACAGGAAGAGAGCGGAAGCAGGAAGAGAGCAGACACAGGAAGAGAGCGGAAGCAGGAAGGGAGCGGAGGCAGGAAGAGACCGGCACCAGGAAGAGAGCGGAAGCATTCTGTATACAGAATGCTTCTAGGAGATACAGGATGGGGTATTATATAATGTTGAACCCTGAAGTTAAAAAAAATGGGTTCCCTTTAGTTTTTCTTTCAATTCTTTCACCATGAAGGAGACAATCTTAGAGATTATTATGTCCTAGAACACTTGCTGGTCTACCTTTTAAACAAAGAATAAGCCTTATGCTCAGTGCTGAGTACCAGCAATAGTACCTACTAATACTGTTTTGTTTTATTGTTAATACAGTGTTTGTTTTATTGTTATCTCCCATTTGTGGCATATTCTGTTGAAATCATATAAAATTCCCTTTAAAATAATTAAATTCCTTTAAGTTAAAAAGGTGGTTAAGTTAAAGAAGAAAGTGGATCATATAGGTGACGTGGACAGGTAAACATTGTGGAGGTAGAATGGGAATAACTGAAATACAGACAGATTGGAGAAGAGAATGAAAATGAGTGATAATTAAATGCAATAAGCAGGTGAATAGAAACTCTGATTGGCTGCTGCTAACACCGTGATAATTTCTGCGTGTTGGAGCAGTGGGAGAAGAAACTGGGCAGAGGACAGGGCCAGATCACACAGGGCCTCGTGTGTCATGCTAGGATGCTTGGACTTTTCATCTGGGTCCTGGGGAACCACAGGAGAATTTCAGGAAGATGAGTGAAATTGTCAGGAAAAGACTAAAAAGAAACAGAGATATGAGGAGAGTAAAGGGACTCCAGAATAAGGCTGTGATCAACAGCATCAAGTGCAGCAGTAAGATGAAGACTGAATGACTATTTGCTACACTTGGCTTTGGGACATCTAAGGCTTGAGTGTGTATAATAGCAGATCATGGTGGTAGTGAGTGAAGGCTCTGACAAAAAGCTAAGTTTCAGTAGGCTGAGAAATGAAAGAGAAGTAGAAACAAAGATGGCGGCCTAGTCTTCTGGAATACTTGGATGAAAAGGGAAGGAGAGACAGGAAAGTAAATAAAGTTGGCTTGTGTGTTTAATTTGTTGTTTTATTTTGCATAAAGAGATGCACTTATTTCTACAGGTAAGGTATAGAAGAGAGTGGATTTGACTGACTCAGCAATCACTCAGACCCCTAAACATTTAAGTAGAGTGCAAAGTCTGCCTGCCACTAGAGAATAGAGGTCTCTATAACTTACTAATACAGTAAATGCTAAATTCATGAATTTGTAAGATTTCAACTACAAAACAGCTTTTTATTGTTTTATTTGAGACATATTAGTATTCAAGACAGACTGATGGTATCAATTCTCCATCTTTGTACATCACCTATGCTTGTCCCTGTGTTAATTTTACTATCCATAAAGCAGTATTTCTGACGTTAGCAAAAATGACCTTCTTGTGTTAGTTTCCTAGGGCTACTGTAACCAAGTACCACAAATAGAGTGGCTTAATACAACAGACATTTATTCTCTCATAATTCTGGAGTCCAGAAGTCTGAAATCAAGGTGTTGCTAGGGTTGGTTCTTTTTGGAGCTTCTAAGGGGAACCATTCCATGCCTTTCTCCTGGCTGCCGGTTTCGGCCTACAATCCTTGGCATACCGCTGCATAATTCTGACCTCTGTCTCCATTTTGATGTGACCTTCCCTTCTGTATGTCTCTCCTTTTCTGTATCTTATATGAATACCCATTACTGGATCTGGGGCCCACCCTAATCCAGGATGATCTCACCTTGAGCTTCTTATCTTTTTAAAAAAAATTTTATTTAATTAATTAATTTATTTTTGGCTGCATTGGGTCTTCGTTGCTGTGCGCGGGCTTTCTCTAGTTGCGCCAAGCGGGGGCTATTCTTGGTTGTGGTGCGCGGGCTTCTCATTGTGGTGGCTTCTCTTGTTGTGGAGCACGGGCTCTAGGCACACGGGCTTCAGTAGTTGTGGCTCGCTGGCCCAGTAGCTGTGGCTCGTGGGCTCTAGAGCACAGGCTCAGTAGTTGTGGCTCACGGGCTTAGTTGATCTGCGGCACGTGGGATCTTCCTGGACCAGGGCTCAAACCCATGTCGCCTGCATTGGCAGGAAGATTCTTAACCTCTGCACCACCAGGGAAGCCCCGAGCTTCTTATCTTAATTACACCTGCAAATTGCAAATAAGACTACATTCCGAGGTTCTGGGTGGACATCTCTTTTGTGGGGTGAGGGGGGGCACTTTTATAAATTAGGCATTAATTTCACCATTTAGAGAGGGTCGATACAAAGTAATAATTTGGACACATTTTTATGTGTTTTGTTTAAAAAACAGATATAATTCACATGCTATAAAATTCACTTTTTTTTTTGGCCACACCCTGTGGCTTGCAGGATCTCAGTTCCACAACCAGGGGTTGAACCCAGGCTATGGCAGTGAAGTCCCGGAATCCTAACCACGAGGCCACCAGGGAGCTCCCAAAATTCACTCTTTCAAAGTACAAAATTCAGTAGCTTTTAGTATATTGACAAGGTTGTGAAGCTATCACCATTCCCTAATTCTGGAACATGTCCATCATCCCCTCATCTCCAAAAACAAAAAACAAAAATAAAAAACCTCCATATTTATCCTTTCCCTAAACTCTGGAAACCAGTAATCTACTTTCTGTTTCTATGGATTTGCCCATTCTGGACACTTCAAATAAATGGAGTCCTACAATATGTGGCCTTTTGCCCATAGCTTCTTTCATTTACTATGTTTTCAAGTTTCACCCATATTGTGATCAGTCCTTCATTCCTGTATTAGTCAGAGTTCTAAATCTGTGTGTGTGTGTGTGTACATCCAATTAGTTGGATGTACACACACACACACACACACACACACACACACAGATTTATTTTAAGGAATTGACCCACATGAGTATGGAAGCTGGCAAATTCAGAATCTGCAGGATTGGCCAGCAAGCTGGAAACCCAGGAAGAGCTAGTGTTGCTGTTCAAGTCCAAAGGCTGCCTGCTGGCAGAGTTGCCTCTTGCTCAGGGGAAGTCAGTCTTCTGTTCTATTCAGGCCTTCAGCTGATTGGATGAAATCTACCCACATTACGGAAGGGCAATGTTAATCTTATGCCAAAACACCCTCGGAAAATTCATGATAATCTTTGACCAAATATCTGAGTATTGTGGCCCAGCCAAATTGATACATAAAGTTAACCATTACAGTTTTTTAATGGTTGAATAATATTCTATTGTATAGATTTACCACATTTTGTTTATTCAGTATTTGATGGGCATTTGGATTGTTTCCATTTTTGTTTTGGTCTATGATGAATAAGGCTGTCTTGAACATTTGAGTTCATGTTTTTGTATGCATTTCTATGACTGTTGCAAAACATGGTTGAAGACCTTGACTCCTAGGTTACCCAAGTCTTCTTCTTTAAGACCCTTGTATTAAATTTCCTTCTAAATTCTAAACCAGGAAGAAGCAGATCTTTCCAGACGATCTGTTAAATTTTAATTTGGCAGGAAAACATAAATATTGTAGAAGTGTCTTTTTGAAAGAAAAATATTCTTGCATAGATTTCCCCTCTCTGTTGAATCAAAATAATTTTATTATAATACTGCTTATATTTGTACAAACAACACTATATAGAAATTTCTTTTTTAAAAAATATTTATTTATTTATTTATTTGGCTGTGTTGGGTCTTAGTTGCAGCACACGGGATGTTCGTTGTGGCATGCGGGCTTCTCTCTAGCTGTGTCATGCGGGCTGTAGAGTGCCCGAGCTCAGTTGTTCAGCACGTGGGCTCTCTAGTAGGGGCGCGTGTGCTCTAGGGTGCGCAGGCTCAGTAGTTGTGGCGCGCGGGCTTAGTTGCCCTGTGCCATGTGGGATTTTAGTTCCCTGACCAGGGATCGAACCCATGTCCTCTGCATTGGAAGGTGGATTCTTAACCACTGGACCACCAGGGAAGTCCCTAGAAATTTCTTAATCTCATTACATTTTTACCATTATAAGATCCAAACCAATTTAGAAATAAAAACAAAGTATGAAAATAGAATTTAAAAATTAGCAATATTAATTCAGTATGCTAGATTTCAGTTCCCTAAAATCACCATTAGTAAGAATGTGTAGTACTGACTGCTTGTGACATGGGCTCCTTTTAGTTTGGCATGCCTGCAGTTTATGTCGTCTAAGGATGGAGTGATTGATTATTCTACCATGTGCTTTATTTTGCTACTGCATTTACTTTGCTTGTACAGACACCGTAACATAATTTGGCCTCCAGTTGGCATGAACGCATTAGTTATGTATTAACTCTACCTTTGCTCTTTCTTCATTAACCTATAGGATAATTAAAGTGTTGCTACTAATTGGCAGAAGCATCGCCTTATGCACAAGTGCAAATGCAGGCACTGAAGTCATGTGGCAGAACTCCAGTTCTTTGTGTAACTCATGCGACGCCAGTTGCTGTGTAGCCAGCATGGGTTATGAATAGTTTCAGCTGAGTAGATTGAAACAGACAGTAACAGTGGCTTGGTCAGGGAAGATGTTTACGTCTTTCTCACTGCAAAGAAGCATGGACATAGTCATTCCATGTTTAGTAGGATAGCTTCATGTTCATCGCTGAGCCTGGCTTGTTCTCTTTTTCTGCTTCACCATCCAGCAATAACTTTCCTCCTCAATGTCACCTCTTAGTGCAAGCTAGCTGCTGGGGCTCTGGCCTCATTCCAGGCAGCAGGCCAAAGGAAAGGCGGAAGGATATCCTGTATGCCACTTTCCAGGAACAATACAACACTTCTTAGTCTTCGTTGGCTGGAACTTAGTCCCTGGGGCTCAGTTAGATAAAGTCAGCCTAAGAAATGGGTCTTTATTCTGGGAAGTAATAAAAAAAGGAAGAATAGATATTTGGTGGTGAGCTTTCAGCCTGTACCATGTGGCTTAATCTTAGTAGGGAGCTGTGGCCAAAAACTGGTAGTCAGACAACCAAAAACTAGTGGAAAGCCATTATTATCTTCCTTGTAGTCTCTCAAGGAAACACCCAAAGAGGATAACATTCTTCAGCCACCGGAAAAGCTCTCTTGTGCTTTCTAACTTTCTTGATAATCTCCCACATAAGATAGCTGCTTCCCATGCTCCTCCCACACTCCAGAACTTTCTTCAGTCTAGCCAGTGTGGCCTTTCTTTATATTATTTTCCCCGAACCTACCATCTTGACCTCAGCTCTGATTATGTAGATCCATTGACCTTGACTAGCCCTGAACTCGCCCCACTTTGAATGTGTACATCAAGCAGAACCTGTGAGAAAGAACCTCCTAGGTGCTGCGGAGGGCTCTGGGGTGTGCTCAGCTTGCAGGGTGGAGCATCTTCCTTTGATTTCTGCTATGGTTCCCTCCTAGTGAAATCTCTGTGGTTCTTTGAGGAGGGGCACAGCATCATTGGGCAACCCTCCCCCGCTGCTGTCCCACCCCCTTTAGAGAGCCCTCTTGCAGTGCCTGGCTCCCGCAGGGTCCTATTTTCAGTGCGATCTCCTAAAAACCCTCCAGGTGGAGAATTTAGATCCTCTGGCAGATTCAACGGGTCCGATTTTACGTTTAATCACCTTCTCTTTCAGGGTCTTTGGCCCTTATAACACGAGAGAATTGTTCACCAGATTTGAAATGCTTTCCCTCAAGGAAGCAGATGCCAGATATGGTATTCACTGGAAGGGAAGCAGCCTCAGAAGCTGGTCCATCCTCTCTGGGGTCTGGGTGGCACATCAATCTTTTTTATGACCATCTCTGTCCCACTGGGAAAAAATTGTGGGCACAGTCTCTCACTGAACTCTGGGCTGGATCTGATAAGCTCCCTTAGTTGGACTAAGAAACCCATTTGCCTTTGGCCCCCCTTTCCCCACCCCCCACCCCCCACCCCCCATCCTCCCAGCAATCTCGTTTGCTGGATTTGACTTAGGAGGCTGAGGCCTACTTCTTACTGCTGGCTCCCAGTTCGGTCCTGGTGGCTTGGCTTGGAGTCCATTACTTTCTCCCTGACAACAAGAATTCAGGCAGCCCTCAGGACTGTGATAAAGTCTCATATTTTTGAGAAATTCTTGGCTATAAATTTTTCTCATTAGGACTTGATTTATGTGCTTCTAACTCTCCAAGCTGTGTTCCATCTCCTTTGGTAGATGGCCCACTGTAAATGTTCTTCCAATCTGAGTAGAAAGGCTGAATGTATCTCCTCTTCTGTTAATATAAGGTTTATAATGCAACATAGCAATCCCAGAAACTTCTTGCTTTGCCCCATGTTTTCTCTGCAGCACTGAGGTAGTTGGCATGTGAAGGGAATTTTTATGTTTTAAAGGGAGATAACCTTGTTTTAAAATTGATATTGATTTCGCCCATCTAATTTCCCTATTTGTAAAATATTTGAAAATCTACACAATATATTATTTAGAGCACTTGTTCATATAATTTATAAATAAATGTACGTGTATATTCAGAATTTTTTTACTGATAGGATGCATTATATATGTATCGATCACTCATGGGAAAGCTCCCTTCTCAATTTTTTATTTTGAAAAATTTCAAATCTATAGAATAGTTGCAAGAATAGCATAACAGACATTCTTTTACTTTTCATGTAGATTGTTAACATTTTACTTATTGTTATATTTTGCCTAATGAGAGAGACAGAGAGACAGAGAGATACAGAGAGACAGAGAGAGGAACCATTTGAGAGTAAGTTGCAGACATCATGACACTTCATCGCTAAATACTTACCAGGTATATCTTAAGAACAAGAGAATTCTTCTGTGTGACCACAGTGCAATCGTTACACTCAGGAATCTACACTGAGATAATATTCTAATATACTCGTACTAATATACAGTCCACGTTCAAATATGGGTTTTGATAACTTGGAATCCATGAATGATCTCCAAGGTCAGCCCTGTAGACCTGCACTTCGTGGGCACCATTTCCTTGTCTCAAGTGCTTGCCCTACTGGTGCTGGTTCATTGACGAAAAAGCTGACTCAGAATCCCTTCCTACAGCTGTTGCTGGCATTTTATTTTCTGCATATTTCCCAAGCTACAGCAGTTGTTCTTACACCTTCTGGATTGCAAGCAGCTGTCAGTTTCCCAAGAGATTTCCTCTCTCCTGCATGGAGCCAGTTCAAAAGTTTGGAACTTGTCCAAGAGTGTCTGCCATTGACTTCCTCTCTGCCTGGAAAGGAATTTAATTTCTTAAGAATCTGTGTGTGTGATAGTAGGTAAAAACAAGTTTCCAGTTTAGGTATTTGACTCAACCTTTCTCAGTTTAGTGACATTACCCAGACAGTATAAATCTGATTTTCCATCTGGACATCCATTTCCCAAGCAGGCACCTTTCCTCCATATCATGTCATAATTCCAATCTTAGAATAGCTTCTACCATTCCTGTGACTTTCCAGAAGTGTTGGAGGACCCTTCAGAGTTTAGGTCAGGTCAGCTTGTGCTCCTTACGCCATAATTCTGGAACTCAGTCTCCATGAAGATGAGCTCTAACCCCGAGACTCGGTCAAGATTTTAATCTCTGACAGTAGCCTCCAAATGTAGCCTGGGTAAATTGCAACAATCTCAGAATCCTTCATCAATAAATAATCAGCAGTCCAGAAACGAAATGATAATGTTGCTTTATTATTGTTACTCAAAAAAAAAAGGAAAAAATAAAAACAAAGGGAGGATTTCATTCATCAAGAGTAGCAGTATTTTAAAGCGTCTTTCCATTGTTTTCTCTCTCTCGTTTCCTTGCTGCATGACACCTATATCTCCTCACAAGTCCCTCTTCCATCATCCCAAGTTTCTTCCAGAAACACTTCCTGCAGCCTAGTTAACAGAGACTCTTTCTTCCCACTCCTCTCTGAGCTTTTTATCGGGTAGATCAACTTAGTCTCTCAGGCTTTCTTCTTCCCCAACACTCTCCCCGTTACTCAGATTTGTCCTGGGAACAACAGGATGGGAGTAGATGCAGCAAGAAAGCATCTTTCCTTCTTAGGAAAGAAGGGATAAAATGAAAGGGGAAGGGAGAAATCAGCAAACGCTCATTATTTGGTATCTTTTTATTACTTTCAGATGTAACCTTTAAATGATTTTCAACAAAATTAAAACAAATTTATGCTTTTTCTTTGAGAATATGCCTGTAGGCCTTGTCTGAACTGTTAGGAGGCTTAGAACTAAATTCAGAGCTCTGCTGGTATTTGCACTTTGTCCATCCCACGTGTACTTCTTTATTTCAAAGGAATTTCTTCTGATGCATTTAAAGGCTTCTTTGTAAATGTACTTTCCAATAACAGCTTTATCCAGATATAATTCACATATCATAAAACCCCTTTAAAAGTGTACAATTCAGTAGTTTTTAGTATATTCACAGAGTTTTATAAACATCACTGCTATCTAATTTCAGAACATTTTCATTACCTGAAAAAGAAATGGGAAACAGTTACTCCCCATTTTCGACTCCCACCAACTCCTGGCCTTTTCTGCATCTCTCATATAAATGGAATCATATAATAAGTGGCCTTTTGTGACTGAGTTACTTCCCCTAACACAATGTTTTCAAGGTTCATCCACGTTGTAACATGTATCAGTACTACGTTCCTTTTTATTGCTGAGTCATACTCTACTGCATGGATGTAGTATAGCTTTTTTATCTACTCATCCATTGATGGATATTTAGGCTGTTTTCACTTTTCTGTGATTATGAAGAGTCCTGCTACGAACATTCTTGTGACGGCTTTGTGTGGACCTAAGTTTTTAGTTCTCTTGGATATATGCACCTTGGAGTGGAATTGCCGGGTCATAAGTCAACTCTATGTTTACAATTTGAAAACTGGCCAACTGTTATTCACAGCAGTTACACCATCTTGCATTCTCACCAGCAGTGTAGGAGGGTTCCAGTTTCCCCACTTCTTACCAACACCTGTTACTGCCTACCTTTTTGCTTATATTCATCCAGTGGATAAGTGGTAGCTCATTCATATTTATTTTGAACGGTCAGTTAAAAAATTTTGTGTCTAATTATGCAAAACTACCTCAAATTCTTTTTTAAAATTGTGGTAAAATATACAGAACATAAAATTTTACCTTTTTTTTTACATGTACAATTCAGTGACATTAAGTTCATTCACACTGTTGTGCAACCGTCACCACGATCCATTTCCAGAACTTTGTCATCATCTGAAACTGAAACTCTGTGCCCATTAAACAGGAGCTCCCCATTCCCTCAGCTCCTGGTAACTTCTGTTCCACATTCTAGCTCTATGAATTAGCCTATGCCAGGTAACTCACAGAAGTGGAATTATACAATATTTGTCTTTTTGTGTCTGGCTTATTTCACTTATAGCGATGTCTTCACAGTTCATCCATGCTATAGTATGTTATCAGAGCTTCATCCCTTGGACTCAAATTCTTTTTGTCGGCAGATCTGGTAAAATTTTAAATACTAAACTAATAAAGAAAATGTGCCTCATACTTGAGGGTGCTCTGTTTTGGCTTTAAGGTCCTGGGATAGCTTCTGAGAGAGAGGTACCACCCTTCCCTCCTGCCTGCAGTGAATGCTGTGGCCGCCTCCTAGTTCCCGTATTCATTGGTGAAGTCAGAAGACATTTTTTCAGAAAAACTGCTCATTTCCCTCACAGCACTGATGACTTGCCTAGGAGACTTTGAGTGGGGCTTCCTTGTGGTAAATCACCAAAACGGGAGACATTTTGCTCTTTCTAATGTTTTTATACCAGGGATGACCCCTTGGCAGGGGTAAAAAGTGCAAGTTGCTTTACCTGTGGAGCCCGGTAGAGTCTATGTGTGAGTACCACAGACTTCGTTTTAACATTTAACCCCTGAATCATGCTATCTACCATTTCATCTCATCAATCTTCCACATAATGATACTCTCATATTTGCTCATAAATTATAACTGCTTTAAGACATGTTCGTCCAGTCTATATGATTAGCAGAGTCTGTATAACTGGGTTGGATTCCATTCTTTATTCATGAAAAGAGTTGTTAAATGAATTTCATTGACTTAAAAAAATTTTATTATTTATTTTATTATTTCCGGCTGTGTTGGGTCTTCGTTGCTGCGTGCGGGCTTTCTCTAGTTGCGGCGAGCGGGGGCCACTTCACTGCAGCTCACGGGCGGGCCTCTCACTGCGGTGGCCTCTCTTGTTGTGGAGCACGGGCTCTAGGTGCGCGGGCTTCAGTAGTTGTGGCTCGGGGACTCTAGAGCGCAGGCTCAGTAGTTGTGGCACACGAGCCCAGTTGCTCCGCGACATGTGGGATCTTCCCAGACCAGGGATCTAACCTGTGTCCCCTGCATTGGCAGGTGAACTCCCAACCACTGTGCCACCAGGAAGTCCCCACTGACTTCTGATTTATCTTGTTTATACAATTTTCCTAAATAAATGCTGAAGAAATTATCAGCATTCTCTTTGACTGCTTAGATTAAAACTTTGGAACAGACCAAAGCCATTGAAGACCTAAATAAATCCAGAGACAAACTGGAAAAGATGAAGGAGAAAGCTGAGGAAAAGCTACTGTCTGTCAAATCAGAATTGGAGACTACAGAGCATGGAACTAAGGCGAGTGAAGAGAGGGCCAGGAACATGCTAGAAGTGGTAACCAGTGAAATGAAGACATTAAAACAATCTCTGGAAGATCAGAAAAGAGAGAAAAGCAGGTGGGTAGAAATCTGGCAGTGGAACCCTATTTAGGAAAGATGGGGTAATTCAAAAGCTTGATAGTTATTCATACATTTCTTCATAACCAATTTATCAAGCTTTCTATATCATTCTAACCGATCTATCTGTCTTCTTCCATCTTTTTGGCATAAAAAGAACCATTATGATTTACTCCACTAAGAAAAACAATTCACATTTTCATGGCGCGAACTGTAGCAAAGAAAAAGACATTTGTATCAAAGCCATGCAAAGCCTGTGAAAAGCCAGGTTCTGGTTGTGAAGAGGTTTTTATTATATTTGCTGATTGCCTCTGAAGTTAGCGTTATCCCAGATCTTCTAACGTTATCCAGGGCTGCAGCCTCAGGAGGGAAATTTTATCTCCAGCAGAGATGAATTGCAGGAAACAATCCCAGTTCTCAAACAGTGGCACCCAGACCTGATGGCCGACCAAGCCCAGATGTAAACCATAAAATAGAACTCATGCGCCCACTGGTTGCAAGGAGGAGTTTTATCTGGTGAGCCCATCAGGAGGTCAGGCATAAAAAAACATGTCCTGGGCAGCCTGACCCCTGCTTTTGGCTTTTATCTCAGTCTCTTTCTGCAGCTCAAAAGGGCACAGAGTGGACTCTGATCCGAGGATAGTTTTTCTCTTTGGCTGCCTCTGCTTTGGCTCATGTGTCAGGCTGAGTTGAGGAAGGCCAAACTCTAAGAGTGAGTGGTCTCAGAGGAAACCTCTCACCAATTAAGAGCATTGGCCATACTCAAAAGGGTGGAAAAGTTTGCGGAAAACATTTTCATCAGGGAGACTAAGCTGGAAAGAGTGTTCTGTTTCCCAAGTTGGATTCAACATAGGAAGGATGCTGGTAAGTGAATGAGCACATGATGAGGATGTTTGGAAGGCACTTCTCCTGGAGGAAACATCTGCCTTCGGATTGGATCACACCTTTTCTAAAATGGAGAGGGGTTGTCTGGCCATATCTAGTTGATCTGCTTCTGCTTTTGCCTAGAATCACAGCAACCAGTCAATGAGAATTTGAAGGGGTATAAGGCACATTTTGCCTATTTTCTCTAGCTCCACAACTCTCATTTTTCCTTTTGTGATGGACAAATAATTGTCCCAGAGAGTCCAGTGTTGTGGATTGTGAGGTGGTAATCTGTGTGATGTGATTTGATCAACACTTAGAAGTCTTCCATTTTCATCAGCTCATACTTTTTTTTTTTTTTTTTGCCATTTGTTCTTCCTTTTGTTTAAGAGGTTCATTGCCCAGTTAACATCCCAGTGCATAAATGCTTATAACACGAGACACAACCACACCAACAATTGTAGAGCATTTCCTAGTAGGCAGAACACATACACAGTCATTGTTTCATTTGATCCAAATTTCAGAACAGCCCTGGGAAAAAGATATGGTTAGTCATTCACCCTGGAAGTGGGAAAATGAAATCTTATCAAGGCCAGAATCTCATTCATAGTTGCTGAACTGGGCTTCTTGATTTGGTAGCCGATACCATATTAATTGGCTCATCAGAAAAGTGGTTATGCAGTTGCTGAAGGTTGGTGTCTGAAAGGACTTTAGAGGTAATTTAACAGGCTAGCCTTCTTCTCCTCCTCCTCTTCTTCCTCTTCTCCTTCTCCTCCTCCCCCTCCCCATCCTCCTCCTTCTTCCTCTTCTTCTTTTCCTCTTCTTCTTCCTCTTGCTCTTCTTCCTCTTCCTCTTCTTCTTGTTCTTCCTTTTCCTCTTCTTCCTCTTCCTCTTCTTCTTGTTCTTGTTCTTCCTCTTCTTCTCCTCCTTCTCCCCCTCCCCCTCCTCCCCCTCCTCCCCCTCCTCCCCCTCCTCCCCCTCCTCCCCCTCCTCCCCCCTCCCCTCCTCCTCCCCCCCTCCCCTCCTCCTCCCCCCCTCCCCTCCTCCTCCCCCCCTCCCCTCCTCCTCCCCTCCTCCTCCCCCCTCCCCTCCTCCTCCCCCCCTCCCCTCCTCCTCCCCTCCTCCTCCCCCCTCCCCTCCTCCTCCTCCTCCTTCCATAAATGAGAGAATTAATCACAGAGTAATGAGAGTAAGTAAATTGCCTAGCTCATGCAAACTTGGGTTTTCCACAGATGTTTGGGTTGCATTTGGTCTAGCTGTGTTGGTACATTTTGTTCTCTCAATCATTGTGGTTCTGTTTGACATTGCAGCTGGTGGACTTCAGGGAGGTTGTTTCTCAAATGTTGGGCTTGAACATGACCAGTCTCACTCTTCCTGACTATGAAATCATCAAATATCTTGAAAGACTGATCCATTCACACCAGCATCACTTTGTCACCTGTGCCTGCCTCAAAGATGTGACCACAAGGCAAGATGGACACCCACAAGGCCACTTACAACTTCTTCAGTGAACACCATATCTCTTGAGGGAGGTAGAGATGAGAGATAGGACAGAGTTCTCAATTTCTCAAATTCCCCAAACCTTTGAAGTTTGATCTGTGTGTGAATATCGTATACTTTGATGACAGAGCAAGACTCAACCATGGGCAAAAAAGGATCTCAAAGGTGCCAGCCTTAGGTAAATGTTTGGCACTAAAAACACCTATTATTTTATTTGCTAGCACTTTGGGACACAGATGACTTTCACTAGATTGTGTATCTAGAATGGGAAATGACGGTAGGGAATTAACAATTATGGGGTTTCTATTGTGAGTCAGGAGTTCTACTACCCAGTTTAATTCTCATAATAACCATGTGGAGAAACTTTAATGTTTTTATTTTACAACCTCTCTGGGGCTTAAGAGGTGATCTTGGTTACCTACCTATGATTGTAGTTAGTTAGTGACACTAGAATGAACACCAGGTTGGCTCGGTATCAAAGACTGCACCTTCTCTGTTGTTTCACAGTCCTACTGTTTCTCCTGAATTCCTGCGATTCTGGTGGAAATTGCCTTCATCACAAAGGAAGGAAAACATCTGTACAATCAAGGACTGGAGTCCAAAAGTGACTGAGATTTATGAGTGTAACCCACATGATTTCTTTAAAAAGCCATACACCTAATTATGTGGATGAAACATACATAGATCTGAGGTCCTATAAAATGGTCCTCTTTTAAATAAATGTTGCTACCAGGTCATATTTGGTGGTAATCATTAATGTTTGAACAGAGCCGAGCTCAGTACTTTAAAAATGAAAGCTTTAACATGAAATACTGGTAAGATGAAGAAATTGTATACAGTTTATTCACCAATATATCAAATGTCCTGACAGCAGGGATACTTTTTCAGGATCGAGATTTTATAGTGAATTTCTATCGTTTTCTGTCTCCCTTTTAAATTTCTATTTCACAAATATTTTTCAGGAAACCATATTCTTAACTTCCCAAGAAAAACCTGTTTCTCTTTTGGGTGATTGTCTTATTTCCATTGATGCCATAAGAAAAAATTTTATAGTCCCTTAAAAGAACATTAGTATCTAATTAAAGGAGAAGGAAAAAATAGATTACACCCAAACATGAAGAGAAAATGAAAACTCTAGCAGAAAGGAGGTGAGTTTGACACAGTTTGGATGACAGCTGACGTAGAGGGAGAGTGACCAAGGGTCTCCGCTGCGGGGTGGATCGTCTCTGCCTGGCTTTCTCTGTCGTGTGCATTTTGCTGCTGCACAGCCCTGACTTACGACATGAACGAGATCTGCAACAGTAGGGGAGGTAGCCACGTATTCTCCCCAGGGAAGGTCTGTGGTCTCTGGAGATCCCTCCACATGCTCCAAAGATGTAGTGGCTGCTGCTCCAGACCCACATTCACCTGGAGTGGAGGAGGCGACTTCGCTCTTCTGGTCTCTGGGGGATAGAACTGCTGAGTGACTCTGCTCCGTCCAGGCCACAGAAAGCCGTCGTTGATGGGGTTGGGGTGGGTGGGCAGGCCCAGGAGTGGGGGAGACTGTTTTTGTGCATTCTCTCTGTTTTCATTTTCCAAATACAGTCTTTGATGAACTTCATTTATTTTCTTTGTAAATTTATTTTTGACACTCTTCAAAGATGCTTTTTAACAACATCACTGTAAAAACATATACTGTCATAATATTATTTTTCCATTTTGACTTATCATTAATTGTATTTCCAGATTCATAAGAGATTAAAAATGGTCCATACTGAAAATGGTTAGTCCTGTACTGCCGCCAGCCGCGGCGGGTCCTCAAAGTGCAGCAACAATCAACGAGAGGGGGTAGGGAACTGAACGCACCAAGGTATGAGATCAGAAGGGCACAAGCAACTGATGGTTGCAAGGGAAGTTTAATAACAAAGCATAGCCGTATATATACCCCTAAAGCAGGGAATTTGCTTAGTCACCATCTTATCGGCATCAGCTGGTTAATTGGCTTCTCGGCTTAGTCACGCCTTATCGGCATCAGCTGATTGATTGGCTTCTCGGCTTCTCCCTCAAAGGCACCAATTTCCCCTCCAGGGTTGCTTTTCCTAGCTTTAGGGAACAACCAGGGACTCCCAGTAACTGAGCAGGTCCCTGGAGCGATTTGGCCAAAGGCCATCTCCTTTTTTACGTTCATACCATAAAGTCCAGGATGCAGACCAAGGAGAGTACAATCGGGCCCTGAGGCTTATGAGGGTCTTAATGGCGCCTTCCTCAGAGGGCAAAGCTCGCCACATTTCCCCCTCTTTTATTTTTTAAAGCTTGATAATGCAATTTCAACCCATACACCTCCTGACGAAGAGCAGCGAGACGGCCAACAATGAAGCGTAATAAACAAGGTAAGGCAATTAACATCAACAATACACATGACCCCACGGTAATCAATCCTGTGAGTCCATTTTGAAACCAATGCATTGGGTTTAACCATTGAAGCTGATCCAAGAGTCCTTGAATTAATTGTTGGGGCCTGTCTTCTTGTAGATGAGCTTCTTGAATTGCTTGTATTTCTGCATTAAGTTTTTGTATGTCCAAACTAATGTGTCCATCAGTCCATACACTTAAAAAGTGCATTTTTACTTTGTTCCAATCCCAGTCAGTTTCATTATAAGCGTGTTGAGTCACACAAATCCAAGTATATTTAGCATGGCAAATCAAACGCATTTTCAATTTTAAAGCCATAATTTGGTCTCCTAAACCTATGAGAGCATTTTTTAACTCATCAACCTCAGGTTTTGGTTGAGTATCAATATGACTTTGTAATGCTAATGCAATACTGGTATTTTTAGACAATTGATTAACATAATGTGCTTGTTGTACAGTTTTACTTAATGCTAAACCGGCGGTAGCGGCTGTGGTTGTTAAAGTGGCTAAGGCTAATATGCTACATATTAATATTCCAATGAATCATTTAGGTCTTTTTAAAACTTCAGATAATTCTAGCCAAGCTTGCATGCTAGTACTATGATACCATGGTTCAGAAATATTTACAGGCAGCATTACATAGGAAGGTTGTTTTAACATCATAACAGAAAAAGTTCCTTCCATAGGCAGAATGCAAGTACTAAAAATACAATTCTGACAAGTTATATTATATCCTAAGGAACCAGAAGTAAATCTCCTATTAGCAAGGCATATGAAGGTGTAACACAAGTAATAACCGGTTGATAAGAATAAGACAATGCAAACTTCCCAAAATCCCAATGCTTATAAAAAACCAAACTATTATTAGTAACAGAAACTGAAGAAATTAAAATGGTACCATTATTATAATTTAAGGTGCACCAGATTTGAGAATTCAAAATCAGATTGGGGAAAATCAGAAGGAAAAAAGGAGGGAAACTTCAAACTTATAACAGCTTTAACTACCTTTAAACTATGGCCGGCCAGTAAAGTCCCTTGTCCTCCTACATATACTTCAACACAAAAATAGTATCTTTGACTTTGCAGCTTCTATTAGAGCTCCACTTTCAGCTTTATGATTAGACCCATCTTTGTTGCTGTAATTACCAGTCTCATTCTTTCCATTTTTGTTATTGTTGCCCTGTGAAATCATTTTTTCTAGAACAGCAAGAAGATGTAAAGCTTTCTCAGCTTGGTAGGTTAATATATACAGGTCTACGAACAAAAAACACACTGCTTGGGCAAATTTTTCTTCAAAAGGTTCTATGAACTGATAAAGTTTTTCACCAACGGATATGGCTTCTGTATACTGTCGGACATGATACAGGATGACTGCTTGATTGTAATACAACATACTATTTTCAAGATCATCTAGTCCATCCATTTCTTCAACAGCCGAGTGCACCTGATTCTTCAACTGGTTAAGTGTCTGTCTTAAACTATCTGTTGTTGTCTGGTTACTTTTGAAAAACTCAGCTACTGCCGTATTCAAAATTATTTTATAATCGTCTTTGTTTATATCTTGTAGGCAGGCAAGATGTTGCAGACAGATATCATAATTTCCAGCTATGAAAGCCTGGAAAGCACTGGTGGACAACTCCTTCTCTTGATCAGTGATCTCAGGTCGCTTCTTGGATACTTCTTGTCCCATATTTTTTTACTTCTGACTATTGCCCCGAGTTACTATCAACTTTACTATGTGGCCACACTTTCACTCTTCACTCCGGGGATTCACCTACCGAGATTCAGATGTCCCTCTTGTCAGGTCCCTGTTCGGGCGCCACTTGCCGCCAGCCGCGGCGGGTCCTCAAAGTGCAGCAACAATCGACGAGAGGGGGTAGGGAACTGAACGCACCGAGGTATGGGATCAGAAGGGCACAGACAACTGATGGTTGCAAGGCAAGTTTAATAACAAACCATAGCCATCTATATACCCCTAAAGCAGGGAATTTGCTTAGTCACGCCTTATCGGCATCAGCTGGTTGATTGGCTTCTCGGCTTCTCCCTCAAAGGCACCAATTTCCCCTCCAGGGTTGCTTTTCCTAGCTTTAGGGAACAACCAGGGACTCCCAGTAACTGAGCAGGTCCCTGGAGCGATTTGGCCAAAGGCCATCTCCTTCTTTACGTTCATACCATAAAGTCCAGGATGCAGACCAAGGAGAGTACAATCGGGCCCTGAGGCTTATGACGGTCTTAATGGCGCCTTCCTCAGAGGGCTATGCTCGCCACACTGTACTTTCTCCTTATTACACAAATTACATTCCATTTATCTAAATATGCATTTATATAATATTTCCAAAATATAACTCAAGCATAGATACAATCATCTTTAATACATATAGAAATATTTAAAGTGTTTGAATATAATCCTTAGGAATTTCTGGTGGAAAGACTCTTTGGGATAAGAAAAATAAATTCTGTCTGTGTATATATATGTCCATATGCGCATTAACTATTTGTCATTCGGACAAATTGAGAATCCCTTAATAAAGCCCTTTCCCTTCTTGTTGAAGTGCCGGTTGGTTGTCGGCTTTCCCTCTGTGGCCTTCATTCCAGAGGTGGCAGGCCAGCGTCACATTTTTGTGTTAGATTTTGTTCTTCTGTAATATCCATGTATATTTCATGTTGTCCAATAAAATGCATTCGTGTGATGTGATTTTCTAAATAGAGTTTTAAAATATTTAACATTAACTCTTCTACCAAATCACTTGAGTAATAATTGCTGCTGAGGCTGTTATTCTGATCATTGTCTGAGACACTTGAATGTATGCGTAGAATATCTCAATTAGAAAAAAAAATTTAACTTGTCCATCTAAATTTCCAGTTTTACTTTATCTTATGGATGAACAGCGAGTGATTCAAGGTCAAGGGGTTGTGGGCTGAAAGTTGTTAAAGAATGTCTAGATCATTGATATTGTAACCATTAGGACTTAGAAAATGAAGTCTAATTTTCACTGGGGAAGCATCTCACAGTCACCTTTGACTGGGAAGGCTCTGCCCACTTTACACAGCAGTGATCTTATCCACTTTATTGCACACCCCACTTAGCTTCTTCTCAACAAGTGGGGTCTGTGTGCTTCTCTTTCCCCTCTGCAGCTTCCATGCTGCTATTCCTTCACCTTGGTATATGAACCATCATTCTTTTGAGGCTCTTGCTAACTAATATATAACTTTCTTCTGGTCCTTACTGCAGTTAATTCACTAAAAGCCTGTCTATTCTTCCTACATAAGACTGTTGAAATGGTCCAGAGGTGTCTTCTCCACTCTCATCAAGTACTGCCTTCATCTTAGGTGACTTTCATGCCTATAAGGCAAACCCATGCAACATTTAATCTTTAGTTTCTTGTTCTTTCAGCTCTCATACCTTTGCCTCCTTTTGTTTCAGCCACTCAACTCCTAGACTGAAGTTTCTAATAATCCAATGTAGGCTACCTTAAGCAAAGAGATTTGGGGATGCTCAGTTGAAAGATTCAGTGTAGACGAACTTCAGCGTGGCTAGATCCAGGGATTCAACATTGTTTTCTGGATCCTTTTTGCTTTTATTCATCTTTGTCTCTGCTTGATTTGCTTGTCTTTGTATATTGGACTCACTTGCTCCTTCTGGAGATGGTTGCTCTATGTTGCTAAGAAAGATGGTCATATGCAGTTAGAGTCTTTACAAGTGAGGAAGTGAGCTGAGAAACAGAGATTTTCTGCCTCTAACATTCATGGAAGAAATCTCAGAATAGTTTGATCATCTCTTTTGGTCACATACCCCTGAGCCAATCACTCTAGCCAGAAGGATGAACTCACTGGCTTGCATCCTATGCCAACTCCTGCATTGAGGATGGGATGGGGTGAGGCTCCAGAATTATCTGTTCAACCAGAACTACATGTAGTAACAGAGGGAAAGTTCCCCAAAGAAAGAGAAGCTGGACGGACAGGCAACACACATCTATTACACATGGCCAAATTCAGGATCTTCGAATCACCTAGAACTTCTCCACCTCTGAAATCTTAAATTCTCCATAGCCTCTTATTATCCCAGAACTCTATCTCTTATTCCCAAATAACTGTTCTTTGAGCTCCCTTGGTCCTCATATTTTCTCCCTACTAGACTTGCGAGTCTTCACTCCCTCTGGAGCCAGCCGACATATTTCCTCAGACATTCTCTTCCTAACACCTTAAAATTCTTGTTTCCTTGTCCTTCTGTCCTCAACTTGGAATTAATCCCAACTACCAATGTTTTCCACTGAAGGAGACTGGAGGAAATCACATGAAAGCACAGCTAAGTGGTATGCCAAATCCACAGGCTTTGATTTCACTTGAGCCCTTTGTACTAATTTGTAATCCTTCACCGTTTTCCTGGTTAGATCTCACTGCCATTCTCCAAAACGACTGTTGCAAATATTCTCCATTCCCTCGAGGCTCTTACCTTGTCTTTTCCTTCTTCACTGTCAGCAGATAATCTCGTTTTCTATTTCACCCAGAAAATAGAAGCCATTACAGGAAACACCTTTAATATCTGATCCTAACATAGCCTCATACGTGTGCCTCCTTCTCTCCTCCTGTCTTGGGTTATTCCCTCTACCTGGCCTCTTGCATCTTCAGCATCTTAGTCCTATTGGTTGTTTTCTTCTCTCAGCTGTCTTCAACCTTGCCTTCATTGGTGGCTTATTTCCATCAGGCTTTAAATATGTTCAAATCTCTTTCGTCTTAAAAAACATCACTCCTACTCCACAACTTAGAGCCTTATTTTTCTCTCTCTTCACAGTAGAACCACTTGAAAGTGTGGTTTGTATTGCTGTCTTTCTGGTCTTACCTCCCATTCATGCCATCATCCATGGCAACCTGGCTTCTCTCTCCACTTACCCAGCTCTCACATTTTTGTTAGCAAATCTCTGTTCCTTTTAAAGTGCTCGTCTTACTTGATCTTTCTGTAACATTTGATTCAACTGACCATTTCCTTCTTGAAATATTCTCTTCCATTAACTCCCATACTGTGACATTCAACTCCTTTTTCTCCTGCCTCTCTGGGCACTTGAGTTAGATTATTTTAAGGTGATCAGACACAAAATTGAAATGAGAGATTTGTGTAAGGATAAGTGTGGGTATAATTGGGAATCTTGGCCTCACAGTCAGAACCCAATGAAGATCAGTCACGCATGCCATAAACTGGAACAAGTTGTTAGCCCAGGAACTAGAGTGCCAGTTTCAGGGTACCGTGCAGCTGCCATGCGGGATTCTCTTACCCATCCCATGAATGCTGGTGTCCTTTGATGCTGTGATGATTCAGCTTCTCCCTGCCTCTGCTTCTACTGCTTCTGCTGGTACCATTGTCAACTCTCCACTCTTCTCTCCACCTTTAGCATCTGCTTCTGCTTATGGCGGGCTTCCTCTCCTTTAGGTTTTCTAGTGCTTCCTGGCTGTCCCATACGTCCCCTTCCTGCTCACACCGTTTAACCACTCTTGCTCTTTGCTCTGTCTCTCTGTGTTTTGCTTCCGGGGGGAGAACTTGGTCGGCTTAATCAATCACTCTTCAGTGTGAACAGCACTTTTACACCATGTCACCTTGCAGGCCAGCAGCGACAAGCCTGGAGATAGGTTTTCTTTGGATCAGGCACCCATTTCTTGTCCATCTACTGTGGTCACAGAAGTGGGGTCTCACGTCTGTCTCTTGGATGTTTTAAGTGTTCCATGGGGGTCTGTCTTAGTCCCTTCTTCCCATACTTCATACACTCTCCAGTGCATTAGTCGTTGACTTCAGGCAAGTTACTTATCTCCCTGTGCCTCAGGTTCCTCACCTATAAAACAGATGTAAAGTATCTACCCGTTATGGTTTGAATTGTGTCCCCCCCCCCACCAAGACATTAAAGTCCTAACTCTCAGTACCCTATGAATGTGATCTCATTTGGAAATAGGGTCTTTGCAGATAGATGATCAAGTAAAGATGAGGTGATTAGGGTGAGCCTTAGTCCAGTATGTTAGGTGTCCTTATAAAAGGGGGAAATTTGGACGCAGGGAAAGACACACACACACACACACACACACACACACACACACACACACACACAGGTAAAACAGCCTGTGAAGTTGAAGGCAGAGATTGGGGTGATGTAGCTACAAGCTGAAGAATGCCGAACGTTGCCAGCAAAACTCCAGAAGCTTGGAGAGAGGCATGGAACAGTTTGTCTCTCACAACCCTATGAAAGAACCAATCCTGCCAATACCTTGGTTTCACACTTCTGGCCTCCAGAACTGTGAGATGATAAATTTCTGTTGTTTAAGCCACTCAGTTTGTGGAACTTTGTTAATGAAGTCCTAGGAAACTAGCACACTCTCTTATAAGGTTGCTGTAAGGATTAAATAATGATAAGCTTTTAGAAAATATCCTGGAACATAGGGAATACTCAGTGCCTGTAAATATTGCTAACCAGTTCCTCCTGTTCTCATGGCTTTAATGATCATCTGTGTGGTAGTGATGCCAGCTTTTATCTCTCTACGTAAGACCTTTGTCCTGATCTGCACACCAGTCTATGCAGCAGTATGGTGTGGAGGAGGCACACACAGCGTATGAGCAAAATAGACTTGGGTTCAAATACAGGCTCTTGTGAGTGACTTGGGCCACTTGATTAAGCTTTTTGAACACTACGGTGCTTCAGGACTATAACAGGAATAGCAAGAGTGTTTTCCTCATAGAGTCCTTATAACGATTCAGTGAGATGACGTATATAAGGTGCATAGCTTGGAACGTGGGTGTTACAAGAGCTCAGTGAATGTGATTAAATCCTGTCTGTTCCACCACCCGCCTTCTCCCTCATCTATCCATTATACACCATTAACAGCACAGTGGGTTACACACCAGTATCTCTAAGTCACTCAGTCTCTGCTTTAATGTTCCTGGCATGAGGGACTGTCCTCTCCCTTCTCCACTGTAGTCAGAGTGATCTCTTAAAAAAATACAAATAGGATCCCATGACTCCTCGCTTTATGTCCATCAATTGTTCTCTCTGCTCTGTGGATAGTGGCCAGCCTTGCTGGCACAGCACACAGGGCTGTCTTCCTCCCCTTCTTCTCTATGGATGCCATACTTCCTATAAAACAATGTTTGCAGTCTCCCCAGTGCTTTCTTCCTTCCAGGCTTTGCAACTGCTGACCTGTTGGACTGTCTGTCTTTTCTTCCCACACTTGACTGATTCCTGCTTATTCTTAGGGTCTCTGTTTGGATGTTACCCTCACCAAAGAGTTTTCCCTGCTATTCTTTTTTATTTTAACATCTTTTTTGGAGTATAATTGCTTTACAATGGTGTGTTAGTTTCTGCTTTATAACAGTGAATCAGTTATACATATACATATGTTCCCATATCTCTTCCCTCCTGCGTCTCCCTCCCTCCCACCCTCCCTATCCCACCCCTCTAGGTGGTCACAAAGCACCGAGCTGATCTCCCTGTGCTATGCGGCTGCTTCCCACTAGCTATCTATTTTACCTTTGGTAGTGTATATATGTCCATACCACTCTCTCACTTCGTCACAGCTTACCCTTCTCCCTCCCCATATCCTCAAGTCCATTCTCTAGTAGGTCTGTGTCTTTATTCCCATCTTACCCCTAGGTTCTTCATGACCTTTTTGTTTATCTCTTAGATTCCATATATATGTGTTAGCATACGGTATTTGTTTTTCTCTTTCTGACTTACTTCATTCTAGGTCCATCTACCTCACAACAAATATCTCAATTTCGCTTCTTTTTATGGCTGAGTAATATTCCATTGTATATATGTGCCGCATCTTCTTTATCCATTCATCTGTTGATGGACACTTAGGTTGCTACCATGTCCTGGCTATTGTATATAGAGCTGCAATGAACATTTTGGTACATGACTTTTTTGAATTATGGTTTTCTCAGGGTATATGCCCAGTAGTGGGTTTGCTGGGTCATATGGTAGTTCTATTTTTAGTTTTTTAAGGAACCTCCATACTGTTCTCCATAGTGGCTGTATCAATTTACATTCCCATCAACAGTGCAAGAGTGTTCCCTTTTCTCCACACCTTCTCCAGCATTTATTGTTTCTAGATTTTTTTGAATAGACATTTCTCCAAAGAAGATATACAGATTGCCAACAAACGCATGAAAGAATGCTCAACATCATTAATCATTAGAGAAATGCAAATCAAAACTACAATGAGATATCATCTCACACCAGTCAGAATGGCCATCCCTGCTATTCTGAGGCTAGGTTAGGTCACCCACCTATGGGTTTCCATGGTGTCTTGTGCGTAACTCTACCAGCAGGTATTTACAACAATCCCTTATGGTTCTAACCCTTTTTATGGGCAAAGAAACACCAAGACTCAGAGAAGTGAAGGTTATAGCCACCTAAGCTGGAACTGAAAGCTGGGCTACTCTTACTTCTAGGTCCACAGTCTTCACTTTCAGCCATGTTGCCTCCTACAGGCCTGTTCACTGTGCATCTAGTGTTTAACCCATAGTTAATACTCAATGAGCATGTGTTGAATGTGTGAGTGAATCAGCCAATGGAATGGAGTTTGAATATTGAAGGGGGCTGGCTCTTCCTCTCTTTATGTCCCCAGACATAAAGTGTATGATGATTGGATTGGTTCTTACTGCCTGATGATTTGTATGAGTAATTTTAAAGTGGGCAGATGACTGTTAATGATAAGAGCTTATAGACTCACATGCATAGAAAACAAACTCATAGCTACCAAAGGGGAAAGGTAGAGGGAGGGATAAATTGGGAGCTTGGGATGAACAGACACACATCACTATATATAAAATAGATAAAGAACCGATTGTGTAGCACAAGGAATTATGTTCAAAATCTCGTAATAACCTACAATGAAAAAGAATCTGAAAAAGAATACATATATATATATATATATCTGAATCACTTTGCTATACACCTGAAACATTGTACATCAACTATACTTCAATAAAACAAAAGAGCTTACAGATGTATTGTAATTCTTACCGCACTATTTTCATGTACACTCCTTTGTTTTGATCTCTACAATGGGACAGGTATGGTTATTCCTAGGAAATGAGAGGGAGAGAGAAGGAGAGAGAGAGAGAGAAAGAGGGAGGTTCCCTGAATCCTGGTCCCATGAGTTTTCCTTTCATAAAATTGCCTAGTGGTTAATTCTTGACCTAGCAGAAAGTAAGGTAGAGGATGGCATAAAAAAAATTCTACTCCTTAAAGTGGTAATGGCCCATAAACAAAAGTGGAGCGAGCATATCCACCATTGATCTGGAAACAGAAGATAGGGGACAAAGCTAACACTCATGCTCTCTGGCTCCAGACTCACAAATTCTATTTGAAAAACATGCTTAGCTGGATGTATTGCTAAGTGGAAAATAGATTTTATGTTACAGTCATGCTGAAAGTCATTTATATACTGAAAACATACCTTTCCTGTTTTCCTGTATGGACCGGACTGAATGTATTTACAAGACACGGAGGCAGCTGCAGGACGTGATAAAACTTCTCTGGCTTCTGAGCAGGTGCTGTGGTTCACTACCTAGGTCCCCCCTTCAGGACTGAAGCACTCATTCTCCAGCTGCCCAGAGCTACCAGCCCCTGACAACCCACAGATGAGTCCCTTGCAAGAACTTGCCCTTGGCTGAAGGGATACCTCACCCTGGGTCTCAGACCCTTCCCAGTCATTGAATCCAGTGACCGGTCAATGAGGGACTACAAATACCTGGTCTTCTGCCCTCAATACAGTACCACTCTGAAGGATCATCTCAGATTCAGAATTCCTCCCTCCCCCAGTAAGATCAGCTAAGGTCTTTGTTGTAACCTCATCACAGTGCAACTGCTTCCTCTGCCCAGTTCTGCTTTCTTATTTTCTTACAGGTTTTGTTCTGAATATGTAATTCAACAAACTCCCTGCATCCACATTCCCATCTCAGAGTCTTTCCAGGAAGCCTGACCTAAGACAGATTCGTTCATTCTCCTTGCAACAAGTTATGAAAGTACCATGTAGGTATTTTCCAACATGTGGTTTTTATAATCAAGCAATCAACAACTATTGATCACTTGGTGATATAAGACCTGAAAAACACAGAACAACAAAACAAAACTGAAAATATCTGTAACTCACAAATTACTTGATTTTTCTGCTCCTTTCCAGAACTCTCTATAGAGACTCATAACTAGATTCCAGTATAATGCTGAATATCAAAAATAATTTTATTCTTTTTCCATTTCCTATCAGTTTCAACAGGGTACGGAATAGATGGTATTCCAAGTAGCTTAAGCAAGAAGGGATTTATTACAGGGTCTTAAGTGGATTGTAGAATCATGTGAAGGCTGAAGGAACAGACTTGAAGTTGAACTTTCCATAGCAATTTCCAGAGGCCCATTACAGAACTAAACCACCAAGACAGCTGCTGCTACTTCTGCAACCAGGAAGCCAATGGATCCAGAATCTCATCGATATCACCAAGTTCTGGAAGCCACCGTTTTCAGGTTTTCAGAGTGGCTCCCCTACTGCTACTAACTCCAGAACCTCACTACCACTGCTGCCATCTGGGCCAGGAAATGGATGCCTTGCATCTTGCCTCTTGGTACCCAGGGATCTTATGACCGTATGGTGGGACCTCTGCTAATGAAGCCCCAGAAGACGCAAAGTGTCTGTGACATGCTTGCTAAGAAAAATAGCTGTGGCAGTAGAGATGTGACCACTGCCATCTTCCAAATTGCACCCTTGGGCCTCCGACTGGCCGAACACAAATTATGCCCAGAATCTTTTCTCAAGGGAATCTAGGAAACAAGAGTACTTAGCTTCCCAATGTCAGAGGTACAGAAAAGCATACCAGAACAATGTGTTTCAAACTTTAAGACATACTCTACTGTAAAATTCATTTGACTCACACATACCCGCAATCACATTCATGTCTAACTGAAATAAAAGATTCACAAGACAACGTGATGCCCCCCGATGGCTTCTATCCTAGTCTATGCTGTGCAATTCTATGCTAATCTAGGCTACTCCACTCCATTAAGAAATGCTGGTCTTGGGACTTCCCTGGTGGTGCAGAGATTAAGAACCTGCCTGCCAATGCAGGGGACACGGGTTTGAGCCCTGGTCCAGGAAGATCTCACATGTCGCGGAGCAACTAAGCCCGTGCGCCACAACTACTGAGCCTGCACTCTAGAGCCCGCGAGCCACGACTACTGAAGCCTGTGTGCCTAGAGCCCGTGCTCTGCAACAAGAGAACCCACCGCAATGAGAAGCCCGCGCACCGCAATGAAGAGTAGCCCCGCTCGCTGCAACTAGAGAAAAGCCCATGTGCAGCAGCGAAGACCCAACACAGCCAAAAATAAATAAATAAATAAACAAAAGGAATAAAGAAAGAAATGCTGGCCTTGACCCACCAAGTTGACTTCATGACTAATGGATGGCAACTGGCAGTTTGAAAAATACTGCACCGCAAGAAGGGAGAAATGGATATTGAGTGCCAATCCACAATATCTACTCTACTCTGTTCCCTCCCCTGTCCCTGAATTAACAAAAAGGATTTAAGGCTGCTCACAGAAAAGACTTAATAATCGGATACAGTGCACAGTGGATTGAGAATCAGGAGAGCAGGTTCTAGTCCTTGGGACAGCAGTTTCTCCTTTTGCAAATGGGTGCATTGTAATAGCTCTGTATGCTCAATGGCCTGATTGACACTTGCCTGGGAAAACAGAGCAAAAGAGTGATTGGTACCTTATAATTTTTAGTAGAGGAGGGATTAAGCACACAAGGCAGTCTTGATGGCAAATGCAGTTGTGAATCAAACTGTTATACGCCTAAAAAATATTAGTTGGTTTTAATTAGGTTCCTGGTTATGCAAGTAGGTGTAAAATCTGATGATTTATTCTAAGAGTGTGACAGTGCGTATTGAACGTGAAGTGTATGGGTAGTTCACCTGCCCCGTGTTTGGAAGGTGATTGTTAATTTCACTGGTAAGGTTTGTAAAGAATTTAATCCCTTAATGTAGAGCTTTTAGGTCAAAGCTTACATTTGCCAATGATTGAGGCTTTCAATAAGGACTTTTTTTCTAAAGCAGTGTAGGTTTGAAGGTAATTGGTTTGAAAAAACAAAAGTCTATTGAGAAGACAGAAAAAAATAAACATTTACTAAATGCATATTCTGTGCCAGACAGTGTGCCAAGGATTTTCATCTACACGATCTCCTATAAACCTCACCACAGTCCTTAAAGGAGGAACCGTGATTCTCATTTTTACAGATGAGGGGAAAGAGGGTTAAAGTGATTAAGAGGGGCTCACCCAAGGTCGTTAGACCAGCAAGTAGAAGAAGGTGGAATTTGCACTCAATTCTGGCTGACGTATAGCTCTTGCTTTTCTTACTGTACCAGAATGTCTCTGTTGCTTTCATTATTTGTTCAAGGTGAGTAAGAGTGAGAAAATACTCAAAACAGACTTTATTAGGAAGACTGAAATTTTCATGTTTTAGAAAAAGATGCATTCTAATGGGTGCTTGAGCTGCCCATTTTATCCAAAAGCTTTCTAAGACACACTTTGCTTTTTATAGGGCAATGATATCTATAAGCAATTTAGAATTGTGAAGATAATTTGCTGGCATTATTTTCGTGTCATATCTTTCATGCTTTCCTTTTGCTTGTGATAACGTTTAAAGCAACTAACTGGCAGAATTTGTAAGTAACCTAAAAGACTTCTCTGGGTACCTCCATTCTGTAAACTTAATACAACGGCCTGTCATATATAGGGGAGTTTAGCTGTGTCTGGTTGCAGCAGTGTGAGGAATGCTAAGCTGGTAAAACACGGCGAGAATGTCTACAGTGTTTATGCCTCTTGAAACGTTGGACTCTTAACTCAGTATTTGTTTTTGAATTTTTCCTCTTTTAGCAAAAATACATAAAATTAAGTAAAATACTAGATTAAAAAGAGCACATTTCAATGTGATTCTTCACCGATGCAATTTAATTTTTATTACCCTCAGTACAGAGGTTGAGCTGACATATAAACCAAGAGGATATATAATATATGACTTTGGGAGACGTGAGCCACATACTTTGGAGAATCACATTGCTCTTTTTTTCCCCCAGCTAAGTCAAGTAGCTTATTTAAAATTTTTCTTTGATTGTTTCTTATAAGTAAGCTAACATATGGTCTACATGGCTCTGTTGATAGTCCTTAGAAGGTCCTCCGCAAAGATGATAGAGCCCCTTGGATGCTCCTCTCAGCATATGTGATGAGTTGCAAAAAAGTTCTGAAAAGCACTTAATCTTAACACCAATAGTAACCATTTATTTATGCACCAGAGACTGCTTTGTAAGCTTTATCTAATTTAATCTTCTCCTAAACTCTCTGAGGCAGACACTGTTACTAGCCTCACTTTAAAGCTGAAGAAATGGTCTAAAGGAGGTTAAGGAACTAGTGTCAGGTGGCTCCCCTGGGGGCTGGGTGGTCTAAGCAGTGTTATTCCTCCTGCAACTAGAGAAAAGCAGGGGCTACTCTTCATTGCGGTGTGCAGGCTTCTCATTGCGGTGGCTTCTCTTGGTGCGGAGCAGGGGCTCTAGGCACGCGAGCTTCAGTAGTTGTGGTACGCGGGCTCAGTGGTTGTGGCTCGCGGGCTCTAGAGCGCAGGCTCAGTAGTTGTGGTGCAGGGGCTTAGTTGCTCCGCGGAGGAATAACACTGGTTATTCGCAGTTATACCGCCTCCAAGGAGGAGCCTATTGCCAGGCCCTGGAGGTGGAGGCCTGGCCAGGCTGTGCCCTGTCCTGAAGGAGAGTGGGAACTTTATCTGTGTATGTGGATTAGCCGGTGACTCGGAAGTCTAGGAGCGCGGCCAAGAAAGAAAGGTGTCTGCTCAGTAGAGATCTTTGTGTGGACGGGAGCTCACTCAGACTCACTGGTTAGGGAGTTAGGACGATTGACTTCAACTGAATGTTAAAGGTTATTTTTAAAAGACATGCTACTGCCACTGTCATGGGGACTCCTGTACTGTCTGCTTAGGAGTCTGATAACATGAGGATTAAGAACATGGACCTGGAGTTGTACTCACTGGACTCTCATCTGACCCCTACCTTTTACTGTTTTCTTCCATGCTTGGGCATTGGTTCTCTCCTCTGTGTAAAATGACGATTCGCAATGGTACAAAACCTTCTACAGTTGCTATGAGTTAAGTTAAATAATAACACAAAGTGTTTAGTCCAATGTCTCTTATAGCATAATTGTCTCTCTCTATATTAGTTATTATTATATTAATTAAATTATTATTACTATTAAGTCCTTACTATGTCCAGTCATCACGTTTTCATATTGAATGCCTTTGTTCCTAGATTAAATCACTGTCATCAAAGACCGATTTTTTTCCTCCCTCTGGGTGGACTGTTACATGGATGGCCACTAGTGAATCATGCCTCTCGGTACTGATGCCCTTGTCTAATCCTTCCCCACTCTACAATGACTCCGGGCTTGGCTCTGTGCCTTGCTTTGGACAATGGGACATCAGTGGGTGCAATATAGCCAGAGGTGTGATAAACACTTGCATATTGGGACTTACCCTCTTGAAACCCAGATGCTATGCAAGAGAGACCAGACTCAGCTAGTCTTCTTGGAGAGAGATTCTTCTAAGACCCCACGGGGAGAGAGGGCCAGCCATCCCAGTGTCCTGGGTGAGCCTAACCCTGAGCCAATTTTCCAGCTGAGTGCAACCACCTCGGGGATTCCAGTCATGAACAGAGCCCACAGAACCATGAAATTAATAAATTAGTATTGTTTTCGGCCATTGATTTTTTGGGGTTGGTTTGCGATGCAGCAATAGATGATTGGAGAATCCTCTGTCATGTCTGCATAATACTGTGAAACATCACCTTTTATGAAACCTATAGTAATAAAAATGCAGCACGAATACTATAATCCCAATGGCAAATGGACAGCTGTGGGGAAAGAGAAGAGTTTTCAAAGAGCTCAGAGTCGCACATCTACATTGTGGGCTTATGTCCTGTTGCCAAGAAGTCCATCAGAAGCCACCTAAGGGACTTGCCAGGACTCAGGCCTAATGGGAAAGCCATCACTGTGGCCTTGGGCCTGTGAAATATGAAAAAACCCCACAGACTCTCCAACTGCCTCACCACAATAATTGCTACCCACATTTCCATTTGCCAGCAAAACCAGTGTTTATGACAGAAAAATAAGACAATTTATATTTTCAGAAATAAATGTTTTATTTGGAAAATGTCAGAGCCAGTTGCACCCTAATGGTGTTTTTCCAAAACATGTGGTTAGTAAGAAGAGTAGGGTAAGGACTCAGGTTATTTTGGAGAGCTCTAAGAAGTTGACCAAATAATATTGAATGTTATTGTATTTGAAGGGATGAAAGCCTGTTTGCACTGTGGCTGCTGCGTAGATGTGACATGCGACTTACTCTTTCTACATGGGCTAACCGAAGTACATACACCAAACACTGCTGTGTCTCAGTGACTCAGCTTCCCTTGCTGAATCCCTTTTTATTCATTGCATTTAGACGAAATGACTTGAGTGATTTGGACATTGGAGAGGATTATAAATCTTCTGGGGAAAATACACTTAATCCATGACTAGGATGGAATAGATAAAACAATCAATTTTGAATGAATATAAAAAAAAAGAATTTATTTTTAAGAGCCATTTTAGGTTCACAGCAAAACTAAGTGAAAGGTACAGAGATTTCCCACATAACCTCTTCTCCTCACATGCACAGCCTCACCACTATGACAATCCTATACTTAAGAGGTACATTTGTTACAATCAATGAACCTACATTTACACCATATCACCCAAAGTCCATAGCTTTACAACTCCTGGTGTTGTACATTCTCTGGGTTTTGACAAGTGTGTAATGACATGTATCCATCAGTATAGTATCATACAGAGTAGTTTCACTGACCTAAAAGTCCTCTGTGGTCTGCCTATTCAATCCTCCCCTCCCTCTCCTCAACCCCCCCAAACCGCTAATCTTTGTTACTGTCTCCGTAGTTTTGTGCTTTCCAGAATGTCATAGAGTTGGAATCATACAGTATATAGTCTTTTCAGATTGGCTTCTTCCACTTGGTAACATGCATTTAAGTTTCCTCCATGTATTTTGCTGCCTTGGCAGCTCATTTCTTTTTAGTGCTGAATAATATTCCATTGTCTGGATATACCACAGTTTATTTACTGATTCACCTACTTGTAGGACATTTTGGTTGCTTCCAAGTTTTGGCAGTTATGCTACAAACATCTGTGTGTAGCTTTCTGTGTGGACATACATTTTCAACTCATGTGGGTGAATACCAAGGAGCATGATTATTAGATCATATGGTAAGAGAATGTTTAGTTTTGTAAGGAACTGCCAAACTGTCTTCCAAAGGGGTTGTATCATTTTGCATTCCCACCAGTAAAGAATGAGATTTCCTGTTGCTCCAAATCCTTATCAGAATTTGGTGTTGTCAGTGTTCCAGATTTTGGTCATTCTAGTAGGTGTGTAGTGGTATCTCATTGTTGTTTTAATTTACAGTCTCCTAATGACAAATAACGTGGAGCATCTTTCCATATGTTTATTGGCTATCTGTATATTTTCATTGGTGAGGTGTCTGTTCAGATCTTTTGCTCATTTTCTAAATTGGGTTGTTTGTTTTCTTCTTGATTTTTTAAGAGTTCTTTGTATATTTTGGATAACAATACTTTATCAGCTATGTATTTTGCACATATTTTTCCCATAACAATTTTTAAAGGTAATAACCTTTGTGAGATTTAAATTAATCTTAGCATTGTGTAAACAAAAACATTTAAAAACTTTAAGAACAAATAGAAAGACATTAGCTATCATAATCAAATTTTTTTTAGTTTCATTTTTTAAAAATTTATTTATTTATTTATTTATGGCTGCATTGGGTCTTAATTGCTGCCCGCAGGCTTTCTCTAGTTGTGGCAAGCGGGGGCTACTCTTTGTTGCTGTGCACGGGATTCTCATTGCGGTGGCTTCTCCTGTTGCGGAGCACGGGCTCTAGGCGCACAGGCTCAGTAGTTGTGGCACATGGGCTGAGTTGCTCCACAGCGTGTGGGATTTTCCCCGACCAGGGCTCTAACCTGTGTCCCCCAAATTGGCAGGCAGATTCTTAACCACTGCACCACCAGGGAAGCCCCATAATCAAATTTTGGGCAAAGAATTGGGAAGTTGTTGGTTCTTTAAAAAATCTGATAATTTTATGTGAAAGAGAGATTATAATAAAAAAATCTTTGTGAGCTGCAAAAATGTAGTTATGAAAATTATCAAAGAATAGGTAACCTAATTAAGGCTGAGAAATAGGAAAATTTTGGAGAGAAGAGGGGAATTGTCAGTGTCTTTCCATTGTTTTGCTTCTATCTCATTGTATTATGGTTATTTTTGTGTCTGTCTCCTCTGCTAGACTGTGAATACCTGAGATGTATTACCTTCCTGATGCTTGAATCTTTGTTGCATCTGAAGTGAGACACAGCGGAACTTTTGTAAAAGTTACTTGGACGAATGAATGTAAACTGATTTAATACTCTAAGGTTTCCATGTAATTGGATTTGTCAGAAACAATCTTAAATGTCATTTGATGACCAACTTGTGGCACTAAGACATTGGAGAGCTTATTACATAGTGGTTGGGAGCTTGGGCTTTAAAGCAAAGAGATGCGCGCTGAGTCCTCATTCACCACTTTTAAGCTGATCTTGGGCAATGTATCACTCTTATCTTTAGCAGTAAGATGGGACGAAAAGTAATGCTTGTCTCATGGGGTTGTTGTGAGGATTAAATAAGAACACCGGTGGAAAGTGCCTGGCCTATGATTGGGACTCAGAGATGTTAGTCATTGTTACGTTAAGGAAACTAACGCGATGCACAAACAAGATTGTGTTGGCGCAGCGAAGGGAGGGATGCCAAGTCCTGCTGGCAGAGACGGGCGAACCCGTGGAATGCAGAGGCACAGGTAGATTAAGCCTATGGTTCTAGGAGGTAGAAGTGAGCCTTGCTTTGGTACGGGGTGCCCTGGGCTACAGCATCTTTCTGTTGACATTCTTTCTCTATACCGTTGTTGGCCTTAGGCCAAGGACACTTACATTTACGTATCCCTACAGGCACATTCTGACTGTAGACAGGGCAGAAGTGGGTAAAGGGGCAAGACTTTGGACCAACTTCACTTCTAGATGGCCAGCCTGCTAGATGGTAACCCCCTAGTCCTTTTAGACCTTACTCAAGGCTCCTACAGAACGCCAAGTCCCCAATCCTGGGATTCAGATTGATTTATAACAACCAATGGTCTCTTAGTTTGCTATCAACAGCCATAAAACCCCAAGCAGTAAGAAAACATTGTTGCTTACATGATTCCACGGTTTACTCCACAGTCTAATATGCAAAAGGGCGCTAAGGGTGACAAGAACTGAACGATTAGATGTATTGGTTTTTTCGAAGAGGAAGCCAAAACATGCACTCCGGCTGCTCTTAGGAATTGATGTCCAGCTCATGTAGTGTTAAAAGGTTTCACTGGAGAGATGTTAGGATTAGATGCATAACTCTGGGCAGATGAATAAACTATCTCATCTTCAGTAAATGGGTCCTATGAAAGTGAGGCTAAGTGGAAAAAGAACTGGCATTTGGCCTAGGTGAGGTTTTTTGGTTCCAAGCTTGGTCTCCACAAAATGCTTTATCTAGTTATGAGTCTCGAGGACAGAAGTAGTTACCATGTTCAAAGGAAGACACTTTGATTCTTACAGCTCTTCGTGACCTGTCAGTTCCCTTTGTAAAACCTGCTCCGAAAACACAGCAGGTTTTTCTCTTTGATGCTTAGTCTGGGTCACACTGACTGCAAATGACAAACCATAGTGTGATGTATATATTTTGATACATCTAGATAGCTATTGAATATACGTGTTTGTATTTCTTCTTGTCTATCAATCTATCCATCTATCATGAATGAGTTGTCTCTTATCTATTAGAAAGTTTACTGGAAGTAGAGTCTTTCATGGATTCTTCGCTGATAGCCATGCAGTGCTTTCTGTTGAATTAATAGAAACAGAACCTCCAGATAATGTGATTTCTTTTCAACCTTGCCCTTTGGAGGAGTTTCTAAGGAATACATGCCATTACATGCAGTGTTCAGGGAGACTCTGATATTGCCCAGCAGTCCATAGAAAGAAAGAATTGCTATGACTTGAATTTTTTAAAATATAGATTTTTCCCATGAAAATAATATATGAATAGATTCTCCATGTGAATGTTAACAAAAAATCAGGTAAAGCTAAAATTTCCTTCACCACTCCTAATTTCATTCCTCTACCTAAATACAATAAACTGATAATTAGTTTATAAATATATATACGTGTGTGTGTGTGTGTGTGTGTGTGTGTGTGTGTAAAGAGAGAGAGGGAGAGAGGTTTGGGGGAGTTTTAAACATAAATGGTATTACATGGTATATATTACTCTACATCTTGCTTTCATCACTTACCAGGATGTCTAGAGATCTTTCAATACATATAGATCTATCTTCCCTCTCATGATATCCTATGTGGTATTTCATAACATAGATATTTCATAATTTATTTAATCATACTGTTGGATATTCCCAATTTTTCACAATCATAAACAGTCTTGCAATGAAACACCTTATACGTGTGTTATTGTATATATTTCAAGTACTCCTCTAGGACGATTATGGAGATGCAGCATTGCTGGGTTAAAGTATGCACTAACTTTTCAAATGGCTTTCTTACATGGCAGAACCAATTCACTTTCAGTAGATTATGGGAAAATCAGTTTCTCCTCAGTCATCAACAACTGATAGTGTCAAATTTAGAAAGTTTGCTAATCTGAGTGAAAATGGTGTGTGGTTGTTTTATTTTGCATTTTCCTAATGCAAGAAGAGATAAGGGTAGCAATTTTTACATGTTATGCTAGTTCAGGTCCTCTGAGAAGCAGACACTAAGACTAGACTAGATGTGCAGGAAGTGTATTAGGGAAAATGCCTGTGAAGGAAAAAGGGGAGAGAACAATGGATGTGGTAGAAGCTGTCGAACTGCCATGCAGGTTGGAGGAGAGCAGGGAAAGAGGAGGGCTGGGGAACCAGACTCTCAGACTACAGTGCAGTTCTTAGAATGCTTCCCCCAGGCCGGTGTGGAGACTTTGAACCAAAGTCACCTGTCAGAGGAGTCCAGTGCCCGTGCCTCACAGGAATCCTGTACCCAGCAGCCCTCTTGCTCAGTCACTGGCTTGAAGCAGCCCATGGGAATCGTGGCCTCGGTGTGAACTCAGCAGCCAGGAAGTCTGTCAGGTATGCTCCCCACAGCAGATCTGAGTGGTGCATTTTTATGGCTAACACATATATTTATTGGCCATTGGATTTCCTCCCTCTAGGAAGAGTTTTTTTGTAAAGGGTCACAGAGTAAGTAGTTTAGGCCTCTTGCACCTCCTTGACTCTGCCTTTATAGCAGTAAAGCAGCCAAAGCCTATATGCAAATGACTGGGTGTGTGTTTCAATAAAACTATATTTACAAAAGCAGGTGACAGGCCAACCTTGCAGTTTCCTGACTCCTGGTCTCAGTTTCCTGACTCCTGGTCTAGGAGATGCCTGTTTATATAGATCTGTTGCTTGAGAGATTTATAAATTTTGCCTGTAAAACTATTCGGACCCAGTGCTTTTCTTAGGAGGAAGACTTTGACTAACTTTCTAATTTATTCTATGGCTACTGGTATGTTTAATTTCATTTACTCTTATATCAATATTGATAAATCATATTATTTTTAGAAGTTCAGCCGCATTGTGTAGATTTCAATTTTCTTACTACTAATTTTTATGTAGTCTGCCCTTTTCAAAATTTCTATATTATCACCTTTTTTATCCCACTTTTTAAAAGTTGATGTTTTATTTTGGATAGACTACATGAAATTTTTATAAAAGCCTCTAGTACAAATAGATAGAAATCAAATAAATGTATAGAACTCAAGGTGATATCAATTATTTGTCTAAATCTTGATGTTCTGTGGATAAGGAAGAGCAATAGCTAGTTATGATGATGCTTTATCAATCTAGCCAGATTCATTAATATTTTCTTTTTAAAAACCGTCCATAAATAAAATTATTTTTCAGTGTTTAAAACCATCCATAAATAAAATCATTTACTGAGTCAAGGTATCCTATTGCCATCTAGATTCATGTTTGTTTGTTTGTTTTTTAATTACTGGAGTTATTTATAGTGGCTAAGAGCATAGATTCTGGAGCTAGAAGGTATGTATCCAAATCCTCCACCATTTATGAGCATTGTGAACAAGAGAAAATAAATGAACTGTTCTGCCTCAGCTTCTTATTTGTAAAATGGAGTTCCTAATCGTACCTACCATGCAATACTGTGACATTTAAAAGAGTTAATGCATGTAAAGAACTTAGAATCGTGTCTGGTACAGGTAAGTGCTACCTATTGTTAGTGTGAGTATTATTAGTCCCACGTGCTTTTGTGCTTGCTTTTTTCCACATCTCTGCTTGTAAAGGTTTTATTCTGCATTGTTTCATCCCCTGGCATCTATCTTTGGTTAATTTTATGTAATGGTTGATGTACTTTTTATGAGAAATTTTTCTGGTGAAGTTCAGCAAAGGATGGTTCATTACTATGTCAACACCAGAGATCACTGTGATATCTTTTGCTTCACCCTCAGAACTTCAGCAGAGATGTCTCAGCAATGAGGAAATCCTCAATGGTCCCCACCCTCCCACTGGCCTTCTTTGCCTCTATTTCTGGGCACTGTCCTTTCACAGCCTTCAAGATATTGTGATGTCAGAAAACTTTCCACCTTGGTTGAGCTAGTCTCCCCTGAGCATCAAGGGACAGTGGTCAGAAGGAGAAAAACAAACACCGTATGCTAACACACATATATGGAATCTAAAAAAAAAAAAAAAGTCATGAAGAGATTAGTGGTAGGACGGGAATAAAACACAGACCTACTAGAGCATGGACTTGAGGATATGGGGAGGGGGAAGGGTAAGCTGTGATGATGTGAGAGAGTGGCAGGGACATATACACACTACCAAATGTAAATTAGATAGCTAGTGGGAAGCAGCCGCATAGCACAGGGAGATCACCTCTGTGCTTTGTGACCACCTAGAGGGGTGGGATAGGGAGGGTGTGAGGGAGGGAGACGCAAGAGGGAAGAGATATGGGAACATATGTGTATGTATAACTGATTCACTTTGTTGTAAAGGAGAAACTAACACACTATTGTAAAACAGTTATACTCAAATAAATATGTTAAAAAAAAAAAAAAAGACAGTGGTGACAGCTGAAGGAGTGGGCTATTCTGATGCTAATTTTGCAGGGTTGTGGAGGGAGGGGCACTTTGTGTGAGCACAGTATTTGGGGGAGGGTATTGCAGTGAGAGGTTAGAAAAAAGCAAGTCTTGTAGAGAGTACTTCTTAATACTATTATGCCTATTTACCTGTTTTTTTTTTTTGTTTGTCTCAAAGAAAAGCTGTAAGTATTATTGGCCAACAATTTAAAATTTCTCATTTGGTTTTATTTGCAAATTAATTGATTTCTGCATTTTTATTTCTTTATTTTACTTTTTTTTTTTTTTGGAGATGTTATTTTGTTTTCTTCAATTTCTTGAGCTGAAATCTTATCTCTTTTATTTTTAGTCTTTTTGGTTTTCTAATGAATACATTTAAGGGCTCTGAATTTTCCTCCAAATAGTGCCTTAGTGGTATCCCATTGTTTCTACCCCTTCACCCTTCCCAACCTGTTCACAGTGTATTAGTATCCTTTTCAACAAATTCTAACGTTTATCACACTGTCTATGTAATTATCTAGTTATTTTAAAAAACATACACATTTGTTGACTGCCTTCTATATGCCAGGCACTGTGATAGATTTTGAGGATACAATGATGAATAAGACAATCTTGGCCTTTTAAAAACTCTCAGTGGAATCCAGCAATTTGAGAAAGCAGTAAGAAATTTCTACCACTCAGCATCCTATTACTAATAACTGACATTTGCATGGAAATTTACAAAGTGCTTTTTAATACAAAGGGCATGTCGGTTAACTCTCATTACAACCTAATATATAGGTATTATTTTTGTTACTTTTTATCATTATACCATTTTACTATGAGAAAACAATTGGACTATTTCCCCCCAAAATTCCAAAATATAAATTATTATAGCTCATGTGTAGATTATTAAATGACATAAGAAAGGTGATAGAAATGGCATGATGTAGAGACACAAGTCATATTCCAGGTTCCAGATCTTGAAATCTTTCTACCATCTTACTTGGTGTGTCTTCGTTAGCTTGGAAAGTTACTTAACCTCTCTGATCTTCAGATTCATGATCTAAAAATGGAGAAAGGGGATGGTAGTTAAGGTAATAATTTCTAATGCTTTTTCAAACCAAACATTTTATGAGTCTACCTTGAATTGTACCTCCACTTATAGATTAAACGTTTTGATAAGTTCACTACAGACTCTTCATTGTATTACTGAAATTGTGATGAGAGCCAGCTATTATTCTGTGGTAGAATGTAAGTGTCTCCTGTTCATTGTTGTACTTTATTGTGGTGATACATTTGCTAGAATTATTTGCTTTTTCTACCCTAAATGGGATATTATTGAAATCACAAAACACAGAACATGGAGAGAGAATTTTTTGCAAGGCCATCTCTTCTCCAGCAGAGAAGAACTAAGAAGTCAGATTTTGTCCTGGCCTGATACTGTCACACATCAAATGCCTGTGTTTATTTGAGAGCTGATGCAGCTCATAATGATACATCATAAAATATACATATGATTTTGTCCCGGCCTGATGCTGTCACACAATCAAGTGCTTATTGAATAACACCGCAGTACACTAGGTAACATAGTCGGAACTATTTTGCAGATTGCTGTCCTGATTTTATGACTTGACTAGGGGACAATTTTCATATCTGTTACTTTTCTGCACGTATAAAACTTCTTCTTTTGCCCACATAGCCTAAGAGATTGTTCAGGTTATAATACCAGTGACAGTCTTATTTTGATTTTTGGCATGGGAGGGAGATATTTCTGGACTAGGCAGTTGTAGGTGTCATCTATAAATGTTCTAAAAAATGTGGACCAGGCAGAGGACATCACAGAGTCTGGGTCAGAACTTTAGTTCTGGGCCTGTCTCTGCCCCTAACTCAGCACAATACCTTAGTTTCTCCTCATTACAGCAGGAAAAAGAATACTTGCTTTGTCTGTTTCATGAGTCTGCTGTGAGGATACAAAGAGAAGATGTATATAACGTCATACGAAAACATAAAGCATTCTAATTCTTCTGTCTTTATGTGAGAGGAAGGGGCACATTTCTCCCCTTTTCATTCCTCCTTTTCTTTTTCTTCTTCTTCCTCTTTTTAAAATTCTTCTTCCTTGAGTTGTTTGATGCACAGCCAGAGGTTTAGTGACTATCTGTTTTGTGCCTGACACAGTTTCAGGGGCATTACAGAAACTCTTTACTTAATACTCTAAATAATCCACAAGATAATGATATTACCTTTCATTTTTGAAGGAGAAAACAGAAGTTCAAAGAGATCAGGTAAGTTGCACAAGCTATGAACACCAGCACACAGTGAAGACAAACTTCCAGTCAGCTCAGTTTGATTCCAAAGTCTGTAGCCTTACATGTGATCAATCTATTGATGTCCTTTGTCTAAATAATGTTCCAGAGAATTGTGAGCACAAGTGTTCTAGTTTTGACAGAGAATTTTCCTGAGGTGAAACCAATGATCTTAAGACTGTCTGGCCAAAAAACTGCACTGGTAGACAAAAGTGTTCTGTGAAAGTATCAGTCTGGAGACCCCAGAGACAGAAATGAGAAGAATCTATTAAATTTTGGCAGAGTTGGGAAAAATTTTAATTAGAGCTATTATTCAAAGAAATGAGAATCTGACCAATTGTCCCTAATTTGAAGGGAGTTCACAGGAGGACAAATTCACTTAAGTTTATTTAAAATGGGCATGAGTAAGACACCATTTATTCAGTTATAGTTCTTTGTTTACTGGCTTCAGTAAACTCAAACAAAAAGGGATTATGTTGGATGGGTGCCACGTAGATCATAGAGTAACAGCCATGGGAGGACCAGGACAACAAGAGCTATTTGGGCACTTGGGAATGAAGAGCCTCCGACCATCTTCCTTTGCTGCATCACTCTGGTCAAGAAGAAAAGTCCCTGGAGAGAGGGTCTGATTTGACCAGCTTGGATTGTGTCTCTAGGCCTTGGCTATGACAGGAATTTTCTTGTTGAAGTCATCTGTGATGGATTCTGTGGGTGCATTTGGCTTGGCAATTTGAAAGCCTCTTGGATTAGGACTCCATCAAGACTGTCTGTGCACGGTGGGGTAATATTTACACCTTTACTCTCCAAAGGGAAATCAAGTGATCTCAGAAAGGAGGAATGGCTGCTAAGCAGGACCCCTCCCCCCATAAAAAGTTCTGTTACAACGTATACTTTACAAAACCTTTTATTTTAAAATAAGTTTAGACTCACAGGAAGTTACAAAAACAATACAGAGAGTTCCCATATAACCTTTACCTAGCTTTCCCCAGTGATAATATCTCACATAACCATTATTAAAATAAGGAAATTGACACTGGTAAAATACTATCAACTGAACTACAGACCTTTTCAGGTTTTGCCACTATTTACATTCATTCTACTATATCTATTTGTGAACATGTGTTTGTGTGTGTGTGTGTGTATATATATATATATATATATATATATATATATATATATAGAGAGAGAGAGAGAGAGAGAGAGAGAGAGAGAGAGAGAGAGAGAGAGAGAGAGAGAGAGAGAGAGAGAGAGAGAGAGAGAGAGAGAGAGAGAGAGAGAGAGAATTCAAATCATATTGCAAACTAGTTTTGTAAACTGATTTTTAAAAAACTTATCAGCCATTAAAACTATTTTCCCACATGATTTGATGTTTTTTCTACAACATAATTTAATGGCTATATTGTATTCTATCTTATGGATATGTCAAATTTATTTATTTAAAACTTTACTATGGATTAAAAGAACTGTTTCAGTGTTATAAAGATCCTGTGATGCACATTTCTGTACATAAAGTTTTCTACGATTTGAGTTCTTACAAGATGCTGCACTAGCAGTGACCACTGGTTCTCATTCACATCGGGACAGATCATAGAAGGAAAACATTAAGATTCAGGAACAAACCGGCGGATTGTTTTGAACAGGTGTGTGTACGTGTGTGTGTGTTTGATGGGGTGATGGCTGCAGCAAGGTGTGGCTGTGGGATGATAAAATAGAAGATGATGTGTTTTTATTTTTTATTTTATTTTATTATTTTTTTCATAGTTTGCCAAAAACCTTTTATTTATTTATTTTTAACATCTTTATTTGAGTATAACTGTTTTACAATAGTGTGTTAGTTTCTCCTTTACAACAAAGTGAATCAGTTATACATATACCTATGTTCCCATATCTCTTCCCTCTTGCGTCACCCTCCCTCCCACCCTCCCTATCCCACCCCTCTAGGTGGTCACAAAGCACAGAGGTGAACTCCCTGTGCTATGCTGCAGTTTCCCACTAGCTATCTAATTTACATTTGGTAGTGTGTATATGTCCCTGCCACTCTCTCACTTCATCACAGCTTACCCTTCCCTCTCCCCATGTCCTCAAGTCCATGCTCTAGTAGGTCTGTGTTTTATTCCCGTCCTACCACTAATCTCCTCATGACATTTCTTTTCTTAGATTCCATATATATGTGTTAGCATACGGTATTTGTTTTTCTCCTTCTGACTTACTTCACTCTGTATGACAGACTCCAGGTCTATCCACCTCATTATAAATAACTCAGTTTCATTTCTTTTTATGGCTGAGTAATATTCCATTGTATATATGTGCCACATCTTCTCTATCCACTCATATGTTGATGGACACTTAGGTTGCTTCCATGTCCTGCCTATCGTAAATAGAGCTGCAATAAACGTTTTGGTACATGAGTCTTTTTGAATTATGGTTTTCTCAGGGTATATGCCCAGTAGTGGGATTGCTGGGTCGTATGGTAATTCTATTTGTAGTTTTTTAAGGAACCTCCATACTGTTCTCCATAGTGGCTGTATCAACTTACATTCCCACCAGCAGTGCAAGAGGGTTCCCTTTTCTCCACACCCTCTCCAGCATTTATTGTTTCTAGAGTGTTTGATGATGGCCAATCTGACCAGTGTGAGATGATATCTCATTGTAGTTTTGATTTGCATTTCTCTAATGATTAATGATGTTGAGCATTCTTTCATGTGTTTGTTGGCAATCTGTATATCTTCTTTGGAGAAATGGCTATTTAGTTCTTCTGCCCATTTTTGGATTGGGTTGTTTGTTTTTTTGTTATTGAGCTGCATGAGTTGCTTATAAATTTTGGATATTAATCCTGTGTCAGTTGCTTCATTTGCAAATATTTTCTCCCATTCTGAGGGTTGTCTTTTGTTCTTGTTTATGGTATCCTTTGCTGTGCAAAAGCTTTTAAGTTTCATTAGATCCCATTTGTTTATTTTTGTTTTTATTTCCATTTCTCTAGGAGATGGGTCAAAAAGGATCTTGCTGTGATTTATGTCATAGAGTGTTCTGCCTATGTTTTCCTCTAAGAGTTTGATAGTGTCTGGCCTTACATTTAGGTATTTAATCCATTCTGAGTTTATTTTTGTGTATGATGTTAGGGAGTGTTCTAATTTCATTCTTTTACATGTAGCTGTCCAGTTTTCCCAGCACCACTTATTGAAGAGGCTGTCTTTTCTCCAGTGTATATCCTTCCCTCTTTTATCAAAGATAAGGTGGCCATATGTGTGTGGGTTTATCTCTGGGCTTTCTATCCTGTTCCATTGATCTATATTTCTGTTTTTGTGCCAGTACCATACTGTCTTGATTACTGTAGCCTTGTAGTATAATCTGAAGTCAGGGAGCCTGATTCCTCCAACTCCATTTTTCGTTCTCAAGATTGCTTTGGCTATTCGGGGTCTTTTGTGTTTCCATACAAATTGTGAAATTTTTTGTTCTAGTTCTGTAAAAAATGCCAGTGGTAATTTGATAGGGATTGCCTCTCTGTGCTTCCTGGACTTGATTGACTGTTTCCTTTCCTATATTAGGGAAGTTTTCAACTATAATCTCTTCAAATATTTTCTCAGTCCCTTTCTTTTTCTCTTCTTCTTCTGGGACCCCTATAATTCGAATGTTGGTGCGTTTAATGTTGTCCCAGAGGTCTCTGAGACTGTCCTCAGTTCTTTTCATTCTTTTTTCTTTCTTCTACTCTGCAGTAGTTATTTCCACTATTTTATCTTCCAGGTCACTTATCCGTCCTTCTGCCTCAGTTATTCTGCTACTGATCCCGTCTAGAGTATTTTTCATTTCATTTATTGTGTTGCTCATCGTTACTTGCTTCCTCTTTATTTCTTCTAGGTCCTTTTTAACTGTTTCTTGCAATTTGTCTATTTTATTTCCAAGATTTTGAATCATCTTTACTATCATTATTCTGAATTCTCTTTCAGGTAGACTGGCTATTACCTCTTCATTTGTTAGGTCTGGTGTGTTTTTTTCTTGCTCCTTCATCTGCTGTGTGTTTTTCTGTCTTCTCATTTTGCTTATCTTACTGTGTTTGGGGTCTCCTTTTTGCAGACTGCAGGTTCGTAGTTCCCTCTGTTTTTGGTGGCTGTCCCCAGTGGCTGAGGTTGGTTCAGTGGGTTGAGCAGGTTTCCTGGTTGGGGGGACTAGTGCCTCTGTTCTGGTGGATGAGGCTGGATCTTGTCTTTCTGGTGTGCAGGTCCACGTCTGGTGGTGTGTATGGGGACGTTGGTAGCCTTATTATGATTTTAGGCAGCCTCTCTGCTAATGGATGGGGCTGTAGACCTGTCTTGCTCTTTGTTGGGCATATGGTGTCCAGCACTGTTCGTTGCTGGTCCTTGAGTGAAGCTGGGTCTTGGTGTTGAGATGGAGATCTCTGGGAGATTTTCGCCATTTGATATTATGTGGAGCTGGGAGGTCTCTTGTGGACCAGTGTCCTGAGGTTGGTTCTCCCACCTCAGGGACACAGCCTTGACACCTGACTGGAGTGCCAAGAGCCTTTAGTCCACATGGCTCAAAATAAAAGGGAGAAAAAAAATAGAAAGGAAAGAAAGGAAGGAAGGAGGAAGGGAGGGAAGGGAGGAAGAAAGGAAGGGAGGGAGGAAGAAAGGAAGGGAGGAAGGAAGGAAGGAAGAAAGGAAGGAAGGGAGGAAGGAAGGAGGGAAGTAGGAAAGGAGGGAAGAAAGAAAGGGAGAAGACAAAATAAAGTATGATAAAATATAGTTATTGAAATAAAAAATAATTATTAAGAAGAAAAATTTCTATTAAAGAAAAAAAACAAAACAAAAAAACCCCACACAGATCGGTCTAACCCTAGGACAAATGGTGAAAACAAAGCTATACAGACAAAATCTCACACAGCAGCACACACATACACACTCAGAAAAAGAAAAAAGGCGAAAATAATAGTATATCTTGCTCCCAAAGTCCACCTCCTCAACTTGGGATATTTCGCTGTCTATTCAGGTTTTCCACAGGTGCAGGGCACTTCAAGTTGACTGTGGAGCTTTAAACCGCTGCTTTTGCGGCTGCTGGGAGAGACCTCCCCCTCTCCTCTTTGTTTGCACAGCTCCTGGGGTTCGGCTTTGGACTTGGCCCCGCCTCTGAGTGTAGGTCATCCGAGGGCGTCTGCCCTTCGCTCAGACAGGACGGGGTTAAAGGAGCAGCTGATTCGAGGGCTGTGGCTCAGGCCGGGGTGTGGGGGTGTGGGGTGTGGGGGGGAGGGGCACGGAGGCGGGGCGAGCCTGCGACGTCAGAGGCCGGCGTGACGCTGCACCGGCCCGAGGCGCACCGTATGTTTTCCCGGGGAAGCTGTCCCTGGATCCCGGGACCCCGGCAGTGGCGGGCTGCACAGGCTCCTGGGAGGGGCGGTGTGGAGAGTGACCTGTGCTCACACACAGGCCTCTTGGTGGCGGCAGCAGCAACCTTAGCGTCCCACACCCGTCTCTACTGTCCGTGCCGACAGCCGCAGCTCGCGCCCGTTTCTGGAGCTCCTTTACGCGGTGCCCTTAATCCTCTCTCCTCGCGCCCGAGGAAGCGAAGAGGCAAGAAAAAGTCTCTTGTCTCTTCGGTAGCTCCGCGCCCGTTTCTGGAGCTCATTTAAGCAGCGCTCTTAAACCCCTCTCCTCGCGCACCAGGAGGCAAAGAGGGAAGAAAAGGTCTCTTGCCTCTTCGGCAGCTCCAGACTTCAACTGGACTCCCTCCCGGCCAGCCGTGGTGCACTAACCCCTTCAAGCTGTCTTCACTCTGCCCACTCCAGACCTTTCCCTGGGATCCGACTGAAGCCCGAGGCTCAGCTCCCAGCCCCGCCCGCCCCGGCAGCTGAGCAGACAAGCCTCTCGGGCTGGTGAGTGCTGATCGGCCCCGATCCTCCGTGCGGGAATCTCTCTGCTTTGCCCTCCGTACCCTGTTGCTGCGCTCTCCTCCGCGGCTCCGAAGCTTCCCCCCTCCGCCACCCGCAGTCTCCGCCCGCGAAGGGGCTTCTAGTGTGTGGGAACCTTTCCTCCTTCACGGCTCCCTCCCACTGGTGCAGGTCCCATCCCTATTCTTTTGTCTCTGTTTATTCTTTTTTCTTTTGCCCTACCCAGGTACGTGGGGAGTTTCTTGCCTTTTGGGAGGTCTGAGGTCTTCTGCCAGTGTTCGGTGGGTGTTCTGTAGGAGCAGTTCCACGTGTAGATGTATTTCTGATGTCTCTGTGGGGAGGAAGGAGATCCCCGCGTCTTACTCTTCCGCCATCTTCTCGCTCCCCGATGATGTGTTTTTAGAGTCTTGCTTTTGCCTGGAGTATTCAGGGTCTGCACCCACAGCTGCCGCTCAGACTGCTGGGGTGTGTATCCTCAGAAGTAAAGTCCAGGCAGTGAGGAAGCTGTCTGGGAGAGTAGGCAGTTGAGGGAAAGACGAGGGGGTGGGTGTAATTTAAGGACCACCTCGTCTTAACGCTGCCTGTCTGTAGGTAGCTGAGGATGAATGCAGACACAAGGAGGTGTTTGGTGGGGCAGGAAGTAATTGTAATTTCTGGTACTCAAGACTGTTCACCTTCACACCCACAGAGATGTGTGAAGTAATGATGATCAGACATCTTGGTAAAATTTGTTGACTTAAAGATATAATCAGTACCAAAGAATAAAAAAAGGGAAGGTTTATTCATAATTATCCAGGCTTAAAATGCTAGATCAATTCAACATTAAGGGAGTTGATGAAGATGTAGGGGAAAGATTAAGGGACGTGAGATTATGCTTAATTCTTAACTTGTTGCAGGAAGAAAAAAAATAAGAAAGGACTAAAAAGAAACAGAAAGCGGAATCAAATTGAAAGAATAAAATAAGATGATAGAAAGGTTTACAAATGTATCACTAATTACAATAACTACCAATTGATTAAATTTGCCCATTCAAAGGAACTATCAAATTAGATCATAAATATGCCAGACTTACGTTTTTCATATGACCATATCTGAAGCATAAAAACACACAAAACCAGAGAAATAAGAGGATAGAGAAAATGAACAAATATTAACCAAAGGAAAGCTGGTGGAACTATAAACGTCAGACAAGACTCACTTTTAGACAAATATCATTATTAGTAATAGAGACAGGCAGTACATAAGTTTCAACTCACAAGGAAGATGTAGTACATTCTAAACATGTATACACTTAATTAAATTGCCTCAAAATATATGAAGCAAAGATTATGAGAACTATAGATTCAAGCATAAAGATTGGAAAGAAGAAATAATTCCATCATTTTCAAATTATATTCTTATTTATGTAGAAAATCTTAAAGAACCTTCAGAAAAATTATTCAGAACCATAGGAGAAGGCAGCAAAATGGTTGGATATAAAGTTAATATATAAAAGTCAATATCATTTCAATGTTCTAGCAAAAATGACAGGAAAAAAAAGACTCTTTAACATTAGAGAATATCAAGAACTTGAGAACAGTATAAAATGCTAAAAGACTTCTTGGAGAAAACATCATAAAACTTTATTAAGAGATATTAAAAAGACTAAGTAAGTAGGTTTATATTATATTCATCCACGAGAAAACAATATTTTGAGGATGTCAGTTCTCAAAGTGATCTATAATTTCAATGAAAGTCCAATAAAAGTCCCAGCAAGGTTTTTTGTGATACTTGATAAATTAATTATTAAATTTTTGTGGAAAAGTAGAGAGCTAAGAGTAGCTAGAACATTTTAAAGAAGAAAAATAAAGAGAGGGTCTTGCTCTATTAGACATTAGGACTTATTCTGAACCTAGCATAAAAAAGGCAGAGTGATCTTGACATAGAAATAAACAAATTGACCAACAGAATATGTTTGAGAGCCTATAAACTGAAGTTTGGCATATAACAGAGATGGCATGCCAAATTATTGAGGCAAGGAGGGATTATTCTACTGGGTAAGAATGGTTAAATATAATGGGAAAAGGTAAAACTGAAAATTGGATTCCTGTGTCATAACACATAAAAAATTCAACTCCAGATGTCTCAAGGACTTAAATGTCAAAAACCAAACCTTAATTTTTTTGCAGAAAATTTGGTGACTATATGTTGAACTTTGGGTAGGGAACAATATTTTTTTAAAAAAAGTTCTAAATATAAAAGAAAAGATTCTCATTGCTATTATTTTTAAAAAGTATTTGCTAATTTGATAAGTACAAGTTATATCTCATTCATTAATTTGTATTTTTGTTACTACTGTGAAGTTGAATATTTTTTCATGTCCTTTGGCCATTTTTATTTCTTCCTTTGTCCATTCATGGCTATTTTTTTGACTGTGATATTTGTTTCTCATTGAATAGTCAGAACTCTTTATATTAAAAACTCTTTATATTAAAGAGTTATATTAAAAAAAACTCTTTCTCACTATATACATAGTAAATATTTTCCTTCATTTGTGGTTTTACATTTAGTTTTGCTTTTTGTATTTTTTGCTATGTAGAATTTAATACATTTGTAGGCCCATAAACAGACCCATACATGAATTGAAGTTTGATACATGAGACAGGTAGCATGATAGACCAAACTTATCAATATTTTCCTATATGGATTCTGCTTAGAAAAGCTCTCCCATCCCTCAAGGGTATATTTATTTTTCTTCTATTACTATAATAATGTTTTCATTAAAAGTTAAGAGCAACCAAGGTTTTTTGGTTTATGCTTTACAGTATAGATACAAATTATTAACTCAAAATAATTCATTTTCTCCCAAAATATTATTCCAAAATAATTTATTGAATCGATCCTTTCCTCACAGAATTGATTAGGTCCCATTCGTTTATTTTTGCTTTTATTTCTGCTGCCTTGGAAGACTGTCCTAAGAAAACATTGTTACAATTTATGTCAGAGAATGCTTTGCCTATGTTCTTTTCCCACTGAGTTGAAATGCCATTTTCATCATATACTAAATTATTAAATATATTTGGTCGTTGTATTTCAGGTTGCTGTAGGGCTGTTATAACAAATGCCACAGACTGAGTGGTTTAAACAACAGAAATTTATTTTCTCACAATTCTGGAAGCCAGTAGTCCAAGATCAAGGTGTCAGCCGGGTTAGTTTCTACTGAGGCCTTCCTCCTTGGCCTCCCTGTGTCTTTGCATTGTCTTCTCTGTGTCCAAATTTCTTCTTCTTATAAGGATACCAGTCATCTTGGATTAGTGCCCACCCTAATGACTTTATTATAATTTAATTACCTATTTAAAGACCTTATCTCCAAACACAATCACATTCTGAGGTGCTGGGTAGATATGAATTTTTTGTGGGGAGGGACACAATTCAGCTCACAACAGTACTGTTTCAGAAGTCCAATGTGCTATCCATTGCCCTACAGAGCCCCACGCAACAGTACTCTTCTTAAACTTGTAATTTGGTTGTATTAATGAACTCTTTCTTACTGAATCAATCTTAGTTCAATAATAATGCTTAACAAAACTTGCAGGTTAACTTTTTTTTTTTTATACTTTTTTTTTGGCAGCACCACAGAGCATGTGCGATCTTAGTTCCCCGACCAGGGATCAAACCCAGGCCCCTTGCATTGGAAGCGCAGTGTCTTAACCACCGGACCACCAGGGAACTCCCACAGGTTAACTATTCTCCTTACTTCTTTCAGATATATCTAGGCTATTCTCATGTGTTTATTCTTCCAGAAGGCCTCAGCGCAGGGACTGATTTTGGAAATTAGATTACATTTATAGTATTAAGTTTCTGAGTCTATAACATAATGAATCCTTTAATATCCTTTATATATATATAAAAGATTTTTTTTTTTTTTGCTTTTATGAGTGGGATTTTTTTCAATTATTTAATTCAAAACTGTAGATGTGACAATAAGAAAACTTTTCTTTCTCGTGATTGTTTTGAGATTTTGAACTGAAGTCAAAGTGGTGTCTAGGAAGATTGTAACAATTTATACTGCCCCCAGCACTGTCCCGTGGGGCCTATTTTGTACATCATCAGCACCATAAATATCATTTCAAAACTGGTAGCATGCAGTTTTAAAAATTTGTAAGTCTTTGATTACCAGTGGGGTTCAACTTTAAAAAAGTATGTTTATTGGCCTTTAGTGTTTTGGTTTTTGTAAATCTTTGGCTAATTTTCCTGTTCACATGTTCCATAAAGAAAATAGATTAAAAATTTTTTTTTAGTTTTTATTGAAGTATAGTTGATTTACAACGTTGTGCTAGTTTCAGGTGTACAGCAAAGTGAATCTGTTATACATATACATATATCCACTCTTTTTCAGATTCTTTTCCCATATAGGCCATTACAGAGTATTGAGTAGAATTTTAAAGAGCTCTTTATGTATTACAAATATTAACCCATTGTTTATTATAATTAGTATTTTGCAGGATCTCTTTTCTAAATACAGTTTTGTTTTTTTTTTTTTTTTTAGCTCTAAGTCTCAGAATGTAAGCTGGTTACTTCATACACCAATTTTTCAGTAACTTGTGAGGTATTGACCATGAATCCCAGTGGCAGTCAGGATTTCCCTTTACTGTGAATATTTGTCATCTTTTGGAAAAATTATTGATGGCTTTTGAGACAGTTGTTCTGTGCTTTCTTTCAGTAAACAAATTTATCTGAGAGCAGAAGTGACTCTCCCAGACATACTACCAATGCCTAAACAAACTGTTTGTTAGCTTTGTCCAAAAAAATTTGATTAATAGATTTTATTTTGATAGGTCTAAATTTCTGATCAGTCAGTTAAATGAATGTGTAGTTTCAGATATCTTCAGAATCTGAAACCGATTCATTTGATAAGGAGTTATATTCTCTAGCTCTCAAAGAAGGTTACGTTTTAACTTTTTTCTCCTTGATTAAATTTATTTCAGATAATCTATTATCTACATGCTAGGAAAAGATGTAATCAGACCAAGGCCTCTCAGAATGGGTTACAGTCATTCAAGGGAGAAAGAATTTGTTTCCTATGAAGTGATGCCGAGATGTAGATGTGGGCTGTAAGTGGGCACAATGTTTCGTGTCTTCAAGGACTTGCAGATACAAAGTTCCTAGACTTCCAGAGCTCCTAAATTATGATGACCATCTTTCACATTAGAAGAGTTTTTAGAAGATCAACAAATGATAGTGAAACAACTCTTCAACTACATTAAATTAGTCTATCTCTTGCTTACAGGGAACACATTTTAATTATTTGTTTTTTTAAATGTTTCTTTGTGTATTCAGGTAAGGTTATCACATGTCTTTCTTCTTAAAAACTCAAATTTTAGATTTATGGTTGTAAATAAGTTTAAATGTTGTGTGGGAATTAAAAATTATTTTGAAAATACATGGCAACATATGGATGCATTTCAAATTTTGAGATCCACTGCACCATGGAAAAAGGGACATTAGTCAAACTGCACGACTTCTGAAGACATGAACCTTTAAAAATAAAAGTTTGTCCATTATATTACGTTGAAACTACTTACAATCTGCTGTGAAGTCAAATATTTTGGGTAGCAATTTAGCCCACGGATGTTTGCAAACTGCGTAATCTTCTAAGCAAAACAAGCCCTTTTCTGGGGAAAATTATTTTTAAATTTGATTGTTAGTTAATATCACTGCATTGACACAGGTTACTGGAGTGGCTCTACCATATGCATTAAATATTTTTTCTTTATGAAATGTATTGAGTGAAATTTTCTTCAACACTGATCAACTTTTTGTGCTAGTTCTTCAGTCTCTGAGTTTAAACATGATGTAATTTTTTCTCTACATATTTACTTCGGATCTGAAAAAGCCCCAGAAGAAATAAGGGCTGACTTTAAAGAATGGCTTACTGAAATTAAACCATATACAATTTCTGGTTATGCATGTTAAAAAATTTGTTGAATATTGGCATTTTCATACCATTCATTCTAAAATCTTTCTTTTGTGAGGTTTTTGACCAAAAATTTGTGATGACTAGAGACTTATTTACTCATCATAAGCTTTATGTTTTAAAATATTTTTCAATATTAGAGTAATATAGGCACATTCCAAAAAACATTGGAAAATTTCGTAGGCTAGTTTTTTGTCACTGTTTTTTTACAGATTTATTTTTATGCTACATTCTGTCTCCACAGTTAGATTTTAATCATCCGAGACAGGTACCTTATTGTACAATTCTTAGTAATTTTTTATATCAGTTAACCATGAATGCAGCCCACACTGTGGTGCCTTGAGTGTGGTAGGCACTTGATAAATATTTGTTGATGGTTCTGATTACAGTGTAATGAAATATGCTGAAGGTAACTTAAACTTTTGTCAATAAAATTGGGCTTCAGGTTAGTTTGACCTTTTTGGTTTCTCTAAATATTTCCTTTCATGTAGATGAAATGACCCACAAAAGTACTTATTGATTCTGAAATCCTTTTTCCCTTCTACATTTCTTTTTTAAAAATTAATTAATTAATTTTTAATTGAAGTTTAGTTGATTCACAATGTTTTGTTAGTTTTAGGTGTATAGCAAAGTGATTCAGTTATACATATCTAGTCTTTTCAGATAATTTTCCCATACAGGTTATTACAAAATATTGAGTATAGTCCCCTGTACTATACAGTAGGTCCTTGTTGGTTACCTGTTTTATATATAGTATATATAAAATACAGTATATATTAAAAGTAGTATACACTATTTTATAGTAGTGTGTATATGTTACTCCCAAATTATTAATTTATCCCCCCCCCCTTTCCCCTTTGGTAACCATAAGCCATCTATGTTTCTGAACTCTGAATTTAAGAAGTATTTCATAATCCTTACTTACACATAAACACAATCAATGCTGTTGTTTGCTAATTTTATTAAAATTGTGGTTATTAACACTCCTTATCTAATAAAAGTAGTTGATTCCCATTATGCACAAAGCACTATTCTAAGGACTGTTCATTTCAGTGAGTCAAGAACCTTGCATTATTTTCCCTTCCATGCAAAATTCAGATGCCAATATTAAATATATATTTATAACTAATATGTGCTTTTAACATTTTTATTTAAAATAATAGTAGATATCATATATTAAGCACCTCCTATGTGGTGGACTCTGTTCTTAGTGCATTCAAGTTATAATCTCATTTAATCCTCACATAATCCTAAAAGGAAGGAACATCATTCTTGCTTTACAGATAAGGAAACCCAGGCTTAGAGAATTTATGTCTAACCAAGATCACAGAGCTAGGAAAGCAGCCAAGCCTGGGTCTAAATCTAAACACTATAGTACATATGTGCATAAGTCTACTAGAAAAGGTTTTCCTGAAACCAGCCCACCTAGTGCTTACTAAAGGGAAGCCCCAAGAGCCTGCATCGAGAACTGCCAAGGCAATGGCAGTGCATTGACCAACAGAGGGGGTGACGAACCCCAGACTCATTCAGTCCCAGAGGTTAGTCTTTCCTACATAGAACCAGCCAGCAACTCTCCCCTTTTCTGGTTCCATTGTTTATCCTGCAAACTTCCATTCATAAAATGGTTTCCCATTTGGTTTGCCCAATGATGCAAGTGTCCCAACCCTTTTTACCACTGAGTTCTCATGACTAAGGAATAAATTGGTAGGCGGGTTGTTCTATAGGACTCTGCGAGCCATCCTGTGAAAAAAAGCTCCACTTTTTGTCAGCAAAGTCTGGGGACTAACCCTTGATAGGAGTAAGTCAAGAAGGCAAATGTCTTCCTTGCCAACACTCCAACCACACCAAGAGCTTTCTATTCAAAATGACAGTCTAAAGGTTTATAGTGTGATAGTGTGAATCTCAACTAAGTTAAAAAAGAAAGAACAGAAAACGAATGTGTGTGATATACACATCAACTCACAATGTTGACCCCTAAAATTCATAGCAGACTATGGCTGATGATCATTAAAGCCAAATTAAGGTGGCAACAGGTATAGAAACATAAGGAACTGTTAGGTATAATTGTCTGAAAATAACACATTGTTACTGATAATTACTTGTGGGAAAGGCACCTTGATTTATAATGGTAAAAAGAATAAGAGAATTACTAGCATTTATCTATATGCAATATGTCCATTTTATAATAGATGTGTTTGCATGGTCATAAGTTTAGCACTTTGGAGTTCAATACTTTCAAAGAAATCAGGGTGAACATCAGTTCTATACATCCACCTAGTAGGTGCAATGAATGTATCTATTCTGTGGGGAAAATGTATAATTCCCAGTAAACTCTGCGAAGGACTTTATGACTTGCTCTGGCAACTTCTGTGAACAGAGCATACCTTAGGATGATGGATTAGCATAATTTGTGTTGTTCTTAAACTCTCAACTTCGTTATCCTGTGACTTTATTTCTCATATTCCTTATAATTTTGTGGCCAGTTCAGTACAATGGTTGGTCAGTATAGCTCGGTGGCTAAACTTTGAGATGAACAGATCTATGTTCTGAAGATACTTCAGCCACTGTTAGAATGTGGCTCTGATTAAACTATTTGCCCTTTCAAGCGTTGCCTCATCTTCCAAACCTCATTTATGGGGTTGTTGTGATGATTAAATGAAAAGCATGTAAAATTCATCAAAACATAAATTTGAGCTAAAAGTAGGAAGTCTCATAAGAATGTATCCAGTAGGAATCCAGTCATAGAAATTTGAAAATAGGCAGAAGCAAACAATATTTCATTAAGAAATATACATCTGTGGAAAAAAACATAAAGAAAAAGAAGGGAAATATAGAAGCAAAATTCTGGGTAGTGGTTACCTAGCCAGGGAAAAGAAAAGGCTCTGAATTAGAGAACAAAAAAAGTAGGCTTTGCATATTTTGGAAATGTTCTAGTTCTTTGGTTGAGTGGGCTGTATTTTAGACATTCTTTTTCCTATTGTAATTTAAATATATATATGTGTTATATAGATTCTTTTGTATGTACGTTTCACTCACAGTAATTATTTATTAGTACAACTGAGAGGGATCTCTCTCTCTCTCTCTCACACACACACACACACACACACACACACCACACCCACACCCACACCCACACACCACACACACACACACACACACACACACACACACACACACACACACACAGAGGCAAGCCCTAATACTCTGCCTCATTTCTGAATTTCTAACGGTCTGTAAGACAGTGCTTTTAATTCTTGGCTGTACGTTAAATAACCCTGCGGAGCTTTAAAATATATACTAATGCTCAGGCTCCACTCCGAGACATTCTGGTTTAATCGATTTGGGGTTTGGGCCCCGAATCAGTATTTCGTTTAAAAGCTGTCCAGTTGATTCTAAGTGAAGCTAAAATTGAACAATACTGGGATTAGTTTCTAAGAGCTAGTGCAATAGGTACTAAGCAAAATAAAGGGGGCAGAGAGAGCAAAAAAAGTAATAAAATAACTGAAATAGTTTGATAATTGATATTTTTAACAAAGCACCCATATAATAGATATCATGGGGGAAAAACACACTTCGTTGGACTTCCTTACGAAGATTTTGCAATGTACCGTTGCTTCTGTTTTGAAATATGTCTTCTGGGGATCAGGGTGGGAAGTGGAGAGGTGCTGTGTAATAATACATGCCTTGCAGCAGGGTGTCCAGATGAAACGTAAGGGAAGGCTCAAGCCCAGTCATCTCCCCAGGGTGTGTCTCCTGGTGAGGGGTTACTTCCAATGGGTGGAAGAAGTGCTTTTTCCTAATTAGCACAAAGGTTCCAAACGCACTTACCTTGGCATGGCTTTCATTTTGGTGCTTAAGACTGAATGCCACCCAATATTTTTTCAAACGCAAGCAAATATCCAAAATAATTATGGGCACCCATTAATCAGAAGGGATGCCAGCCAGAGGCATATCAGCAGAGTCCTGGGTTTCTCCTCCCACCCATCTCCGAGGCTGCCAAGTGCTAACCCTTTAGCTGGATGAAATGAGATGGGAGGAAGCATTCCCGGGGGAGAAGCCAAGACCGTTCAGGTGGCACGAAAGGTCACTTCAGGGGCTCAAGTTAGTGGCTCTTACACAATTGGTATGGAGTTACTTCAGTATTTTAACCCCCAACATGGCCTCACTGGTATATTCAGGGTGATTATTAGCTCTGCCTGCCATCCATCACAGAACCCAAAGTTTCACCATGTCTTCCCCATTTCTTTAGCTGCCAGCATTTCTTTTAGGGGCAACAAAACACACTTACTTCCAGTTCTGGGAAATAATAACCATGTTTAATACTTACTGAGAACTGATTTTCATTTCATCTTCATATCAACCTTGGGATAAGCAACATTGTGAAAGGGGAGAAAACAGAGGTTAAATAATTTGTCCTCAGTCAACAGTTGGGAAATGAAAGAAGCAGGCTTCCCACCCAGGTCTCTCTGGGTCTTGGGCTAAGCTCGACCTCTGACCTCTGTGCCGTATCTCCAGGGACCCCTGCTGCCAGTTTTCTCTACCTCCTCATCCCCCACTTCTGCGTCAGCAAGTCCATGGGTCACGACATGAAAAGCAGAGAAGACCACAGGTCAGAGAATGGTAACAACCAGAGGAGATAGATCACGAGGAAGGGTTTGGAGATTCTGCTTCCTCTTCGGTGAAGGAACCTCAGCCTCCAGGAACCAGAGGCAAAGGAGTACCAACTCCACCACTTCTCAGTTTCTGTTCAACATTAGTTGCAAAGAATAGTTTTAAAAGTCTTTAGCATGTTATTTGGAAAATGAAGAGTTTTATTTATAAGAAAAAAATGTGGAGTGTTCCATGCTTCTCTGGAAAATTCTTGTTAAACTTTTGTACAGCTAGTAAATTAAGTCATTGTTTATTCTATAATGGAAAGCATGCCTCAAGTGTGACTCAGGAGGCCTGGTTCTAGGAATGGTTTGGCCCTAAACCCAATGTAACATTGGGTAAGTCTCTTAAACTACCGGAGGGTCATGATTCTCATTGTTAAACAGATGGAGTAGGCTAGTCCGCTGGTAAGGTGGGATTTGGCTGTATGCTCTTGGAGACTTTTTCTCACCTCTTTGAGCCTCAGTTTCTTTTTTGGTGATTATTCAATTACATGTGGCATGTTTTACACAGCGCCTGGGACACATGGTGTCTGAGATTGTGTCTCCACTACAAGAAGGAGTTGATTTAGAAATTAATTAGTTAATTAATTATCAAGGGCCTGTAGATCTTCCTGTGGGTTGGGTACTTCAACACCTCATTCAAATTTATCTACTCACCACTTTTATTTCGAGACCTTTTCTTCTGCTGCAACTGAGATTTCTGGACCGTAGTCTAAGTGTCAGCATTTCTCTCAATACATTTAGTAAGAATTGACTAGTATAGACTCAGACTTAGTTCCCACCAAAGGGTTGGTGCCTTCGGTTTCAATTTTTTTTTTCAGATTAATTGTCCATAGTAATTGAAGCATTAGTGCCGTTTCTTTGGGTTATCAATCACTGATGTGAGAATTAGGTTTGTTCTCCTTCTTTGTTCAATTCCATTCATTTCCTGTGAGAGCTTTCACCGTGTCCCCAGGATTGTGGGAGGTGCTAAGGGTGGCTCAAAAAAGTACTGTCTGATTTCAAGGAGATGACAATCTTGTTGGAGAAAAAGCCTTACGACAGGGGACAATTAGAGACCGACACACAAGAACAATACAAAGGGAAGTTCTGATTGTATGTGTTCTATGGCTGTGGTCTAAAACAAAGCACCTATTCTTCCAGATAGTGAAGAAATAAGACTGTGAAAGAATCAGCAGCCTAAAAGTGAAGGAAATTAACTCCAAAGAGAGCTTGGAGCATGTAGGTGTCCACTGAAGCCCTGTTGCTTGGTGTGGGCTTCTCTATGTGGTGGTTGCTTTGGCTGTCTCTGCCTCAGACCCTGCTCCGCAAAGATGTCCTTTCTCGGAAGGATCCTGGATGCGTTTTAGCAGCTTCCCCACTGCCCTCTGGTTGCCTTTGATGTCATGCCAGTTACATCACCGTCTTGGTACGTGGATAAAGGTAACCGAAATTTGAAGTAAGAAAAAGCTTGAAATGGTGACTTAGAAGTGAGGAAATATAAATAAACCATAAACCATAATGGAAAAGAATATGAAAAAGAATATGTCTATATATGAATAACTGAATCACTTTGCTATACAGCAGAAATTAGCACAGCATTGTAAATCAACCATGCTTCAAAGAAGGAAGTGAGGAAATACAGATCCCGTGGAGAAAACCATATTTAGACTGTAGGACATGCTGAAAACTCGCATTACCACCAGATGGAAGTGAGCACTGCTTTTATGGATTACTGGGAGAAGGTCAGCCTTCTGTGAGAGCAAATAAACAAGGACGCCATTACCATATTTTGAAGTAAATTAATTCAGAGAACTTAAGCAACACCGATACTTAGTTTCTAAGTGATCTACTATTAAACCCTATAGCGTATTAAAAAATGATTACCAAAGAAATAACTATTAAAAATGTATCAGGTTATGATAAGGATAATGCTTTAGATAACAGGAGAAGGTACTTTTCCTTTTGGCAGAAAAATACCAGGCACAGATTTCTTTGACGGCGTGACCTGCCAAAATGCCGGCTCTCTAGCCCATCTGATAAAGGTCAACGATTGAGCACCCAAACAAGTTCATACACACAGCACCTGCCTGACAAAAAAAATAGTAAATTACTTTTCCCAACGCAAACTGCACCGTTTTCTTAAGGTTTGAAAAACAAGCTAAATCTCCCTATCCCGCGTGTAAAGTTTTATTTTCTCTTTTTTTTCATCTGTGAGACCAATCAGCCTTGTTGCTGAGAGTCAGTTAAGAGAAATCTGATGTGTCTGTTTTTTTTTTCCTGCCTTCGACCCTTTCTTTTCCTCAGCAAAACTCTTCCACTTCTAAACTGAGAAGGAAATAGGAAAGGAAGATGGAGAATTGTCTTGAAAATGGTCTCAGGAGAAAAAGAGATAACACTCATAATCATTTTATTATTATGATGAGTTTGGGTTTACAAAGTAATAAGTATTTTCCAAATTACTGCCTTCAATTGTAGAATAGGTAGAAAATATGCCAAATCGAACTGCCCAAAACTTGTAGACCTCAAAATATGTTTTTGTCGCATTACTGTTATTATTATGAACAGAAATAGCAGTGATAAAAATCAAAGCAAGTTTTGTGAGCACCCGAAATTCTCTTTGTGGAGGGGTGTAGTTTAGAAGGAGCAGAATTAATATTCTTCTTTGCTCGCAGCTGTGTCCTGCGCGGTCGCTTTCATGCTCTTATTTTCCTGGCTGGGAGCCTCCTCCATTAAACAAGAAAATGAGGTGGGTTGGGTCAGAGAAATAGCAGGGTAACAGGGAACTGGACTTGAACCCAAGCGCCATACAGGCAACTGAGTTTTAAAGTGGTTTGTTTTTTAGAAGTGTCTGTCATGACACATAAATCATTGTTAATTTCATCATTAAATTTGGCCTCAGAGAGATTTTGTTTTAAAGAGACAACGCGGGTAGAGAATTGTGAGCTTGGAACTTGGAAGCAGAGGACTCCAGAGCTGGATGCCACGGGACCAGAGCAAGCATAGCTCTTCCGTGGTCAGGACAGAGGATTTTGACTGCTGCCTGGAAGGCCTCCTCTGTCTTGCGCACAGAAGTTTACTCATGGCTGCTCTTTCCTCTCCCCACTCCTCTCTCGGGCCACTTGGAGCTTTAGTGGGAGTAAATGTTGACCATTTATTTTCTATTCAGGGTGAACTTTGATTTTGGCAGGTATAGAACCAGTGCCTTGATGACCTAACTGAAGGTGAGGGTGCTGGGCAGGGGGTGACAGCTGGGTGGTCCCAGGGAGAGAGGTGAGTAGCCTCGCCGTCATCGCACTAGGCCAGCACTATTCTTCACAGCCTTCTTTTTCTTCTCCTTTTCAGAAATAGATCTACCCTCCCTTTTCCTATGCCAAGACTTAAAAGGTTTCAGATACTTCAAAAATAAATGATTTCCAAATCACCTCAGACTGCTAACATAAAATGTTTTATCACATTTTCCAAAAACAGAATGGCATATTAAGAAGTGATTTAATTCTTATCCATATCCTGTTTTAGGGATGTAGAGATATTATCTCAAATGATTGCTACAAAGAGACAGAGACAAGAATTTTATACGATGTTAGTTCTCAAGTCATTTAAGTTATTTTATTTCAGTTCCCCTAAATCTCTTGGACAGTTATTTCCTTCTATATTTTCTAGTAACACTTAAAAATTACATTTTATTTTATCAGGGTCTAAAGAATTTCAATTGCATTGAAAAACTAAGAAATTATTGAAAAGAAATTCCACTAGTACAACTACAGTAATGAGAAGAAATTAGCTAATTTCAGTGTCTTTCTTTGGGCTCTTCATAGAAAATTGTTGCAATGTGTCCGCCATAAGTAACTGGCATTCTGAAATTGATTTAAACCTGTAGTGGGGAAGAAAAACAGCCTTGAAAAAAATTAAATCTTAGATTTGGAGATATTAGAAAGAAAAAAGTCCCATTCCCAGGGGATCCCAAGTACTGTCCCTCTTTTTCAGCTGTTAGAAGTGAGGAAAAGAAGTTGCACAGCTGGTCTGGAGGGAGAGACAGATGCTTCTTTTTGTCATTACTGTCCTTTAAAGAGCATCTATTGGTTGATAAGCTCAACTACTTCTATGAAGCAGACTGCATGATCCCCCCTCCTGTGGAAGCAGAAATCAGGTTCCCAGTAGATGAGTATGACAAAAGGGCCCACAGCTCCTGGGCCACTTGTCCCCTCCATCTAGTCTCCACTGACCTGGCCAGGCCCACTGCCGTCTTCTTGACCTGGCGCCATGACCTCTCAGTTCTGTAGGAAACGTGGAACCAGAGCATATATCTGAGCAGGGTGTTGGTGACAACTGGGCTTCAGAGATATTCATTCACTGCAGTGGTGGGGAAGCTGTTTAGGAGCTGGGAAGCCGAAAGGGATCGGCACCAGTGAGGACGCTGTTGTGCTGAGATGTGGGTGCGGGTGCTCGTTTCTGGAAATGGGCTTGTGTCACGGGGAGGAAGGAGAAGGGGGTTAAAGGTGAGCTGCACAGGAACCATCAGGGAGTGAGTCCCACCACGGAGAAGGTATTCAACACTGTGAAATCGACAGAGAAATTTAAGAAGGTGGGGGAAGAAGGGACAACAACAGCCTTAAAAAAATTGCTCGAGGAACCTGAGGAGACAAAAGTCCTATTCAAGGAGCAAGCCCCGGGGCGCCAAACCAGACTAAGAGGGGAGACTCTGGCACCAGAATGTTTGCCTGGGAATCGGGATTGCCACTTGTCAGTGGGATGATCTTGGGCAAGTTATTAATGACCCCGGCCTCAGTTTCTTCATCTGTGAAATGGGCATAACCGCATAACCACCTGATAAGGTTGTTAACCATATAACCACCTGATAAGGTTGTTGTGAGGATTAAATGAGTTAATAAGGATAAGGCTGTCAGAACAGAGCCTGGCATAAATAAGCATTATGTGTGTTTGCCATCATTAGGAGGTTTTAAAGAAAGTGTAGTGAAAACAAATATAAACGGGACTGGTTGGAGTGAGAAGCAGAATCAAGGGAAGTTTATTTCTTTTAATTAATGGGAGATCTTGAAGCATGTGTCAAGTTGAGGGGAAGGGCACATGGAAGAGGGAAGAAATGGGAGATATTGAAGAGAGCTTGTTGGAGGTAAACTTAGACCCAGGCCAAAGGCTATGGAATAAGTGCATGGGAGAAACTTAGTCTTTGAGGAAGGAAAAGTGGCCTTGCTTTGCACTTGGAATAAAATCTAGGCTCTTTATCTGGACCACAAAAGCCCCTGTGAACTGGCTCCTATCTGCCTCTCTAGCTATAATTCCTCCTGTATTCCCTACTGCCTTTTACAGTCAGCCCTCCTTATCCATGGGTTCTGCATCTGCGGATTCTACCCACTGCATATCAAAAATATTTTTCAAAAATTTCCAGGGCTTCCCTGGTGGTGCAGTGGTTGAGAGTCCGCCTGCCGATGCAGGGGTCACGGGTTCGTGCCCCGGTCCGGGAGGATCCCACGTGCCGCGGAGCGCCTGGGCCCGTGAGCCATGGCTGCTGAGCCTGCGCGTCCGGAGCCCGTGCTCCACAACGGGAGAGGCCACAACAGTGAGAGGCCCGCATACCGCAAAAAAAAAAAAAAAATTTCCAGAAAGTTCCAAAGAGCAAAACTTGAATTTGCCTTGCACTGGCTACTATTTATATTGTATTAGGTAATCCAGAGATGATTTAAAGTATATGGAAGGAAATGTGTGTAGGTTATATGCAAATACTTCACCATTTTATATAAGGGACTTGAGCACCCGACGATTTTGGTATCCGCGGAGGTCCTGGACCCAGTCCCTCACAGATACCGAGGGACAGCTGTATGTCTCTTGCATCTTCTCAGCCCTGCCCAGATGGCTCTCGCCTGGGCCTTTGTTCCAGCAGTTCCATCTTCCTGCCGTGCTCTTTGCTCAGACCCTTACATGGCTGGCTCCTTTGTATCACCTTTGTAACCTTCGTATCATTAAGGCCTTCCCTGATCATCCAATCCAAAGCAGCCAGTGTCCATTCCCATACCCACGTCTCCACGTCTCCAATGCATTTCTCACCACTTGATGTTCTCTTGTTTATTCATTACTAGCGTACTAGCTTCACTGGGGCAGAGACCTCTTCTGCTTAGCCATCACAGTTCCCTTTGCTCCTGGCACACAGTAGGAGCTCAATGAAGTGTCTGTTGAACGAACAGACGTTTCAGTAGGTGAGAAAAATGGGCGGCAAGTCTAGGTGAAAGATATACAATACATAGAAGATATGTATTGAAGTGGAGAGGAAGGAGTTGAGGAAATGGGTCATATTACTTTCCTTTTTCCTTTTTCACAGAAAAAAAAATGTAGTAAAATACTATGTAGAAAGTGAGGTAGGATTGGGCTCAGAATGGATCTCAGAGGAATGTGGTAAGGAATCAAAGAGGAGGTGGAATAGAGAAATGAGAGGTACAGCTATGCTCCCAGGGAATGGAGAGAAAGTTCTTGGAGAATTCCCAGCACAAGGTAGGTAACTCGGAGTTAGAAGTTCTTGCTCTTGATGGCAGCTGTTCTGTTTTTGCTTTTTGTTCTCTTTTATCTTTTTTTGTAGTTTTCCTGGCCTAATTGAAATAACAAGATTAACACTCTGAGCGTGACATGTGCTTGGCATGGTGGTAGAACTTTTCATGTGTTTACTGCTCATGTCATCAACACAGTAACCCCTGAGGTGGGCACCACTATTAGTCTCACTTTATAGCTGAGGAAATGGAGGCTTAGGGTGGTTGAACAGCTAGTCAGTGGGAATGCCAGGAACCACCCTCAGGCCTGCCTCTAGCATCTACTGTCTTAACCACTCCACCAGCTAGCTGTATTTCCCAAGAGGTGCTCAGGGCAGGTTTTCCTTCAAGTCTCACTGTTGCTTTGGCCCTACAAAGTAAAGGTGCAAACGTCGGAGAAGTGTTTGTCGGCTTTGGTCCCACCAGACCCCAACTCCATGCCTCTGGCCTATAAGGAGTAGGGAACCCACCAGGCCATTTAGGGAATGGTTTCCTCATAATTACTGTTTCCTTTATGTGTTAAATAGGACTAAGCTGTGATCCCAGTAGCTCATGAACCCATTTTCAAAGACAGCTCTCTGAAACCTTTCCCACCCTGTGATAATTGACGTACTCAACTTTCCCACAATTTCTTGGGTCAATTTTAGTAATTTATATCTTTCTAGGAAGGTTTGCCAGGAGGTTTTCTATACTGTCTTGGGTTTGCCTGTGTAATTATCTTAAAAACTACTGTTTTCTCATTGTCAGTTTTACATATTTTAATTCTTTCTCTCTCTTGTTTTTTTCCATATCAGTTTTATAAGAAATGTATCTATTTTATTGGTCTTTTCAAAGAAACAGCTTTCAGATTTACTTATTCTTTCTGATTTTTTGGTCTTTCTTAAGCTTCAGGGTCTGATTTCTCTTAAATTTTTTGGACTTATTTTGCTCATTTCTGATTTCTTAAAATGAGTATTAAATTATATATATAGTATATATAAATATACATATACATACATATATACATACATATACATACATATATACATATATAATATATGTGTATATATGTATGTATATATTATACATTATATATGTATATACATTATATATACATATATAATGTATATACATTATACATTAATAATATATTATATATAATATATATAATACATATATAATGATATATAATATATTACATGATATATTTATTATTTTATATTATATATAGTTATATAAAATCACATATAATGTATAATTATAATGATGTCTATACAATATAGATATAATTATACAGATACTTACATTGTAAACATACAATTACAGATATAAAGAAACAATTATATAGATATTATAATTATATATAATATATATCATTATATATATGATATATAAAAAAACTTCATTTAACTCAGTTTCTTTTGTGACCCATAAGTTTTGGTGTGAAGCATCTTTTTCATTGCCTTCAAGATAGTTTGAATATCTCCTTTGATTTCTTTAGTTCTAAAGTTAGTTAAGTATATATATCCTAATTTTTAAGTAAAGATTTTATCTTTTTATCCCAGTTTTATTGGATTATCATCAGATTATTTGTTCTGTAAACCTATACTTTCTCTGCAAAAATTTTTAGCATATGCTTTGTGCCTAAATTCATAACCAAATTTTATAAATGGTTGATGGAAAAATATTCTGTAGTTGAATCTCAGGATCCCTATATCACTACCAAATGTAGATAATTGAATGTAATATTGATTTACTTCTAATAGAGATCTATTGACATCTTTCACCATAATTGCCTTTTAATGAAGTCCTTGCACTTCTAAAGAGCTTTCGCTTTATATATTTAGCTGTTACGTTGTTTGGGCTCTTCAGTCTACTGACTGTTATACTTCCTTTATAAAAGTGTATCTTTTATGTTACATAATATCTCTCTTTATCTTGTTTGGTCAGTTTTTCCATAAATAATTAAAATGCCATGGTATTAAAGTTACTCTTTTTCAAAGTACCATAGGCAACTCTGTTCCCATCACGTTGTACTGGGCCTTTGGGTTTATCTTTCTAAGACTGTATGTCTCAACATTGAGTCTATGAAAATAAACTAAACGATTCCATGTTACTTTCTGCTGTTTTAAAAACCTACCTATCCTCAGTGTGCTTAATTTAGACATTCATTCTGGCCAAATGGTTTTTCTCTATTACAAAAGATAGTGCATAATTTTCTATTGGACCCAAGTTGCAGTTCTGTTCTACCTGAGATCATCAGACTTACCAGTCCCACTAAATACCCCCCAGACATTCGTGCAAGAACCTGACAATATTATAAGACAATATTAGTAAGACTGCATTAGATTTCCATTCAGAAATCCTATGCTTTCTAAAGAAGGAAAAATGTAGAGATGTATTTTTAGACCACTGTCTTCTGAGCCAGCCTTTGAAGTGCTTTGGTGATTTATAAAAATAAATACTTTTCCTACTTCTAGGCCCAGTTTTTATAATTGAAGTATATAGTTGATGTATAATATCATATAAATTACAGGTGTATAATATAGCGATTCACAAATTTAAAGGTTATACACCATTTATAGTTATTATAAAGTATGGGCTATATTCCCCATGTTGTACAATATATCCTTGAGTTTATTTTATACATAGTAGTTTGTACCTCTTACTCCCCTACCCCTGTGTTGCCCTTCCCCCCTTCCCTCTCTCTACTGGTAACCAGTAGTTTGTTCTCCGTATCTGTGAGTCTGCTTCTTTCATGTTATGTTCACTCGTTTGTTGTATTTTTTACATGCAAGTGATACTGTACAGTATTTGTCTTTCTCTGTGTGGCTTATTTCACTTAGCACAATGCCCTCCAAGTCCATCCATGTTGCTGCAAAGGGCAAAATTTCATTCTTTTTAAGGCTGAGTAGTATTCCGTTGCTTACATATATATATACACATACACATATATATGTATGTATACATATCACATCTTCTTTATCCATTCATCTGTTGATGAACACTTAGGTTGCTTCCTTCCGTATCTTGGCAGTTGTAAATAATGCTGCTTTGAACACTGGGGTGCAAGTATATTTTCAAATTAGTGTTTTTGTTTTTTTTCCAGATTTACACCCAGGAGTGAAATAGATGGGTCGTATGGTAGTTCTATTTTTAGCTTTTTGAAAAACCTCCATACTGTTTTGCACAGTGGCTGCACCAATTTACATTCCCACCAATGATGTAAGAGGGTTCCCTTTTTTTCCACATTCTTGCTAACATCTGTTATTTGTGTTCTTTTTGATGATAGCCATTCTGACAGGTGTGAGGTGATATCTCATAGTGGTTTTAATTTGCATTTCCCTGATGATTAATGATGTTGAGCATCTTTTCATGTGCCTGTTGACCATCTGCATTTCCTCTTTGGAAAAATGTCTATTCAGGTCTTCTGCCCATTTTTAATTGGGTTGTTTGTTTTTCCAATGTTGTGTTGTATGAGCTGTTTATATATGTTGGATATTACCCTTGTATCGGTCATATCATTTACAAATATTTTCTCTCATTCAGTAGGTTGTCTTTTTGTTTTGTCGATGGTATCCTTTTCTGTGCAAAAGCTTTTAATTCTAGGTCCATTTTTGACCAGTAATATGGAGTATGAAGGTAGGAATAACTAAGGCTATAAGAGGAGAGAGTATAGTGCATGTAACTATTGAGTATCTGTGCATATGACGAGCAGTGCTGTCATTTCCAGGCTATATAAATTAACAAATACATAGGTATAGATTACCAAGTGAATGTATGGATTACAAAGTGCTGTTAATTACATGTGAATTCATTGATCTGTTCAACAAATACTTGTTGGAAGTCTACTGTGTACCTGATTCCAGCCACGTGCTGGTGATGCGGAGGTAAACACGCATTTATGCTCCTGCTGTTTATTTGACTGTGAATGGCTGCGTGGTTAACTCATGGCTTCAGATGCTGGAACTTATTCTAACAAGTTTCTGAGCTGCTTTGCAAACCAGAAGTCTTTCCTCTTCCTCCTTCTCTTTCTTCTTCTTTCTACCCCCTTTATTACTGTCATAGGAAATGTGAAGTAGAAGGAAGGAAAAAAAACCAATGTTACATAAATGGTCACTTTTTGGAATAACTCTGCATTTATACAGTGTGTCCTCGTGATTTTTAAAAAGCCATCATTTTAGGCTGGACTTTTTAGGATGTTCACCACGCTACCACCATTCGGCAGTTACCTTAAAAAAAAAACAAAACACTTCCCCTAAAGTGACTCCTTTACTCACTAGCATAACCTGGCCATTAAATATTAAGAATTGCTTGGAACCCACACATTAAGTCAGGCTATGGTGAAACAAAATTAGCAAAATTCGAGTTGGTGTCAGAATCACGTGAAGCTGCGTGGGATAAGGGCCGGTTTGTCAGATTACCATCTGCATATGCGGCTGTGGACCAGGTCGGGGAGGCAGAGAGCAGGCTGAGGTCCTAGGATCCTAGGTCACGGGTGAAGGTGGCAAAGGGTTAGGAGACAGAATCGAGGTTTTGACTGTATCTGAGAGGAAGGGAGGAAAGCAAGAGAATTAGAAACTCAACAAAGGTCAGAATTCAGGGAAGCGAGGGTTGAAATAGAACTGATGTAAGTCAAGAGCTGGGTGGTGAAAGCAAAGGGAGCAGGGGAAACAAGAAGGTGGGTGTGGGTGGGTAGCCGGGAGGTGCCAGAGGAAAGCCAGCCTATCTCCCCATCATTACTTCCAGCACCTTCCCAGCACAGGTCCCTGCTTGGTCCTGCTTGGTCTTCCAAGGGCAGTGGCTCTTAATGGACTGAGATATGGGAGACGCCAGCCACGTATCTCTCTGGAGCCGAAATTGTAAGGTTCGTACCTTATTAACAAACATTAAAGTAAGTCGAGTGCACTTGGGACGATTTGGGAGTGATCAGGGTGTGGTGACGTGGCTTTGCTTATGCTTTTCCTTTTGGTTACTCCAGAGAAGTAAAGCCCTCAGCATCCTTCTGTTCAGCTTTTGGAAGATTTTTCACAACCACCCAGGAAATACAGTTCAGTTCTCCTGTTTACTTGATGGTCTACTCCACTTGAAACATCACGCTCTCCCCGTGCGGTCTTGTCATAATTGTCTTCAAGTGGTGCTAATTAACAGAGCCAACACATGGGCACCATTCCCTCCCCTGACGTGGCACCCTGGCACACTGCATTTAGCAGCCCTCGTGGGAAGGCTTCCTGGAGGTCCCTTATCTGCACCCTCTCCCCATCTACCTCCTTACCACTCATGGACGCTGCCTCACCAGAGAAACCGCTATTCAGTAAAGAACATTACCACGTCCTAGCAGATGGCTGCTTATCTCAAGACACGTGTATTCACCAAAATCCTATAGCAGAAGGATTTCGGATAGTCCCTTAGCGCTGATTATAAGAGTTTGAACCATTGGGAAAAGCAGTTGGGAAATGCAGACAGAGTGTGGAGAAAGAAAGACCTGGGGAGAATACAGGAAAGAATTCTTGAAAAAGAAAGGAAAATTTGAGTTAGAACATGAAATGATAGGCACTGATTTTCTTGGGAAAATGGCTGGAAATTTTTTGGTGCGTGATGACACGGAAAAACAGTCAGCAATGGTGCCTTTTACTCTTAGCTGTGTCGGAGGCAGCTTAACTGCTACTTTGTTGATCAGAGAAATTAACATCTTCCTGCCTTTATCTCTCTTTCTGTAAAATGGGAATTCAAGTGCTTGCTGACAGTGTTTCCAAAAGTTTTTAAAGGTAAGAATAGAGAATATTACTGACAGCCCAGTGGTTCTCTGAGAGGCTGCTGTGAATGAGTGCAGACACATGGAGCATTTCATTGATGAAGTTCAGGGTGTCAAGCTTTTCCTTCGAGAGTAAACCTGCGTCCTGTGGTATCCATTCGGTTTGCATTGTTCTGTCATGTTGTTTGTAAATCTTTGGAGGGATTACCTAGTATTTTGTTCTTTACTGTTTGAAATACTCTTAAAAGCTGAATATAGAACTTCAGCCCCTGCTGGTTTGTTCTTTTCCACTTGGCAAGGGTTGATTGATTTTATTTTTCTTTTGGCCTGTATTTCTCAGAGGCTTGAAATGAGCATGGCTCTTTTTGTTTACCTCTTTACCCACATTGTCAATAAGGGAATCGCTTTGGGAACAGCGTACACAGTGTAATTTCTGCAGCAGAATTTGCAAAGGGAGGAAGTCTTGACATAAATTTGGAATATTGTATTGTTTTAGCTTTGTTTTTTCAGGCGTTGGAACTGTTGCCCGGGAGTTATTCTTTTCCACTAATGAAGGTTCACACATTCTCTTAAGCGGTACTGTTCAACATGGCAAACCTGTAAAAAAAAATAATGAAAAATATGTTAAAGCAAATGTAATGTAAGAAACAGGAAGTAAATATACAGAAACAGTAATATACAGAAACATGACAACTGGCGATGTCATGATCTGGTTTGATTGTATGTATACGAGGTACAGGAATGGCCTTGAATGGGACAGACTCATAGAAGACAGTGTCGAAAGATTAATCCAACCCAGGGGTTTGCAACTCTTGCTGCACATTGGATTCACCTGGAGATTTTTAAAAAAATGATGTTCTGGTCTCTTCCCAGAAATGAGAACATCTGAGGGTGTGGTTTAGGGATAGACATTTGTAAAGACTCATTAGTTGACAGCCAAGGTTGAGAACTGCTAGTAACCAATGGAAAAATGCTCATTAGAAGTCCCTCCAGGCAAGGGATCTCAGCCTAGTGCTAGACACCTGTGTGGCCAGTGCACATTTGTGCATTTTTTCTAGCTGTCAATAGGTCTCTTCCTGTAGCACAGCTCCCACACTTTCTGGCTCTTCCTGACTTTCAAAATAATAAGCTTTTTTTCAGTTGAACTTCTGGAGCACTTAAGAGGCTATGAAAATGCTGAGTGAAATGGTATGAAACGGTATTGATAGCCTTTATTTAAACTGTGGTGGAAATACATATATTTTTCAAAGGTCCTGATCCAGTTGTGGAAAGATTGTTTTTGAGAGTGGACGAAATGTCTATTTTGTATCTCCAGGGCAACATCTTCATCCTCGGAGCCAGCTGTCTTCCCCCATGCAATTCAAAGGATGCCACGTGTCCCAAATGGGACCTTTGACGTGGCCTAGAAGTTCCCTATTGAAAAGAATTCACATTAGCTTGAAAGGCAATTTCCAGACATTGAGACCCATTAATTTCATAGATATCTGATAGTCTGTTACATCCAAGGCAAAGCACTCTGAGAGAACGGGACTCAGAAGAAGTAAATAAACGCATTTGAGATGAAGGGGGAGATGAAGGGATGAAGAGCCAGGAGTGGGCAAAGCAAACCCAGGCGAAGCCAGATAAGAGGGAGATTATAGGTACCTGAGGGTAGGGAGGCAGAGACCCTGGGAGGCTGAGCAGAAGAGAAGAGATGCCGGGGTCCACTGTCACCAACCAGGAGTCACCGTCTTCAAAGTTTTAAATACCATCTGTACACCGATGACCTGCACCCCCCATTTATATTTGCATTCAAGGCCTTTCTATTGACCTCGATTGTCAACTTATATCCGTCTGGGTGTCTAAATTGGCATCTCAAACTTAACATGTCTAAAGCTGGACTCTAGAACCCTCTCTTCCTCCCACCCTGGGCCTACTGGGGTCTTCTTTATCTGAGTCAATGACCACTCCATACTAGGGTTCTGGAGTAGGGACCCCAAAAGCTTTGGGGGCATTCTGGCCTCCTTTCTTTCTCTCACTCCTCGGACGTCATGTGTATCAGCAAGCATGCTGGCTCTACCTTTCAAGTTCACCTAGAATGTAACTACTTGGCCACACTGACCACCACTGCTCTGGTATAAGCACCCTGGCTTCTCACCTGGGCTGGGGCAGTGGCCTCCTCCCCGGTCCTTGCCCCTCCTGTCTCCCCCCACCCCACGCATAGGTCTGGACTAATCAGGTATTGTGGGCCTTTTCAAACTGGAGTCATATCATGCCACTCCTCTGCCCAGAGGCCTCCAGTGGTTTTCCATCACACTGAGAGTAAAAGTCAGTTCCCTTTGGATGGTCCTATACAGGTTGGAGCTCCTGTTACCTGTCCCACCTCTTCTCCGTCGTCTACCCTTGTGGGCACCAGTTCAGCCCCTCTGGCCCCACCCTGCTGCCCAGATATGCCTGGGACACTCCTGACTTTGTGCTTGCTACTACTCTGGGCTGTTGCAGACCCAGGATGCTTCTCCCTCACCGTCTTCAGGTGGTCACTCAGTGTCATCTCTAGGGTCACCTGTCTGGTTGCCATACTTAAAGGTCAACCTTGCTTTTGTGCTCCTTGTCCCCATTCCCTGCTTAATCTTCACCTTCGCACTTGTCGCCCCTTGAGCTTCTCTCTCTATTTTATTTATGAGTTATTGTTTACCTCCCTTCTTCCTCCACTAGAATATAAACTCCACGAAGTCAGGGATTTTGGTCTATTTTGTTTCCTATGTCCCCGATACCTGGAACAATACCTGGCATGTTACAGGGGCTCAGTAAGTGATTATTAGATGAAGGAAAGAAATGAATGGGTGTCCTACCTAATCTCTAAAAGCCTTCCCAAGTGACTGGGTTTGCCTTGCTCTGTGGCCGAGTCTTGGCCTTATGCCCCAGTCTCCCCAGAAGTGGAACTTCCCACGTCTTGGACAACCTGAGGCTCCATGGCCTATTGTGTGACTTCTGCACCTGTCCTGCCCACCTGGGGCTCTGCCAATGCTTGGGTCGGTTGTGGTCACTTCCCTGTCCCTGCTCCGTCAGCCAGCTGGGGTCCTCCTCACTCACAGCACCCATACTCTCTCTGTCCCTTCCTCTCCGGACCCACTTCCTGGCTGACACCTCACTTGGGCTCACATTCTCATTTTTCCCTTAAAAAAAGCAAACTCTGGCCCTCACCAGCCTGGAGTTTTGATACATTGGTCAACCTCAGGCTTACTTAAACATCCCTTTTCAATAATTCTTAATGATCCTTCAGGCTGGCTCTGTGCAGCAGACCCATAAATAAGGATTCTTTCTAAGGTTGCATTGGAGTGTGAGAAGGTGGGGAAAATGCTTCAGGATGATTGGACCGTGGTTGTTCTGAAATGACTGATGAAGGTGCGTGGTCAAGGGTTCCCACGGCCCGGGTAGGCTCTGATGGGAGAGGGTCCTGGGCCCACCAGTTCTCCTCTGGCTTCTCCTAACCCTAACCTAACCCTAAGAGAGCCCACGGCTCTGACTGTTGATCTTGTGATATAGAGGCTTCAGGGGGCAGGAGTGACCATGGAAACTGGAGGTTGTTTCTGGACTATTTCACAATACTTTTCTCCAGGAAAAAGAAAAAAAAAATCCTTATTCTCTTCATCCCAGGGTTACATAACCTAACATTTCCCTTGCTGGTTGAAATGAATACCCTTTCTTTGCCTGAATAAATAGGACACAAACTCTTTGGGACAGACTGCTTCCTCTGTTCGAGAGCGTCTGCGGGCTCCAGCTGCTTTGGTTGGTTTAGTGGTGACCCACAGCTTGGCTGGGGCCAGTTCTCCTTTCACGGCTCCTCCTTGGAGTGTGGATTCCAGCAAAGCACCTTTTAAATGTCTCAACAAACAAAGACCCCCCTGTGGTGACTCTGGAAGACAGGCTCCCTGTGAGGTGCTGGCGCTGTCTACAGCTGGAAATCTACTGCTTCTTACACACATCTCTTAATTGCAGAAACATCACAAAAGGCACTGAAAACGGAAAGATTACAAAAACCAGTTACAAACCCTCATATGCATATCAACTGTCTGTCCCACCTCTACAGGAAAAATGTTTACCTGCTAACTTGGTATTCAACCTGGATCTTCTAGGGTTCATTCTGAACTCCAGGAGCTGCTTCGTGTTACTACTTGGTAATTGCTGGCTGGACCTAAGGTTTTAAAAATCAAGATCTCTTTGGAGTTTTACAAGTAAAATGTTTAAAAATGAGAAATGACTATCTCAATTTATTTTAGAAGAAAGGTACAAATTGGAAAACTTTATTAATTTGGTAAAAGGTGTTAGCTTTGAAAAGAAAAAGTAATCATACAGGCAATGTTAAAAATTTCAAAGAAACGTAATAGTATACGTCACAGCATACTAAACATTGCGTTTATAATGATAAGCCCATGGCTTTAGTAGTTCTTAATCTTGTTTAGGCTTCTTAAAGAATCACATGGAGTTTCTAGACTCCCTTCTCAGAAAAATGCACATGTGTTTATGTAGCCAAAAGGTTGGCTACGATTTCAGGGGATTCCAAATCCCCTGGAACCATCCATGTGGATCTTTGCTTTGGAAAGTGGAGTAAGCAAACCGGAAAAGGCTAGATGATTTTATAAAAGAGAAATATAGATATAGTAACCCACCACAATTTGATTGTGGGGAAAATGATTAAACACATTCACTGCCCAAGTGATGGCAACAAAATTATATTCATATTATTATCCCTTTTAAGCACATTTTACACTTACGATGATCTAGTGATCTAAATGACTGCCTTTTATTTTCTATTATCCTCTTATTTTACTTAATGCCCAAACTGTGTAATTTAAATATGTTATGCCTGGTCTCTGATGTAATTATCTAGTTTTGCTTCTTGTTTTCTGTTTCATTTTTTTGCTTCATGTCCTTACTTCAAGGACCTTAAAGGTATTAGGCCTTGAGGGAAAATAGTTTCCAGCGTAGATTTTGATGTTGTAGAGGAAGCTTTCCAAACCCAGGCAGGGATGTGCTTGGGGGTTGAGGCCGCTCAGTGCCCCTGTAAATGGTCCAGCTGCATTGTTTCTGCTACTTGGAGAGCAAGGTAAATGTAGGTCTCCTAGGCCACTGCGGGTGACAGAGGGATAGGGATTGGGTTGAACAGGACTTTCTGTCTCTTCTATTCAAGTTGAAATTCATTTTAATGAAGAAAAAAAAAAAGTCTGTGTGTCCGGCACTGTGTGAATTACTGCCATGGATCTAGGTGGAGTATGACACATTCCCAGGGAACCTGCAATTGACTGCAATCAGTTGGTGGTGGGAGGTGTGGGAGAAGCACAGGTAACTCAGTACCAGGCAGAATTTTCGTTTCCTGAAGAGTGTTATCAAGTGTTCAGTAAAACTATATTTCAGTTCTGATGTATCAGTTATTAGGTTGTCATCCAATTCCTCTGTTGAAGGGTCTATCCCTTCTAGACACAAACTCCTCAAGGCCATGTCTATCCATCTTTGCCTGGCATAGAGGAGGTGCTTCTTAAGTGCTTGTTACTGGAGGTGAGAAGTGCAAGCAATGCTCAGTGGGGATTCAGAGGTGGGTGGGCAATCAGGGAGGGCTTCCTGGAGAACGTGTTCTTTGAGACGAACTTTGAAGTGCTAGGATCATAACTAACCCAGACGGGGAAGAGGTCGATACATAAGTGTGGGATACTGGGGGCAGGGAACAAGGCCGCCTGACCGGAGCTTGAGACTGAAGAGGTGGGCTAGGACCGGATTCTCAGGGAGGTGGTGAGTGGTTTGCACTTAATTTGCTCGTGTAGTAACATGATGACGATGATTAGTCAGGAAGGTAATCTGGTGAAGGTGTGTTCAGTGGACCAGAAATGGGAGAGGCTGGAGGCAGTCAGATGCTATTAGGATGCTATTGCAATAGTCCAGCTCAGAGCTGAAGAAGGCTTGAGTAGTCACATGAAGAAGGAAATAGAAGGGATGGAGGCTGAAGATGTTCTGGGGACAGAGTCTGAAGTTCTTGTAATCCATATTTCCCTAGAATAAACCAGCCCAGGAAAAAAAAAATAGGATGAAAGCAATAGTAAAATAATATTGTTCTCACTCTGTTCTCCATCAACTCTTTTTTTTTTTACAAGCTGAAGTCCTATCAAATTCTTCCTTCCTGTGTCCCCAGATGAATAAGCAGTTGCTGCTGAACTACCCCGGGTGTTGAGAATCACTGCAGACCTGCTGAAGCCACCAATATCAGCCAAGGCGGTAGCTGCTGGGGCCAATCAGAGGCGCCAATGAGGGCGGGGTTCACTTGCTGCTTAGGTGCCGGATCCTCTAGTGGGGAGAGCTGCTCACTCCTAGTTGTCATGTGGTTTAGGACTCAAGGTTTCCCTTTGCTCTCAATGTCTTACCGAGATGTTTCTTCTGCTTTTTATAGCAACCTGTTCTTGCAGTACAGTTGACAAACTTGGTGCAAATCTGTGCTGTATTTAAAAACCGTTTTCCTCTGGCACTGGCTCCTTGGCCTTGGATGACATTCGTGGGGTTCTCTTTTCCCCTTAGAAGTTCTGATAGTAGTCCATGAAAATAACCTCCTGGAAGGGCCAGCCTTCTCCGAAGCCTAGTTGAGACCCTGCTTCCCACCAAGGAGAAGCATGTGTGTGTTTGTGTATCTGGCAGCTGAGACGGGTGGGGTTGAGCGGTGGTCGGGGACTGCGTTTGGAGAGAAGGTGGAGGGGCAGGGTCTTGTGGGAGTAAAAGGACGGTCACGGAGAGATTTTCTTTGCTCAGCAGAGGGACTAGCTTTTCCACTTTTTTTTAAAGACTAAAAAATTTTTATTTATTTTATTTATTTTTGGCTGCGTTGGGTCTTCATTGCTGGGCTTTCTCTGAGTTGTGGCGAGTGGGGTTGTACAAGCTTTCTCTGAGTTGCGTAGGCTTCTCATTGCGGTGGCTTCTCTTGTTGCGGAGCTCTAGGGCTCTAGGCGTGCGGGCTTCCGTAGTTGTGGCTCGTGGGCTCAGTAGTTGCTCAGTAGTTGCGGCTCGAGGGCCCTAGAGCGCAGGCTCAGTAGTTGTGGCGCACGGGCTTAGTTGCTCTGCGGCACGTGGGATCTTCCCGGACCAGGGCTCAATCCTATGCCCCCTGCATCGGCAGGCGGATTCTAAACCACTGCGCCACCAGGGAAGCCCCTAGCCTTTCCACCTGAAACCATGGTATTCTTCAGATGCTATTTCCTTTGTCACCCCTATCGGTATAAAAGCCCATTTATTCTTCTACCAGAAGTTTTTTTCAGTAATTATTTCTTCACATGGGATGTTTGTGACTTGCTATATATCTTTTTCTATATAAAGAAGAGGCATGTGATTTATGAAGGGAAATTTTAAAGGCCTTTCTATAGATGAAGGGCAAGGTTTAATTGAATTTGTTATCTGCTTAACATCTTTGTTACCTGAGGGAAGTTGGTCCTTCTTTTTTTTTTTTTTTCTTTTTTGAGAACGAGACTATCTTTATCCCTATAAGCTTCAACTAGAGAGTTTCAATTTGAGTCATCAGGTATTGTTTCTATTAAGGCTCTGTTTTCAAATACCCTGGACCTGTACATTGAAAACAGGACTGCTGGATATTGTGCCTTCTGCTACATAAACTAGCACCTGTGATCCGGGATGAGTGTTTTAGTTACAGTTTTTTTATGGCAAGGAACAGAGACTCCCTTGGATACCTGGTAATAAGGGTTATGGAAGAATTTGTGTGACATTCACAACCCAGCCAGTGACCAGCGCAGCTGTACGGACCCTGCCACGTGCTCATGGGCCCAGAGCCCCATATTTGTTCGTCTTGGCCATTGGGTTTCTCTGTCCTCAAGTAACTTCATTTGCTAAGGGCCTTTGCGAACTGTGGCCTCCAGTCCACCCCAAGACATCCTTCCTGCCTGTGTGTCTCGCCATCTCAGACTAGATTTCCAAAATCCATACATCCTGAGAGCTGAATATGATTGGTCAAGTTCGTCTTTTCACATTAGGCCATGTCCTTGGTCCCTGCCTATCTGGGTTAGAGGCTTATCTCTGATCCAGTTAGCTCTGAGCAGAGCTAACTGAGGGTTAGGGCTGAGGGTCATATGGGTGTGACTTGGCTGTCTCGGCCACAGGAGCTGAGGGCAGGGCAGTTGCCCTGAGAGAGCTGAGTGAGTGGGTGCTTGGCTGCTGACTGGTACGTCAAGGCAAGCGGAGTTTCAACTCTGATTGCTCTTCATGAGGCAAACTGAATGTGCAGGACTGCCTTCAGAGTATGATGAAATCATACTCTGAGCCGAGCCCAAAGCAAACATCTTTGCTAATAAGAACAAACAAAGAATGTGGGCAATTAACTAAGTAATTGAGTCACGAACTCTGCTATTGCCTGGGGCATCAGACAAAACCACTCCAAATCAAAAACCTGAGTTTTATTTTAACCTGAATCACCCAGATCACAGCAGAATTTTGCTTGAATGACCCAGACAGATTGCATCAATTTTCTGCTTTACTTTGCTTGGGAAGATCAGGCTGTTAGTGATCACTTCTGGAATGAGAGGAAGTATTTAAAAAAAAAAAAAAAAAAAAGTTGGAACCTGGAAAGATCTAGAGCTTCCTTGTTCTGTATTTCTTAACAAACAACATGCCACTGTAAGGGAATGTGTATGTTGATTTTTTAAAAAATAAAGATATAGTGGATAACCTGACTTCGATGAAATAAAAGGCTTCATTTTTCACTTACAAAATGCATGCGAGGGAATTAGGCATAAAGGTGTGATACTTCTCTTTGAATTATACTTATGAGGTTAAACTTGCACCGTGTTTGTTTCAATTACGCGGTATCACGCTGCTTCCCTTACATTGTTCTTTTCTTCCTACTTGTTTTTTCATTATTCAGTCTATCTAACAATAGTGACCACAATTTAATTAGGAACTTTTCCTGAAAGGAGAATTTTTTTTCCTAGAAGAAAGCACAGAATATTTTAAAACAATGTCAGTCCAAGCAGACATTTTTATTTTTAGTGTTTTCATTAGCATGATAAACTTTAAGATGATTCATAGTAACCTTTCTATATCAATCTGTAGAAACATGTTCTTACCCATTCACTGATAACTTCTCAACTGTTTCTTCCAATGATACATGTAAAACATTTGTGTTCCCACCGTGTGCTGGTTTTGATTCTGCAGTGGAGTGTTAAAAGCGTTGGTGATTGAGTCAGACCACCTGAGTTTGAACCATGACTCCAGCTATAAAATGTTGGGGTAGGTACTTAACCTTGGTATCCTATGGTTTCCTCATCTGTAAAATGGGTTTGCAATGGTACTTACCTCATTGAGTTGTTGTGAAAGTGCTTAGAATAGTATTGACCTCTGGTGCCTGCTCAGAAGGCTTTTGCTGTTATTTTTACTCTCCCACTTGAGAAAGCACATATTGGAATACAAATGAATGTCAGTAATAGTCTTTGAAGGATGATTGATCTAATTTTTATTTTATCTGAATTGTATATTATACAATTAAATTTTCTAATGAGTAGAAAATAATCCATAATCTTCAGAATTCACCGGATGTTCTATTTTGAGAAATGTTGCTCTAAATAATTTTCTCCTCTGCACTGATGTGCACAACTGATTTTAACAGGGAGCTAAATGCTATTTGAAAAGCGTACCTCGCCCATTCTGGCAAATCAAATAATTGAAGGATTTAATTAATTTAGAAAAAAATATTTTGCTTTCAAAATGTTTTAAGTGTTCAAAACATTTTAGTAAATAATTTACCTTTTGCCACAAATCATAATAAAAATAATAAAAAGCTAACAGAACGGCCACAGTGCAATAGTATACATGATGGGTTTTTTGGTAAGTGAATCTTGTTGAAATTCTATGTTTCTTAAGTGGAAATGAAATACTTTACACATTACCTAAAATATGTCCTGCTCTATGTGGAAATTAATCTCAGACAAATTTGCATGTTCAAATTATTTTAGAGGCTAACTTGCAAGTATAGAGATGATGGAAGACAATTAAGAGCCTTTATTTCTAAATGTTTTAAAGCATTGATTGTGAGAATTTTGATTTTCTCTCCTAAGCCGATTTTGAGATGCATGACTTGCTCTACAGATGTCAACCTGCACTTGGAGATTCTAGAAAGCCCAGGAGCAAGAGAGCCTCCTCCTCTTCACCCCCTCTTCCACCATTCTCACTTGCAGAAAACCAGCCTTTCTTCAGACTTGAGCAGAAAAATCTAATATGTTCCCCCAAAAATCCTTTAGAATACATACTACCCATGCAAATGAAACAAAACAAAACATCCCACAAACTCTTAAATGGCTGGAGGAAAAGCCAGATGTTTATGGGAAGATCAGGTGGCAGAGGAATGGCTTCAGAGTCAGAGAGAAGCTAACCTCTGCAGGATACTGAAGTCAAGAACCTAATTCATCAGTGACCAGACATGCAGAGTCATTGAGTCAATGCTGAATGAGGAAGTTACGAAAACGCTCACCAAACAGGTGTCCCGACTCCTTAACTAATCTGGGATTAACAACATTTATGTGCTGAATGAATCCTTGATTATTATTATTTTTCCAACTCAGCATGCCTGTCTAGACTTCAAGCTTCTCTAGAAGTGAAGAGAAAAATCAGCTGGATTACATTAAATAAATATTTCAGGCAGATTAACAGATGATTTACACCCCTGTGAGATGTCTACCTTGACCCAAGTGCACAGATAGTTAGAAACAGGCCTCATGTGGGGAAAGAAAGGCCACCCCCTCCTCTCTCTTGTACAGGAGATGTTTCCACTCCTAGTCAAATGGTGGTGCTAGTTCTTTATTTTTGAGTTCCCACATTTCCTAATTTCATGGTCATAACAGCCTCCTGTCTACTGCCTGAGAACAGCTTTCACCAAAACTGAAAATAAAGGCTCCATGCTCAGAAGCTCCTTAACGGGCTTGAAAGGTTAATGCTCCTTTCCCTTGCCCCTTCTATAGCATAAGAAGACAGTCTTTCAGTGACATTCTTCTCCTCAAGTAGGTACTCCTATTTCTCCTCTCAATATATTTTTTTCTTTTTGTTATATGTGCTACTATTTACAAGCATGATGTAACTTTAGAGCTTCCCTCTCCTATGAAAAGATGTTCATTTTTCTCTTAACGCTCCAGGGATATTTTGCAAAGTTACTGGCAAGCATTACTATGGCGTTAAAATGTTAAATCTAAACTTGGTACAGTGAAAATTCACTTTTCGAATAATATTCAGCTGAGTCAGAGGGCAACCCGACTACCCTTTTCTTAGTACAGCACTGACAGGCTCTCTGCCTGTCCCAGATAACGCCTATTTATTTGATCCAGCTCTAGCTAGGAAGTTCTGGATTATTGAAATGCGGCAGAATTTCAAAAGTTATTAATTGGCCTGATCACAGACTAGCATGAACACGCTACCTGTTTTCTTAATCTTTGGTGCCGTAACTTATGTGAGTTTGAACTAAGCAATCTGAATAAGCCATTATTTGCTTCCTGAAGGCAGTCAAGTTTTCTGAAAAGCTACGCCATCTAGCAATGCAAAAGTCAGCCACCCTGTCTTTAAAGTGCCCTGTGATTTCAGGTAAGTTCTTTTGGGTCTTGCTGCCTCAGTTTGCTCCCCTGTAAAAAACTCCCGGTCGCTTTTTACAGGGGATGGTATGCACATAAATGCCTCCCCACCACAAGCAGAGTGCTACTTGAGTAATGATGTGGCAGTCACAAAAGACAGGGCAGCATACTTTCATTTCGGTTAGAGGAATGCCACACGTTTCAGGAAATGCGCATTGAGTTCTAAGTTTTGTGCTGTGTCAAGAGGGTAACCAGTGTTTGCTCTCCCAGACATGCCCACAGAAGCCAACATGATTTTTTTTTTTTATCTTAATGTAAGGATTGGGCTTTATCAGGACTCGGATCACGGCAACGATTCCTGTTCAAAGGTGCCAGATTTCTATTGGCTTTCTGGGCCAGATCTAATAGGCTTGCAGGGCAACTCCACACACGAGGTTGCTGGGAAACTCATCTGGTTTTGAATGCGATGTATATATCACATATATCATGTATATGGTGTATATTAATGTTGAGAATGAACTTATGAATATGAGGTAGAAGAAGTATTTGAGTTTTATCTTAACATGAACCGAGAGACAAAAGAAATGAAATTAGGTGGGCACTTTTGAGATCTAGGCTTCAGACCCCATTTCTACTCCTTACAACCCCTTCTTATTTCTCCAAAGCAAATGTTTGCTCCAATTTTGTGAATATACTACGAAGACTGCTCACTAGGCTTTAACACACGTGGCTGTACTATTCCAGAGGTTAGGTGTAATACTATACAGTGTGTTAGATTTTAAAGAAATTAGGAATAAAAATAATGTAATTATCAGAGATAACATGGAGGGGGAAAAAAGCAACATTTTGAATATGAATATAAGGCTCATATTTCCTACCAGGATATTTTTCTTAGACCCTTGGAGATATTTGTTTTGTTTTATCGCAGTGACAATCAGGAAAAGGATAAAGCTCATGCATCTCAAACTTGCAGCAAGAACAAAGTCAAACAATTATCTTTCACTTCAGTTAACTCTGTATCTTTCATTCAGTTTAGGATATAGAGCTACCTACCTTCTTCCTTCTCCCTAACACCCACTCTGAACTTCTGTACAATATAAATATTTGCACTGCATGTCTGCTAAACATTTTTATGAGGTTTCCTATAGCTTCTTTGAGTATTTGTCTGTATTCATTTAGTCCAGTTGATCAGAACAACTGCTGCGGCTGAGGGCCTGGTAGTTAGGCTTCGGTTTGCCAGAAACAGAGAACAGCTCTGGTTTATGGCTGCAGATTGGCTGTAAAGATTAATAGGCAAGGATGAGAGTGACCCAGCTCTGAATAGACCGTCCACAGTTTTGTAAAATATTCATAGCCATGTTTTACCCGTACTGGTTGAGAAGTGGTCCTGCCCATTCATTTCCATCAGGGCTGCGTCTCTGTCCTTAATCCCCCTGTGAATCTCCCTGCACAGGGTGTAATAAAGTGCTCGTTTTAGGTGCAGGTACTTAACAGGTGGCTTTTGATGAAGGTGATGGTGAGGACAGTGAGCTTGCCTTCTGGACAACATCGCAGTAGACTTCCTCGGGATCATTCCCACTGGACCCTGTGACAAAACCTTGCACATCAGTGAGTTTACGATGCTTTCTAAGGAGTGTAATTTTTTTTTTTTTTTTCACCATCTGAAAGAGTCAGGATGCAGAGGCTTGCATTATCTATTCACCCCTAAAAATATCTTGCTGGAAAGCTTCTGCTCTGGTCTCCCCTAGCAGGAACTCTCTGGTGAGGATTCAGATATTCAGTAGTTCAATTCAAATCCACAGGAGACTGCTGAGCCCAAGCCATAGCTCCCATCCCCTTCTAGTTGTGATACTTCACCTCTGCCCTCAAAGTTCTCATCTGCAAAGTAGGGATAATAAGAGTGGCCACTGGATATGATTGTGTGGAATAAATGATATTAAACCACTCAGTGCGGTCCTCACGTGTTAGAAACTAAATGTAATGAAGTCATTTTTATTCCAAGCCTAGAACAGTATCTGATAATAGATGTTGGAGGAATAAATGACCAGACCTCTTGGTCAGCACCACAGACACTAGGAGTTTGCATCCATTGGACCATAACAGGGAACTTGACCTGCAAAAAAAGGCAACAGATGCAGCCAGCTGAGCATGCCACGGTTGCAATGCTGCTGCTTCTGTAATGAGCATAAAGTGTTGGAAGAGAAGGTGCAGAAACCCTTAATATCCTACCCTCCATCATGACTTCTTTTCCTTTGTGACCCCAAGGATGGTCACATCCATTTGTGATAGGAAGAGTAGCAAAGAAAATGGGCAAATACTTGCTGAGACAAGTATGTATGAAACTTGGTACAAATGCTTCACATTCATTTTGCTGTCCAGAGAAATGTTTTGCTTGGTGGTTGGGCAAAACCTGAGTCTACGCACGTGTGGAGTTGCACCGTGACTTCTCATTCAGTGTGACGCCAAAGACCTGGGATGGTCTCGCCCTCACTGGCTGTATAACAAATAGTTCATGCCCACGCGGTGGTAGGAACAGCAATTATATTGAATATTAACAATTCCCGTTTAGGGAGCTCTTGTTTTGTACGATGCCTTTTAAAGGCATGATCACATTTAATCCTTAATACAACCTCAAGTGGTAAACAATAGTATGATTCCAATTTAACAGTTGAGGACACTAAGGCTTTGCAAAGTTAGGCAGTGTGTCCAATGTTAGATGGCTTTATAAATGACAGTTCTAAGACTTGAAGATAAGCTTCTCTGTTTCCCAAGCCCATGCTCTCAGCCATCATTTGACAAAATATTTATTTCTAAAGTTTTTGATCATTGTGATCCTTGCCTTGGAGAAGCAAGTTGAGCATCTAGGGCTGACAAGTGATGATATCATACCCTCTCCAGGCCTCAGCATCTTCATCTGTAAAGGGGGAATAATGATATCTGAGTTACAGAAGATGTATGGCCATTCATGAGGATTAAATTAAATAATGGAAGTAGAAGACCTTTCTAAAAAGTTCAGTTTTATGAAATACAAGTTTTACATACGGAATGCATAAATAATGACTTAGTTATATATCAAATCTTGTCACCACGTGAATGAGAGTGGCCCTGGTGTGGGGCTATGAAATGGGTATGAGAGGTGGGTTGGTTTACGTTCCAAAGACCCGAGAGCGTGTGCAGTGGTGGAGGTGCGGGTGGAGAGTCTTGGCCTCCGGAGCCTGTGGCAAAGCTTGTAAATAGGGTGGGCAGAAGGGGTGGGGCTTTGGCACGATGGCGGCAGATAGGCTGCGAGTCAGCCTGTTCCCTCTCTGAGTAAACCTCTCCCTGGGGCATCCCTGCAGTCTTTGGGATGCTCTCTGACTTCTCTGAGAAGACAAGTGGCTAGGAGCTGCCCTCGCCGTTCTGTTGTAAAAACCCACAGAGACTGGTTCAGCTGCACACCTGGAGCTTCATTTTCCTAAGCCCCGCCTTCAGGAGCTTCAAGGGGCTTCACTCTTCTATTTATAGCCATCCCCAACCCTCAATTCTTTGAGGTTTCCTGCTAAGAATGAATACAAATGGGGCACAGTCTTGCAGCTTTTCTCTCTCGCTGCCTTGAAGAAAACGCACAGCCCTTTGTGGGAGCTGTGGCAGTCACGAGGGGGAAGAGACAGGCCCCAACAAAATGACAGCTTAGGGAAACTGACAAGTGTAAGAGTTGCTAAGTCTGTGTAGTCAGGGCTCCTGGTCCAGGTCCTTGCCCTTTGCTGGGATAGTACATTGCCACTGGGGTTTTGGCATTTCTTTTTTCTCTGATACCATCAAACTGTTCTCTTATCAGATGGCCAGCAGCTGAGCAAGCTCTCCAAGCATACCTCTTCCTCTAGGTTGGTCCAGGAGCCCTTAAAGCACTTTCATCAATGGATAATCTGCGGTTCTGAGACCCTTCCTCTCTCTATTGTTCATAGAAATAGTCTCAATGGGGTATTTCCTTTCAGAATTTCTAAAAAGATACAAAGAAATCTGCAAGAAATTTTGAGTTTATCTCACAGAAAACATTTGTCTTTCGTACACTCACCTTTATTTACTGTAGCCATCATCTGTCAGCGTTCATTTCCTTAAAACCATGTACAGTAAAGTAATAAAGACGATCACATCACATCTGATAATCCATTTTAATATACTTCACTTTAAAACTATGTGACAAATACAGATACAAATTTCTTTCTTTCTTTTTTCTTTTTCTTTCTTTCTTTTTGCTTATCTTTGTTTCTATAATTAACAAGTGAAACTGGTGCCACTCAAGACAAAAGGACATAGATGGCTGCCTCTGTACTTTTTAGCAAGAAACACAAAACTCTTCCCCCAAAGCCTTTTACCTCACCTCCAGGCTCCCCTTGCATCAAATCTTACTAAAGGATATTTAGAGATTAGAGTTACTCAGAATCCAATACAGTTCAACTTGATAAACACTGTTAATTTTTTTCCTGATTTTATTTAAGGAATGAGCTGTGGTTTATTAAGGTCTGTCCAGAGTCTCTGCTCCCAACCAGACTGAAAGTGCCTCAAGTGCAATGATGGGCTTTGTGCTGGCTTCACTCTAGTGCTGTGGGAGGTCCTGAGATGTTGGGTACATAGTTGTGTTTGATAGAGCCTGACATATTCCTTGATCCTGAGGTACAATGTTGTATGATAGATCTCTAGAGCTTACTTAACTGAAACTTTATGTCCATTGATTAATAACTCCCATTTCCTCCTCTCTCCAGCCCCTGGTAACCACCATGCCAGTCTTTGACGTTATGAATTTGACTATTTTAGATACCTCGTATAAGCAGAATCATGCAGTACTTGTGTTTCTGTAACTGGCTTATTTCACTTCCTTTTGGTCCATCCATATTGCCACATATTGTAAAATTTACTCTTTTTAAAAGGCCAAACAGTATCCCATTATCTGTATATACCACATTTTCTTAATCCATTTATCTCTTGGTGGACTTTTAGGTTGTTTTCACATTGAACAAACTATTTTGAATAGTGCTGCAATGAACGTGGTTATGCTAATATCTCTTCCAGATCCTGATTTCAATTCTTTTGGATGTATACCCAGAAGTGAGATTGCTGGGTCATCTGGTAGTTCTATTTTAATTTTTAAGAACCTCCATACTGTTTTCTACAGCAGCTAAACCATTTCGCATTCCTCCCAACAGTGCGCAAGGGTTCCAAGTTCTCCACATTCTCACCAGTACTTCTCTTTTGTGTTTTTGATAATAGCCATCCTGACAGGTGTAAGTGATATTTCATTGTGGTTTTGATTTGCATTTCTCTGATGATTAGTGATGATGAGCATTTTTTCATGTATCCACTGGCCATTTGTATGTCTTTGGAGAAATGTCTCTTCAAGTTCTAAGTCCCTTAAAAAATTGGATTGTCTTTCTGATATTGAGTTGTATGAGTTCCTTACGTATTTTGTAGATTAACTCTTTACCAGATATTCAGTTTGCAAATATTTTCTTCCATCCTATGGGTTGTCTTTTCACTCTGTTGATTATTTCCTGTGCAGATGCTTTTTAGTTTGATGCAGTTCCACTTGTTTATTTTGTTTTTGTTGCCTGTGCTTTGGGTGTCATATCCAATAAAATATTGGCAAGACCAATGTCATGAAATTTTCCCCCATTTTCTTCTAGGAGTTTTACAGTTTTAGGTCTTACAGTTAAGTCTTCAATCCATTTTGAGTCGATTTTTGTGTACTATGTAAGGTCGCGTCCAATGTCATTCTTTTCCATGTGGATATCCAGTTTTCCCAGCACCATTTGTAGATGAGCAATCATTTCCCCATTGTGTATTCCTGGCAACCTTGTTGAAGATCAATCAACTGTGTATGTGCTGATGTATTCAGGGCTCTCTATTCTATTCTATTGGTCCGTATGTTTGTCTTTATGCCAGTACAATACTGTTTTGATTACTGTAGCCTCATAATATTTTTTGAAACCAGAAAGTGTTATGTCTCCAGCTTTGTTTGAACAAGTCCAATTTTGAGGCCCCATTTCCCTCATCAGTTGAATGAAGACATTGGACTAGGGGAGCCCTATGGTCTCTGTGGCCATGCTTTATGATTCTATAGTTCTTGCTTTCAGCAGTCTCCACTTAGAACAGTGAATTGAGATACTTATATAAGAGCAGTCAAACCCATGGGCATCTATGCTGGGAATAAAAGACACGTCATCATTCCATTGATTTACAACTCTAACCAGAAAAAGAAGACTCTGATATCTCTTGCAGCTGCCTGAAGTATTTTATGCTTATGAATCCAGTGATTTGAGGATAAAGGGAAGGGGTCAGATTGTGCTTTCTTTTTACCTCTTTTTTTCTTCTCTTCTAAGGGTAAATAAAAGGCAAGGGTACCAATTAAAAGAAAAAAAAAGAAAAGGCAATGACTTATTGGGGGTTGGGAGTTGGGGGGGAAAGCACACTAAATAATTTAATTTCAGTTACAATAAATCTCAAGTGATAATACTCCACTCCTGAGAATGCTCCCTGGTGGACAATGCCTGGGCATTGTATTTTAAGTAGAAAAGTACAGGGACAGGGTGACATCATAATATTCAGCAGGAAGAACGTAGCTCACATTGGTTTGCTGGTGTATTCCTCCAGATTATTTAGGCTTCACAAATCAAGCAAAGAGGTACTTCAAATCTAGTTTGTGAAGGAAAAGATTCATAAGAGTGTTGTTTTCTAGGAAACGAAAAAGCAGAAAGCAAAGGTCTCCTGTTTACTATGGCATTCATGTTGCATAAGCAATATTAATATAGTTGAATATTCATCATTCAGAGCAGTTCACGAATTATTCAGTTCAGACTACACAGGGCCCTTGCTTCACACTCTTCTCACCATCTGGATTCTATCCATTTTACTCCTCCCTCAGTCCTTGGAATAGAAGTGAAATTTAAGTGGGCCAATTTTCTACTTGTTAGCAGCCATGGTAATGTGTCCAGTAGGGAAAGGGATTTATACTATTAAACTGAAGGAAGTTTTTGGATTGTTTAAGGCTTTAATTTGTTGACGGGATTTCTAGAATCCACTAACACCAATATTTGAGAATTGAGTACACTAGACAAGTTTGTAGATTTATGAAAGTGTAGCCAACAAGGGCTGTATTTAAATTTCTTCTCCAGCTCTTTAGTTCTAAATTTATTGCCAATTTTGTTTATCAGACTTATTCTCAGAGGAGTGGTATTTGCTGTGGCCACAAGGAAACATCTGTGAGCTTAAACCTTAGAGGCAGATAGCCAGTTAGAACATTTGGCATTTAAGGCTTAGATTGCAGAAGAGAAAAATTAATCAAGGCAACCCTTAAAACTATGGAGAAGGCAACTAAGAAAAAATGTCTTATCACTGACAAACTGAAGTATTGAGTTCATGTTAATTAAGACATGTCAGGATTTATAATGAATCAATGAGGAGTGTCATATTATGGCAAGTTTGGAAGTTGATGTCAATCTCTATTGCCAGGATTTATGGTAGATTATATAACGGAATCCTGAGCTCTAAGAGATCAAAGGAAAATGCTGGCTCTTTCTTCGTCCATTCTCTTCAGTCAAGCCTACCCAGCAAGAAGCCAAGTGGAGAGCTGAGCAGTTATCTGAAGTGGGCAGTAGAGACAGCCAAAACCAGATAATACATAACCAGAAAGTCACCGTGGAGGGAAAATGTGGACTGAAAATAGACGGGAAGGGGGTAAAATGTCAAACAGTTTGGTCAGTGTCCACAGTCCAAATTCACTGGATGACAGCCAATTTCTGGCTTCATGTAATTATTTAGAATGAGTCTAAAAGACTGGAGTTAAAAAAAGAAAGACGAGTTCATTACCAAGGTTGTTGTATGTTTATGCGAAATTTCTCTGTATCTGTATTTACTATCTGTGACATGTCGAATTCTGAGTATTTCCAGGGATTTCACTATTTTAAATTAGTATGTTGAGGTGATTGAGGAAGCCCATATAATCTATAGTCTTACATGGAGAAAAAATTTTAGAGTAATTGAATGTTATATTTAATTAACCTTTCCCCCCTACACATGGGCTTATGAATTTTCCATCAAAAACTCTGATTCTCTCTTACCTTTACCATTTCCTCATGTGGCAATTTCTGTATCCCCTGGATTTTAGTAGAACATATCAAGGAATTGTACAAGCCCACTGGAATAGGATTTGCATTACCGTTGGTTAAAAAATAAAACTACCAAAGTCTCAGATCAATGTGTTTTTTTTTCTTCTATTTGATATGAAAACCATAAACTACTTACTCTGAGCAGATGTTTCCTAGATCTAAAATATAGTTATCAGTCCTTGGCCCCTATAAATCTGTCATTGTGTACCTGCTAATCCTGAAGCCTCCTTAATTCAATGTTAAACTTTCCATTCGTTGTTTTTTTATTGAGGAAAAGTTCATAAATTAGGTTCCCTGGCTCCTTGGAATTAAGAAAAAACCAGTCAGGCTAGTATTACAGAGAAAAAAACAAAGTTAAGAAGTTAAACAAGTATTTTTTTTCACTCTATCATGTCTTGTACATTGAAAGCCATTATGTATAGCATTTTAAAAACAAAAAAATAACCCAGGGCCTTTTTTCAATAGCTCAGGCTGATGTTTGAAATTCACAGTGAAAACTGCCCACGGAATGCTCTTGAAGTACTCCAAGGGAGTCAACTGGAATATCTTATAATAAAGTAAAAATTCAAGAAGAATTTTGCATGCAAGTAAGGATTAAGGAAGTTGTTTTATAAGTAATAGGACAAAAGTGTGTATTAAGTGTCCTTGCTAAATTTCTCACTTGCTCTGGGTAGTGACTGCTTTTCCCATCATAGAGCAATGTCTGAATCTCTGTTGTAAACCCATACAACACAGCCACAGCAGGTGCAACTCTGCTGCTGAACTCATGTTTGGAGATACTGTGGGCCAGGCCTTTTTGCTCTAATGGCAAACTTGACCTATAGAAATGGAACTCATTCTATGGACTTGAGTTGATATAGTGTATGGTGTACTTAAAACATCTCTGTATATACTGTGTGGTCGAAGTTTCTTTACATGTTATCAGGGATGTTAATGAATGTATTTACAATGCTCAGTAGGCCACTTTACATATAGAAAGCACCAACTTTTTTTAAAAAAGGTCTTTTATTTCATTCTTTTTCCCCTCAGAGCTTTACCAGAGCTGCTAGGAAGTAAAAACATTTCTTGATTTGATTTTCACAACCTCCTCTTCTTTTGCCAGTTGTATGGTACTAATAAGAAGCAAAATATGTGTGTGTGTGTGTGTGTTTAAATTTTTATTTAAGTATGGTTGATTTACAGTGTTGTGCTAGTTTCAGGTGTACAGCAAGGTGATTCAGTTATGTGTACATATATATATTCTAACATATATACGTATATATTCTTTTTCAGATTCTATTCTGAAATAGAACCTATTCAGATTCTTTTTCCTTATAGGTTATTACAAAATACTGACTATTCCCTGTGCCACAGAGTAGGCCCTTACTGGTTATCGATTTTATATATAGTGGTAAATATGATAACCCCAGACTCCTAATTTATCCCTCACTCCTTTAGCCTTTGGTAACCATAAGTTTGTTTTCCATGTCTGCGTGTCTAGTGTGTGTGTTTAATTTAACTCTAAAATAGAAGAACATCTTCAGAGTATAGACTTTGTATTTTCAATTACCTACCTAAAAATAGAGACAAGATTCTTACATTCTTAGTCACTGAGAAACCTTTCTGTTGAAATGAATTATTCGAAGTGGCAAGTGGCAGGTTCTTAAGGAAAAAAAAAGCTGATTAGGTGAACAAGTAGCCATTTCACTTTGTTTGTGATCACCAAGTAATCACATTGTTTTTTATTTAAAATTTAAAAGAGAAAATAACTGACTTTCAAGTCCGTTTCTCATTTTCTCCATGGAACATTTCTAAACTAGTTAGCAAACCTCTTGAAAAGCCATGCATATATTACAATGAAGGTACAAATTGTCACCATTGCCTAGAAGCCAATTTTAGAGGCTATTTATTTAGCCGTTTGTGAATTCAGTACCAGCATGTGATATAAAAGATTAAAAGCCCCTCTGGTTTGTAAATACCATGCTGTCATTCAAAATGTTCCAAAGCACTGGAAGTCTGAGTCAACTGAGTAATACTGGAAGGTTGATTTTTATGTAACCTGCCCAAATTACAAGGGAGGGCTGGGGTATGGGACCCAGGTCTGTCTGCCAATCAGCTAGAGATGCTAGTGGATTAAACCTGATTTCTCTAAGGATCAAACTGGCATATATTGCTCAGTGGGTCACTCATTTCCTCATTGTAGAACTGGCCTCCTTTAGGGAAGTATTTCAGGAAAATTTTCCGTTGGGCCTGTCTACCCTGCTGTATAGGAAGTGAAGGTTTCTAGGTGAAGCCTTTACTTAGTGACTAACCAAAATGTGAATGTCACCAATGCCAGGCTTGGCCACTGTCCTCAAGAGTGCAGTGGGACTGGTCGGGACAGTCTTCCAAGGGAGGATGGGGCTGTACCATTGTTCCTGGATCCACGGAACCTGCCCGAGTCTTGTCTGCAAGGGCCTGGCTGACTGCTGGCTGCTTAGAAGCCCTGCAAAACCTCCTCTGGCTTAGGAATTTTAAACAGCTGTAGTTCTAATCCTTGTATTAAGAGTCTGAGCAGCTGTGAAGGAACACTCATGTGAATCATAGAACTGGGAACAGGGTGAACTGCTGGAGCTTCTTACTTCCAAGGAGACCGTGCCCGTAGCTATTTGCAGCTCAGAGCAGACAGCTAGTTTGGAGAACAAGGAGATAGACAATGAAGACGAAGGAAGGAAAAGGTTTTTAACCAGAAAATGAGTCCTCTATCCACTTGGGGCTGAAGAAAGTAGAGCCAGTACAAACCACTGGGAGTTTGGGTCCTACACAATTTTTAACATGCTATTCATTTCCTCAACTTTTGTGTTTCTACATGCTTGTCGGTCTCTGAGTGGGCTTAATTTCTCTTCGCACTTTGAGGTCCTGGATCAGAAGCTGATTATCCCGAAAAGGTCTGAGGTTTTGCCGTTGCCAGGACTTTGAAAGAGGTCTGAACAAAACCACTGGGATTCCAGATGCCATGGAACCTGGGGCTTTTTGTGCATTTATCTTGTGTCACTTGGGTAATAACACCAAAATCACCCCCCCCCATTTTTAAATTTATAAACAACACAGAATATCTGTGTTTCTCCCACTCCCAAAGCTCTATGTTTTAGTAAATGTTGGTCTTAAGTATCAGTAGAAAGAATCTAAGGGCTAAAGAATAAAATACATAAAATACGTTAGTAGGTTAGTGTAGTACCCACATGTGGGGTTGCCCGCTACCATTGCTTCTTTCTTTTTTTAAAGATCCAGCTCTTCTGTTTAAATAACCAATTCTTTAAAGTCCTACTTCTTTTATGATCTACTTTGCTCATCCCTGGAGTCAGTCAGTCAAGTAAGTAATATAATGACAGTAATACTACATCTCCCTGTATTGATCGCATTTTCTGCTGGCCATGGTGCTTTGCACCTTACAGTGAATAGCTTACTTAGTCGTTACAACATCTCTAGGGGTAGGTATCATTATACCCACTTTCTAGGGAGGTAAACCAAGGCTCAGAGAAATCAAGTAATTTGCTGAGGGTCATCCAGGTGGTAAATGGTATAACAAGACTTGAACTTAGAACAGTAACTCAAGAGCTTGGCCACTGTAAATATGGGTTTTCAGATTATGTCTGCAGGCAAAGGGCTTAGATATTGAAAGAAATACAGAAACAGTATTTAAAAAAAAAGGCCTCTTCCCTCAAGAAGCTTATAATCCACTGAAATGAGGAGCTCAAATTTCCACTGTTAAATATTTGTATCCCCTTTGCCTGGAACAAATTCCTATGATTTCCATTTTTACTGTTTGAAAGTCATCCACTCAAGTCAAGAACTCTGAGTGTAAGCCTTTAACAGCTTTGGGCAGTGACTTTTCTATTTTTCATCATCCTATGAGTACACTGTCTTGCTTGAAAATGACACTTAATGGAGTTGACGGATTATATCTGGATCAATTTAACTTAGCAAAAAGGCAGCAGGCAAAGGTTAGTTGACCAGTATCCTCATTTACCAAATTCAATTCCCATTCTGACTTCTCTCTCTCTAGTGAAAATGTGACATCAGATTTGACTTCTAGAGAGGTGAAGGGGTCTTTGATCAGTAAACCAGAGCCATACCATCAGGTTTGCTTTGCTAATTGAGTTTGAAATAGATTAACGGTAAACATTTTTTGGGGTCCCCTGGGCACATATGAACTGAAGATGGTGAGAGATGACTCAGATGGAGGTATAAGGACTGACAGAGGGGAGAACAATGCACAAAATTGGTAAATCACACATGAATAACCAAGAACTGAATACAGTATAACAATGTGTGCTCATTTCCACTATTGAACAAGTTACCGTTATCCTCTCTTCACTCTCCATTTGGGTCAAATTACTTCTCTGATGTATTTCTGTTCTTACTGGTACCTATTTGCTGTGATTTCTCCTAGTTTTGACTCTATCTTTTGGCTTTAATCTTGTCGCTAAGTAAATTGCAGCCCAGTAAATATACTCTAGTATTGTTTATTGTAACTCCTGCCTGTAAGCCAGGTGCCATGAGAAGGCACTTCTCTTATTAATTTATCTGTCTGTATATGTGCTAACGGGACCCCTAATGCACACTTTGATTATGGTTCGTTGAGTCTACAAGATTCAATTTGGTTCATTCAATTTATTTTGGCCTGTCTACGTAACAGTGCTACCCAGCTAATTATAGTAGTTTTCTGTTCATATTGTTGACCTGACACATAGTAGCAAATCAGATGGATCAGAATTCTCTATGCAGTCTGAAGCTCTATGTGCAACAATATATTCTCATAAGAAGTGAAAATCTTATTCATCTGGAAGTCTGGGTCCCATGATGCCTACGAGAGCTAGACACCAGGAGCTAGAATCAGCTGAGGACATGCACGCATACATCCATGTCCACGTTTTCTTCCCATTACAACATGTAGCCACTGTATGGGCACCTATTTAAGTAATAATGTTACTGCCCATCAAAGTGCAAATACTTTGGTACTAGTTGAGTACTAAAAAACTTTTCAGAACAGTTTTGTGAACTTTACTCAGCACAAGCATGCCGAACACATTTCTTCCAATTGCTTTGGCAACAGGAGACATTGGCTAGTATGTTTTAAAGAAATCCACCCATGTTTCTGTTGATCTTTCTTCAATCCCACTGGACCATGGGAACCAGATGTAGCTGGGAATCCTTGTCAACCAGGATTGGTTTTCTCAGGAAACCAGAGTCCTTTCAAGGGATGGATAGGAAGGCAGGGGAGAGGGGAGAAGCATGTTTTAGAGAGTTGATGTTTATCTTGTTGACCTGTCAGGGAAGATTTTCTGGGATAAGAACAAGACTTATTGGTTATCCTTCCTGTGCCATAAAACCTCACTGCAGGCTTGTTTGTCCTCTTAACACCAGTGCCTTTGCCTTGCATTTCAGCTGAAATCCTTTCTACCCAGGAGGAAAACCAATAGAGAAAACAGAGGAGGTGTTTCCAGTTTTGAGAGCTCAGATCAAACTAGAGATATCTGCTCTAACTGGAAATCTGAAGAAATAAATTATGAACCTTGTTCACTAGATGTAATATAAAAAACAGCTTTGCTGGTTTTCATAGGAAGGCTTTCTGTGTAGCCTCTCTGAGAACTGGCTACCTGAGCAATTCATCCTCGAAATTGGAGGATGTGTAGTATCCAAGGTTTAGGTGATTTTGGAGGAACAGGTTGTTATTCTAGGGGATGCTGGACTTTGACTTTTGTCCAGGTGATGTAGACACAGGTTAGGCTGCTGAGAGCTTTGACACTACTTTCTAATGTTGAAGAGTATTGGAGGAAGGTTACGCTTCTGAATGTTGAATTATGTAGAAGTACCGTTTTTCATTTTTAAATCAACTCATCACCTTTCTTTTGCTTCCATTTAAAAATAGTTGTGTTTTGCATATTTTATATAGAATGCATTTTAATTTGAACATTCTTTGAAAAGAATAAAGATGTAAATAAAAATCACCTACTCACCAGCCATAGATAATCACTAACAATATTTTAATATATTTTCTTGTAGTCTTTGTTTAGTATTTATGTATGTGTATATGTATATATATTTATTTGCATATTTGTATATTAAATAAAAAATAAAAAATTCCCACAGTATAATGTTAACAAAAACCCAAAATACAAAACAATTTTCATTGGCAAAACGTATACATATATATATATAAATATATATATACAAATTATATATTTTACAAACTGAAATTATGTTGTATCTTGGATTTTCATTAATATTATATTTGTATAGCATTTGTGTATAACATAGATAACATAATATGCACACATATACACACACACATACACACAGGTATGTATTTTGCAAATTGAAATTATGTTGTATCTTGTAGAAGCTATTTAATTATTTAGGTGTTTCAACATGCATTTTGTCTACATCTGTTTATTTCCTTAAAAATAATTTCTAAAAGTGGAAATACAGTGTCAAAAGGCAAAGCTGCTTTTAAGCTTCTTGAGGGGGTACTGCCAGATTTCTTCTATTTCCTTCTCAAACATTATTATTTTGCAGAAACTCTCTTAAAAGATTCCAAGCAAAAAATGTCTTAATCCCATGTAGAAATCAAATTATTATTTTATTTGGCCATGTCACCTCTGGTCCTTGTCCATGAACTTATGCTATTATTGACTATTTCCATTAAGATAATGGATAGAATTTTATTTCCTACATTTTCTTTTATTGTGTCATGGGTCGTTCCTATTATGCTACAGTATTTTTTTTTAGCTTTCTTGTTCCCATCTTCCTTTCTTTTTGTTTTGCCTGTACCCGTTCAGAGAAACCAGTGAATACAGCTTGATGTGTTCCTCTGCTCCTTTCTCGATGGTCACACACAGCACTGTGATATACATTGATATACAGGGGAATGGTTCCTATTTATCTTAAAATGTGTGATCAGGCTATATACACAGTATATGCATGCGTGTGTGTATGTGTATTACTCTGTGTCTTGATTTTCTCACTTTGAAATACATCTTGGAGATTCTGAGAAAGGTGTCTTATTCTTTTCCATAGTTGTATGAGGTATGAATTTGCTAAAATTTATTCAGATGTTCTGCTATCAATAGACATTCTGTTGTGAATAGTTTTCAACACATAAAAAAAGTGCTATCACTACAAATATTTGTAGACACATATTCTTAGCTGTGGGTGGTTTTAGTTTTATGGTCTAATTCCCAGAAGTAAAATTACTGGTTCAAAGGATATGTGTATCTTTAAATTTTAATGGGTTTTCCCATATTATTTTCTAAAAATATAATAACAAACCACACTCCCACTAGCAATGTTTGAGAATATCATTTTTCTCACATTTCCACCAGCACTCCTATTTCTCTACTTCCTAATTTTTGCTAGTCTAATGAGTAAGCATTAGACATTTCAATTTTTTGACTTCTAATGAGGTTAAGCATGTTTTCATATTATTATGGTCCCTTTGGATTCCTTATCTGTCAATTACCTATGTGTATCCTTGGCCCCTATATAGTTGCTTTTTTTCTTATTAATTTTTTAAACTCTTTGAATATTATAAATTTTGGGGGGGGTCACATTAGTTGCTATATTTTCTCCATCAACAATTTGTTCTTTGATTTTATTTTTGTAGTTTTCTTCCACAAAATAAAAAAAAATCTTATGATATCACATCTATTGCTCTTTCTTTACAGAATCTGGGTTTCCAGTCTTGCTCTAAAAGGTCTTCCCACCTAGTTTCTTAAATTTTCTTCTAATTTAAATCCTAATTTTTATTTTTTATATTTGTAATATTTTACCAGTAGTATTTTTCCATCTTGAATTTATTTTTATATAAAGCTAGGAGGCCCAAGTGTATTTTCTTTTAGATGGATAGCCAATTGTTTAAGCATCACATAGTCAGTAAACTGCCTTTTCTCTAGTAGATTAAATTTCTTCATATACTAGTATCTATTTTTTCAATTTTTTTCTCTAGTTCACATGTCTGCTTATCTGTTGCCAGGCCTGAGCCATACCGCTTTCTGTGTAATAGCTCTGTAATTTATTTTAGTATCTGGCAAGGTGATCCCCTCCCCCACATTCTTCTTCTTCTTAATTTTGGTCTAGTTTTCAACACTTAAGAGTTCCATATGGATTTTAAAGGAATTCTATTAAAAATAATCAAACAGATAAAAGCAAAGCATATTGATTTTATGGTTGTAACTAACTTAAATGTGTACTCTAATTTTCAGTGGTCTGACAGTTTTGTGGTCTTCACATTTGTTTAGACCTTGTGTTAGGAACTTCCATACGATTAATTTTCTTTATACAGGATTGTTCTCATATCTTTCTTGTTATATTTCCTTTTAGAGTAAAAGTAATCCAGTAAGGGGAATAACACTGGAAGGAAATGTATTAAACCATCATTGACATTATTTGACCCTGGTGGTAGGATTATAAATGAATTATTTTAGCCTCTTCCACTTTTCTGTATTTCCCAACTTTTCCATATTTTTCATGCATTATTTTTATAATGGTAAGAAGTCAATACAATTTATTTTTTAAATGGAATGGGAATAATAGTGCCTTGGAAAATCATACATACAATAGTTTCCCATGGAATTCTATTGTTATCTCCCTGGATCAGTGATTCTCAAGGAGGAAAGGTGGTGGGTAAGGGGAAGAGCTCTTTGTTAGTGTTGTATGTGCAATTTAAGAAAATATTTTCCTTATTATTCACCATTTTAACCATAGCACCTAGCTGGTGTCTAGAAGTACTCTGAATATTTGATCATGAATGAACTTTATAAAACATTATAACAACATGTTGTAACATTTTGTATCTGGAAAACAAATTAAAATCTATTATTTTCACAGTATGAAATGAGAAAATGAAATTCAATAAAAATCTCTTGTTTCTTGGTGAGAATATACATCTTCCCGTCTATGAATCAGTTAATAAGAAGTTTTACCCAGGAGGCCAATTCTCTCCAGATGCTTCTATCTGTAGAAGGAGAGTGAGATTTATCTCTTTATACAAAGGATGAGAAACACAGCATTGAATTACAGTTAAGAATCACATCTTATCATCTTACTGCTTCAGCACCTAGCACAGAGACTAGCACTTAATAAGTGCTTAAGGAGTATTGGCAGGCTAATTTTAAAATACTGGTTTATTTTTGGTGACCAAAGAATTGAGCATTATTAGTCTTCTCATTTTAAAAATGTACATGATGTTTCTGTCCTTCTATCTATTACTAACATATTATGCTAGTGAGAAATATTATGCAAGGACCGGGAGGGGAAAACCCACATCTCTCCTTGCCAGTGGGCTGCATGTGGAGGTGATGCAGTGGTTTTACTCTCTAAATGACTGAAAAATAGGTTATGGTGCCCCAAGGAAGTTCCTGTTGCTTGCTGACAATTAGTAGTGTCTGTTTAAATCATGCACTTTTATTGGGCCTTAAAATTTTGTTGGAAAATTTCAACTTCATTCCACCCCTTTCCAGATGAGTGCCCTTACAGTTCTTCCTTTTCTCTTTCTCATCCTACCATTTTACTTCCCCCTTCTTTCTTATCTTCACCCTTCTTTCCTTGTTCCTGGAGAAGCGTTGGAGAAGCAGCCTGAATCAGGAAGAGGTAGGGAAAAGAGAAAAGAAACCTAGGCTCGCTAGTTCTTCATTCCTCCTTGTGACACCTCCCTTTCCTCAAGCTCTGACTTTATCTGCAATCTTAGATAGAATCCAATTTATAGTATTCACTCTTTCATTCAAGAATTACTGAGCGGGCTTCCCTGGTGGCGCAGTGGTTGAGAATCCGCCTGCCGATGCAGGAGACACGGGTTCGTGCCCTGGTCCGGGAGGATCCCACATGCCGCGGAGCAACTAAGCCCGTGAGCCATGGCCGCTAGGCCTGCGTGTCCGGAGCCTGTGCTCCGCAACGGGAGAGGCCACAACAGTGAGAGGCCCACATACCGAAAAAAAAAAAAAAAAAAAAAAGAATTACTGAGCTCCTACTATGTCAGGGTGGTGTTCTGGATGCTCAGCTTCAGGAATGAACAACATAGACAACGATCTTACTTTTATGGAGATTACATCTTATGGTGGAGGGAGGCAGATAATGAACAATAAGCTTGACCAGTAGGTATAGATGTCAGAGGGTGGTAAGTACTCAGGCAAAGAGCAAAAGTAGAGCAAAGGAAGGTAGAAGGGGGAGGGGCTACGTGGGTGTGGAGGGAGGATGCAACAAGTTGTTTAAGGCGAGCCTCGCTGAGAAGGGAGCACTTGAGCGAAGACATGGACGAGATGAGGAAGTGAGACAGTGGGGAACCAGGGAAGAAATTTCCAGGCAGAGGGGAGAGCTGGTGCTAAGCCTTGAGGAGAAGCATTCCTCGTAGGAAGCCAGTGGGCTTGGAGCCCAGTCCGGGAGAGAAGGTCAGAGGGCTAAGGAGAGGATGGGGCAGGTAAACTGCTTTTCAGCTGGGGAGTTGAAAGCGTAACGCTTTGGATAAATTTAAATGAAAACTTTCTCAAACGTGCTTTCATATTATCTCAAAAACTCAACTTTCATGTGAAAACTTGACTAGCAAGCAGACTGCTATATGGTTCACCTTCCCTCAGAGCTCTAGGTAAATTTTGTTTCATAAACTTCTCTTCCTATTTTAAACTCACCAATAGAGAGAAGAATTATGAGGGATCCACAGAAAACTAAAGCAGAGTTCTCCCAGAGCTATGGAGATAGAAATATATTCAAGTTGCCACTGACTATATTTATGTATTTAATGTTTGAGGGGCCAGAAGTACTCGACTAGTGATTGCTTAGAAATGTGACTCATCTAGTTCCGTGACTCAACTAGTAGCTTTCAGAGAGAATGTAAGGTCAGAACCTAGTGATTGATAAGAACAAAGAAGAGGGCGTAGATGCATACATGTCTAGCAGGGGGGCCAGGGTGACACGCCGGAGGTGAGTATTCAAGGAAGAGGCAACAAGGAACATGTCTGGGTAACAGGGTAGGGTTTGGCACAGTTGGGGGTTGCAAGTGGTTCATCACGGCTGGACTGCAGGAGTCTGTGGAGAGACTGGGGGTAAGCAGATCACTCAGAGGCTTGCAATGACCCAGGAGGCTACCAAAACCCAAATAACAAAAATCAGATACGAGTCTAGAAAGAGCATATGAACATGATGCAGTGGATAATTGCTGGAATGAGATTCTTGAGGAGACAAGAGTAGATTGGGCCATTTAAGATAATCTACTGATACGTAAAGCATATGAAAAGAAATCTTAGGTAGCAAAATCAGGACAGAGCTACCAACTCTTTGGCAATGACGGGACTAGAACGTTTGGAAAGAAGTCAGATCGTTCACTTGTTTATCATCTCTGCACTGTGCATCTCGGCTCGGACACAGGTGGCTGCCCACTGCTCTGAGGACAAGTCAGTGTGGGAGGTGCTCATCGGAGAAGGATCCCAACTCCTCCTTCACGGAACCCCAGTTCATCAGACTCAGTGGTGCAGAGTTGCAAGGATGGGCTTTTGGCGTATCCATGATAACAGGAATTCACTCTTGTTCAAACGCGATTCATTCCTCCAACCAGTGTGTGTTAAATATAATCAATGTACACGGCACCGTGGTAGGTTCTCAGGGAGCTAGCTGTATGTGTTGAGGATGTTTCATTTTATTTGAAGTGAGTCACAGACATGTAAACTAATCAGTTATACATTTCAGGCAAAGTCTGATTCGCTTTCCAAAAGACAGTGACACATTAATTTCCTAAGAGATTGGCCTGCCCTGGGAGCACTGAGAGAGTCTTGTTTGGGAGACTGATTATAGTCAGGATCTTGGAAAGTAGGTGGGAATAACTGAGGCAGAGAGGGATATGCCTGAGAGGATAGTGACAGCTCTTGAGCAAGGGATTGGTAGCTTTGGGGTGAATGCAGTGGGTTCAGTGGGCAAGGAGGGCCGGGAGGAGTGAGGGCTTGTGCTGGAGCAGGTACACGGGCCCTGATTGTGGAGAGTTTGACAGACCTGCCGACCAAGATGGGTTGGCTTCCTCTGCAGGGGACAGACAGCTATTAGAGCTCCTCAAACAAGAAAGTGACACACCGAAAGCAAGTATTTCCATTGAGGAGTCCCAAGATACAGGGAGGATTAGATTGGGAAGAACCTGGCCTCAGGAGGAGGCAAGGACAATGCAGAGAAAAAGGCAGATAAGGGATGAAGATAGAAGGAAGAGAGGAAAATGCTAACCAAAGATCTGTCGGTGTGTGGGAAAAGCCTTTGGTAGGAAAGAGAGAGTCAGAAAATGTGAACCAGCCTGGCCGAGAGTGAAGTGCGTTCAGATGAAGCAGTAGAGACCCTCTACCAGTAATAATTCTGGCACTAACATACCCACGTGTCTATAACTCCCAATATGTTTCTAGGCTTGAGCAACTTCATAGTCTTGTTAAATTGAAATAAAAATCTGGACTTCTCTAAATCCATCCTCTTTCCATAAAACAGTAATGGTCTCTCATAGGTATCGTGTATTTTTGGATGAAGCTGCTGAGGCAAAATCCTGTTAAAAAAGAATTCACTATCTGAATGAGCTGTCACTTTCTAGTGTGATGTAAGGGAGATTTGGGAGGCAGAGCATTAGGACTTTTTAGCAAAGTTTGTTGCATACCATTTGTTATAAACCATTCTCTGCTCCTCTGTTTATAACCATATAAATGTGGCAGAAATGTAGGCTACCAGTCACACTTATGTAGATCCATGTCTACAAAATGTTAAAGGTTAGGTAATTTAAGGCTCTCAGTAATGAAGAACTGTGTAGTTCTATTAAAAGGTAATTTTTGTATCGCCAATGTCATACATTATTGATCTATGGATTAGGAAGGGGATGGAGGTGGGGTAAGCATTGGGCATATGGAGCTGTTTAGAAAGAGAGAAGCCCTTTAGATTACATATAAAATATAACTAGAAGCTTTTGGATCCTAGAGAGGAAATTGAGAAAATCCACTTCTTTGGAAACACTGCTAGAACGACAACAGAGGAGTGAAAAAAGGCGTACATCCATGAGGACAAAGACAATGAGAGAGGAGATAACAGCAAACTGGAGTGATGCATGAAATTCTAGGGTGTGAAAGCTGACGGATGACTGATAACCAACTGAACCAACCAGTTCAGGTGAAACCCAAGCCTGTGGGCTAGGGGCAGCCATTGAAAAGCAAATCCATCAAACTGTGGATCCCCAGAAAGGCGTGGGATTTGGAGGCAGCAGGTGCCTCTGAAGCTGAGGGTTGAGATGGGGCTGAAAATAGAAGAACTGGTTGAAAACCTTTAAAAGGACCAATCAGAGCAACAGATGCACTTCTGATTTCCGAATCTACAGTTTAGTGGAGAGGAGTTAATGTCTTCCTGAAAATAGACGGAGTGAAGACTGTCCTGCCAAATGGAAGACTCCTTGCACCCTGCATCTCAATACAGACAGCAAAGCTCATACCATTCAGGTAGCAATTTGGAGGAGCTGTCTCTAAGAGAAAGGACCCTCCAAAACTGATATTTAAGAGTCTTTCAGTGAAATGACAAGGTTCCACCTGATTAGAGAGGCACACGCAGAAATATGATTTGGATTAATCAAAGGATCACCAGACAACACCAGTAACATGAAAGATAGACACACAAATACACACACACACACACACACACACACACACTCTCTCTCTCTCTCTCTCTCTCTCTCTCTCTCTCTCTCTCTCTCTCTCTCTCTCTCTCCAGTTCTGTTGGAGGAACTATATAAGATGAATAACATCTTGTACCTTTCTTGAGCTACTCTTTGCCTAAAGGAGGCAGAGACAATCTGGTTGGTCTTAGCAGCATCAGTGCTTGGACTGGTTTCATTCTGGTCTCAGTGCCTGGCTCTTTCGCAACTTCAGATTTTTTAAAAACATCTTTATTGGAGTAAAATTGCTTTACAATGTTGTGTTAGTTTCTGCTGTATAACAAAGTGAATCAGTTATATGTATATATATACATATCCCCATATCCCCTCCCTCTTGCATCTCCCTCCCACCCTCCCTGTCCCACCCCTCTAGGTGGTCACAAAGCACCGAGCTGATCTCCCTGTTGTATGTGGCTGCTTCCCACTAGCTATCTATTTTACATTTGGTAGTGTATATATGTCAATGCTACTCTTTCACTTCGTCCCAGCTTACCCTTCCCCTCCCATGTCCTCAAGTCCATTTTCTACGTCTGTGTCTTTATTCCTGTCCTGCCCCTAGGTTCTTCAGAACCTTTTTTTTTTTTTGAGATTCCATATATATGTGTTAGCATAAGGTATTTGTTTTTCTCTTTCTGACTTACTTCAATCTGTATGACAGTCTCTAGGTCCATCCACCTCACTACAAATAACTCAATTTTGTTCCTTTTTATGGCTGAGTAATATTCCATTGTATATATGTGCCACTTCTTCTTTATCCATTCATCTGTTGGTGGACACTTGGGTTGCTTCCATGTCCTGGCTATTGTAAATAGTGCTGCAATGAACATTGGGGTACATGTCTCTTTTTGAATTATGGTTTTCTTAGGATATATGCCCAGTAGTGGGTTTGCTGGGTCATATGGTAGTTCTGTTTTTAGTTTTTTGAAGAGCCTCCATACTGTTCTCCATAGTGGCTGTATCAATTTACATTCCCACCAACAGTGCAAGAGGGCTCCCTTTTCTCCACACCCTCTCCAGCATTTATTGTTTGTAGATTTTGTGATGGCCATTCTGATAGGTGTGAGATGATATTTGATTGTAGTTTTGATTTACATTTCTCTAATGATTAATGAGTACCACATCTTCTTTATCCATTCATCTGTCGATGGCCATTTGGGTTGCTTCTATAACCTGGCTATTGTAAATAGTGCTGCAATGAATATTGGGGTGCATGTGACTTGTTTATTTTTTTTTGCGGTATGCGGGCCTCTCACTGTTGTGGCCTCTCCCATTGCGGAGCACAGGCTCCGGATGCGCAGGCTCAGCGGCCATGGCTCATGGGCCCAGCCACTCCGCAGCATGTGGGATCCTCCCGGACCAGGGCACGAACCCGCGTCCCCTGCATCGGCAGGCGGAATGTCAACCACGGCGCCACCAGGGAAGCCCTGTGCATGTAACTTTTTGAATTATGGTTTTCTCTGGGTATATGCCCAATAGTGGGATTGCTGGATCATATGGTAATTTTACTTTTAGTTTTCTGAGGAACCTCCATACTGTTTTCCCTAGTGGCTGTATCAATTTACATTCCCACCAACAGTGCAAGAAGGATCCCTTTTCTCTACACCCTCTCCAGCATTTGCTGTTTCTAGATTTTCTGATGACGCCCATTCTAACTGATGTGAGGTGGTACTTCATTGTAGTTTTGATTTGCATTTCTCTAATAATTAGTGATGTTGAGCAGCTTTTCATGTGCCTCTTGGCCATCTGTATGTCTTCTTTGGAGAAAAGTCTATTTAGGTCTTCTGACCATTTTTTCATTGGGTTTTTTTTTTTTAATATTGAGCTGCATGAGCTGTTTATATATTTTGGAGATTAATCCTTTGTGCTTTGATTCTTTTGCAAATATTTTCTCCCATTCTGAGGGTTGTCTTTTTGTCTTGTTTATGGTTTCCTTTGCTGTGCAAAAGATTTGAAGTTTCATTAGGTCCCATTTGTTTGTTTTTGTTTTTATTTCCATTACTCTAAGCGATGGATCAAAAAGATCTTGATGTGATTTATGTCAAAGAGTGTGTGCCTCTGTTTTCCTCTAAGAGTTTTATAGTGTCTATTCTTACATTTAGGTCTCTAATCCATTTTGAGTTTATTTTTGTGTGTAGTGTTAGGAAGTGTTCTAATTTCATTCTCTTACATGTAGCTGTCCAGTTTTCCCAGCACCACTTATTGAAGAGGCTGTCTTTTCTCCATTGTATATCCTTGCCTCCTTTGTCATAGATTAGTTGACCATACGTGCATGGGTTTATCTCTGGGCTTTCTATCTTGTTCCATTGATCTATGTTTCTGTTTTTGGGCCAGTACCATATTGTCTTTATTACTGTAGCTTTTTAGTATAGTCTGAAGTCAGGGAGTCTGATTCCTCCAGGTCCTTTTTTTCCCCTGCAAGACTGCTTTGACTGTTCAGGGTCTTTTGCTTCTCCATACAAATTTTAAGATATTTTGTTCTAGTTCTGTAAAAAATGCCATTGGTAATTTGATATGGATTGCATTGACTCTGTAGATTGCTTTGGCTAGTATTGTCATTTTCACAATATTAATTCTTCCAATCCTAGAACATGTATATCTCTTCATCTGTTGGTATCATCTTTAATTTCTTTCCTCAGTGTCTTATAGTTTTCTGCATACATGTCTTTTGTCTCCTTAGGTAGGTTTATTCCTAGGTATTTTATTCTTTTTGTCGAAATGGTGCATGGGAGTGTTTCCTTAATTTCTGTTTCAGATTTTTCATCATTAGTGTGTAGGAATGCAAGAGATTTCTGTGCATTAATTTTGTATCCTGCAACTTTACCAAATTCATCAATTAGCTTTAATAGTTTTCTGGTGGCATCTTTAGGATTCTCTATGTATAGTATCATGTCATCTGCAAACAGTGACAGTTTTACTTCTTTTCCAATTTGGATTCCTTTTATTTCTTTCTCTTCTCTGATTGCTGTGGCTAAGACTTCCAAAACTATGTCGAATAATAGTGGTGAGAGTGGACATCTTTGTCTTGTTCCTGATCTTAGAAGAAATGCTTTCAGTTTTTACCATTGAGAGTGATGTTTGCTGTGGGTTTGTCAAATATTGCCTTTATTATGTTGAGATAGGTTCCCTCTATGCCCACTTTCTGGACAGTTCTTATCATAAATGTGTGTTGAATTTTTAAAAAGCTTTTCCTGCATCTATTGAGATGATCATATGGTTTTTATTCTTCAATTTGTTAATATGGTGTATCACATTGTTTGATTTGCATATATTGAAGAATCCTTGCATCACTGGGATAAATCCCACTTGATCATTGTTTGTGATCCTTTTAATGTGTTGTTGGATTTTGTTTGCTAGTATTTTGTTGAGGATTTTTGCATCTATATTTATCAGTGATAGTGGTCTGTAATTTTCTTTTTTTGTAGTATCGTTGTCTGGTTTTGGTATCAGGGTGATGGTGGCCTCATAGAATGAGTCTGGGAGTGTTCCTTCCTCTGCAATTTTTTGGAAGAGTTTGAGAAGGATAGGTGTTAGCTCTTCTCTAAATGTTTGATAGAATTTACCTGTGAAGCCATCTGGTCCTGGACTTTTTGTTTATTGGAAGATTTTAAATCACAGTTTCAATTTCATAACTTGTGATTGGTCTGTTCATATTTTCTCTTTCTTCCTGGTTCAGTCTTGGAAGGTTATACCTTTCTAAGAATTTGTCCATTTCTTCCAGGTTGTCCATTTTATTGGCATAGAGTTGCTTGTAGTAGTTTCTTAGGATGCTTTGTATTTCTGTGGTGTCTGTTGTAACTTCTTTTTCATTTCTAATTTTATTGATTTGGGTCCTCTCCCTCTTTTTCTTGATGAGTGTGGCTAATGGTTTATCAATTTGTTTATCTTCTCAAAGAACCCTCTTTTAGTTTTCTTAATCTTTGCTATTTTTCTCTTTGTTTCTATTTCATTTATTTCTGCTCTGATCTTTATGATTTCTTTTCTTCTGCTAACTTTGGGTTTTTTTTTTTCTTCTTTCTCTAGTTCCTTTAGGTGTAAGGGTAGATTGTTTATTTGAGATTTTTCTTGTTTCTTGAGAGAGGCTTGTATAGCTATAAACTTCCCTCTTAGAACTGCTTTTGCTGCATCCCATAGGTTTTGGATCGTTGTGTTTTTATTGTCATTTGTCTCTAGGTATTTTTTGATTTCCTCTTTGATTTCTTCTTGATCTCTTGGTTATTTAGTAACTTATTGTTTGGCCTCCATGTGTTTGCGGTTTTTACGTTTTTTTCCCTGTAATTCATTTCTAATCTCATAGCATTGTGGTCAGAAAAGGTGCTTGATATGATTTCAATTTTCTTAAATTTACAGAGGCTTGATTTGTGACCCAAGATGTGATCTATCCTGGAGAATGTTCCGTGCGCACTTGAGAGGAAAGTGTAATCTGCTGTTTTTGGATGGAATGTCCTATAAATATCAATTAAATCTATCTGGTCTATTGTGTCATGTAAACTTCTGTTTCCTTATTAATTTTCTGGTTGGATGATCTGTTCATTGGTGTAAGTGAGGTGTTAAAGTCCCCCACTATTTTGTGCTACCATCAATTTCCTCTTTTTTAGCTGTTAGCAGTTGCCTTATGTATTAAGGTGCTCCTATGTTGGGTGCATATATATTTATAATTGTTATATCTTCTTCTTAGATTGATCCTTTGATCATTATGTAGTGTCCTTCCTTGTCTCTTGTAACACTTTTTATTTTAAAGTCTATTTTATCTTCTGTGGGTATTGCTACTCCAGCTTTCATTTGATTTCCATTTGCACGGAATATCTTTTTCCGTCCCCTCACTTTCATTCTGTATGTGTCCCTAGGTCTGAAGTGGGTCTCTTGTAGACAGCATATATATGGGCCTTGTTTTTGTAAACATTCAGCAAGCCTGTGTCTTTTGTTTGGAGCATGTAACCCATTCACGTTTAAGGTAATTATTGATATGTACGTTCCTGTGACCATTTTCTTAATTGTTTTGGGTTTGTTTTTGTAGGTCCTTTTCTTCTCTCGTGTTTCCCACTTAGAGAAGTTCCTTTAGCGTTTGCTGTAAAGCTGGTTTGGTGGTGCTGAATTCTCTTAGCTTTCGCTTGTCTGTAAAGCTTTTGATTTCTCCTTCAAATCTGAATGAGATCCTTGCTGGGTAGAGTAATCTTGGTTGTATTTTCTTCCGTTTCATCACTTTAAGTATATCATGCCACTCCCTTCTGGCTTGTAGAGCTTCTGCTGAGAAATTAGCTGTTAACCTTATGGGAGTTCCATTGTATGTTATTTGTTGTTCTTCCCTTGCTGCTTTCAATAATTTTTCTTTGTCTTTAATTTTTGCCAATTTGGTTACTATGTTTCTTGGTGTGGTTCTCCTTGGGTTTATCCTGTATGGGACTCCCTGAGCTTTCTGTACTTGGGTGGCTATTTTCTTTCCCATGTTAAGGAAGTTTCGACTACAATGTCTTGAAATATTTTCTCAGGTCCATTCTCTCTCTCTTCTCCTTCTGGGACCCCTATAATGTTAATGTTGTTGCATTTAATGTGTCCCAGAGGTCTGTTAGGCTGTCTTCATTTCTTTTCATTCTTTTTTCTTTATTCTGTTCCACAGCAGTGAATTCCACCATTCTGTCTTCCAGGTCACTTATCCGTTCTTCTGCCTCAGTTATTCTACTACTGATTCCTTCTAGTGTAGTTTTCCTTTCAGTTATTGTACTGTTCATCTCTGTTTGTTTGTTCTTTAATTCTTCTAGATCTTTGTTAAACATTTCTTGCATCTTCTCGATCTTTGCCTCCATTCTTTTTCCAAGGTCCTGGATCATCTCCACTATCATTATTCTGAATTCTTTTTCTGGAAGGTTACCTATCTCCACTTCATTTAGTTGTTTTTCTGGGGTTTTATCTTGTTCCTTCATCTGGTACATAGCCCTCTGCCTTTTCATCTTGTCTATCTTTCTGTGAATGTTGATTGTGTTCCACAGGCTGCAGGATTATAGTTTTTCTTGCTTCTTCTGTCTGCCCTCTTGTGGATGTGGCTATCTAAAAGGCTTGTGCAGGTTTCCTGATGGGGGGGACTGGTGGTGGTTAGAGTTGACTGTTGCTGTGGTGGGCAGAGCTCAGTAAAACTTGAATCCACTTGACTTCTGATGGGTGGGGTTGGGTTCCCTCTCTGTTGGTTGTTTGGCCCAAGGCAACCCAACACTGGACCCTACCTTGGCTCTTTGGTGGAGTTAATGGCGGACTCTGGGAGGGCTCATGCTAAAGAGTACTTCCCAGAACTTCTGCTGCCAGTGTCCTTGTCCCCACAGTGAGTCAAAGCCACACCCCACCTCTTCAGCAGACCCTCCAACACTAGCAGGTAGATGTGGTTCAGTCTCCCATGGGGTAACTGCTCCTTCCCCTGGGTTCCAATGTGCACACTACTTTGGGTGTGCCCTCCAAGAGTGGAGTCTCTGTTTCCCCCAGTCCTGTTGAAGTCCTGCAGTCAAATCCAACTAGCCTTTAAAATCTGCTTGTCTAGGAATTCCTCCTCCTGTTGCTGGACCCCCAGGTTGGGAAGCCTGATGTGGGGCTCAGAACCTTCCCTCCAGTGGGTGGAATTCTGTGGTATAAGTGTTCTCCAGTCTGTGAGTCACCCACCCAGCAGTTATGGGATTTGATTTTACTGTGATTGCACCCCTCCTACCATCTCATTGTGGCTTCTCCTTTGTCTTTGGATGTGGGGTATCATTTTTGGTGAGTTCCAGTGTCCTCCTGGTGATGATTGTCCAGTAGCTGGTTGTGATTCTGGTGTTTTTGCAAGAGGGAGTGAGAGAACATCTTTCTACTTCTCCATCTTGGTTCAGGGCCCTGTAGTTTATTTTTCTCATCTTTAATTTCTTTCATCAGTGTCTTATAGTTTCCTGTGTACTGGTCTTTTGTCTCCTTAGGAAGGTTTACTCCTAGGTATTTTATTCTTTTTGTTGCAATAGTAAATGGGATTGCTTCCTTAATTTCTCTTCAGTTTCATTTATTTCTGATCTGATCTTTATGATTTCTTTCCTTCTGCTAAGTTTGGAGTTTTTTTTTTTTTTTTTCCTTCTTTCTCTAATTGCTTTATGTGTAAGGTTAGGTTGTTTATTTGAGATTTTTCTTGTTTCTTGAGGTAGGATTGTATTGCTATATACTTCCTTCTTAGAACTGCTTTTGCTGCATCCCATAGGTTTTGGGTCATCGTGTTTTCACTGTCATTTGTTTCTAGGTATTTTTGATTTCCTCTTTGTCTTCAGAGATCTCTTGGTTATTTAATAGCATATTATTTAGCCTCCATGTGTTTGTGTTTTATACAGTTTTTCCCCTGTAATTGATATCTAGTCTCATAGTGTTGTGGTAGGAAAAAATACTTGATACGATTTCAGTTTTCTTAAATTTACTGAGGTTTGATTTGTGACCCAAGATATGATCTATCCTGGAGAATGTTCCATGAGCATTTGAGAAGAAAGTGTATTCTGTTGTTTTTGGATGGAATGTCCTATAAATATCAATTAAGTCCATCTGTCTAATGTGTCATTTAAAGCTTGTGTTTCTTTATTTATTTTCATTTTGGATGATCTGTCCATTGGTGAAAGTGTGGTGTTTGTTAAAGTTCCCAACTATGATTGTGTTACTGTCAATTTCCCCTTTTATGGCTGTTAGCATTTGCCTTATGTATTGAGGTGCTCCTATGTTGGGTGCATGAACTTTTACAATTGTTATATCTTCATCTTGGATTGATCCCTTGATCTTTATGTAGTGTCCTTCTTTGTGTCTTGTAATAGTCTTTATTTTAAAGTTTATTTTCTCTGATATGAGTATTGCTACTCCAGCTTTCTTTTGATTTCCATTTGTATGGAATATCTTTTTCCATCCCCTCACTTTCAGTCTGTATGTGTCCCTAGGTCTGAAGTGGGTCTCTTGTAGACAGCATATGTATGGGTCTTGTTTTTGTATCCATTCAGCCAGTCTGTGTCTTTTGGTTGGAGCATTTAATCCATTTACATTTAAGGTAATTATCAATATGTATGTTCCTATTACCATTTTCTTAATGTTTTTGGTTTGGTTTTGTAGGTCTTTTCCTTCTCTTGTCTTTCCTGCCTAGGGAAGTTCCTTTAGCATTAGTTGTAAAGCTGGTTTGGTGGTGCTGAATTCTCTTAACTTTTGCTTGTCTTTATAGGTTTTAATTTCTCTGTGGAATCTTAATGAGATCCTTGCTGGGCAGAATAATCTTGGTTGTAGGTTTTGTCCTTTCATCACTTTAAGTATGTCCTTCCACTTCCTTCTGGCTTGCAGAGTTTCTGCTGAAAGATCAGCTGTTAACTTTATGGGGATTCCCCTGTATGTTATTTGTTGCTTTTTCCTTGCTGCTTTTAATATTTTTGTTTGTCTTCAATTTTTGGTAGCTTGATTAATATGTGTCTTGGTGTGTTTCTCCTTGGTTTTCTGCTGTATAGGACTCTCTGTGCTTCCTGGACTTGATTGACTACTTCCCTTCCCATGTTAGGGATATTTTCAACTATTCTCAGACCCTTTCTTTTTCTCTTCTTCTTCTGGGACCCCTATTATTCACATGTTGGTGTGTTTAATGTTGTCCCAGATGTCTCTGAGACTGCCTCAATTCTTTTAATTCTTTTATTTTTATTCTGTTCTTCAGCTGTTATTTGCCCTATTTTATCTTTCTGGTCACTTATCTGTTCTTCTGCCTCAGTTATTCTGTTATTGATTCCTTTTAGAGAATTTTTACTTTCATTTACTGTGTTGTTCATCATTGTTCTTTTGCTCTTTACTTCTTCTAGGTCCTTGTTAAACGTTTCTTGTATTTTCTTCATTCGATTTCCAAGATTTTGAATCATCTTTCCTGTCATTACTGTGAATTCTTTTTCGGATAGACAGCCTATTTCCTCTTCATTTGTTTGGTCTTATGGGTTTTTACCTTGCTCCTTCATCTGCTACATATTTCTCTGTCTTCTCATTTTGTTTAACTTACTGTGTTTGGGGTCTCCTTTTCACAGGCCGCAGGTTCGTAGTTCCTGTTGTTTTTGGTATCTGCCTCCAGTTGGCGAGGTTGGTTCAGGGGCTCCTGTAGGCTTTCTCATGGATGGTACTGGTTCCTGTGTTCTGGTGGGTGGGGCTGGATCTTGTGCTTCTGTTGAGCAGGGCCGCATCTGGTGGTATGTTTTGGGGTGTCTGTGAACTTAGTATGACTTTAGGCAGCCTCTCTGCTAATGGGTGGGGTTATGTTCCTGCTTTGCTAGTAGTTTGACATGGGGCGTCCAGCACTGGAGCTTGCTGCCAGTTGGGGGAGCTGGGTCTTAGTGTTGAGATGAAGATCTCTGGGAGAGCTCTCGCTGATTGACATTACATGGGGCCGGGAGATCTCTGGTCATCCAATGTCCTGGACTCGGCTGTCCTACCTCAGAGGCTCAGGCCTGACACCCACCTGGAGCACCAAGACCCTGCCAGCCACACGACTTGGAAGAAAAGGAAGAAAGAAAAGGGAAAAAAAGAGAAGAGTTAGAACCCCAAACCAAATTGTAAGAGCAAACCTAAACAGACAGAATCATACAAAGAAACATACACACTCAAAAAAAGAGAATAAAAAGTAGTAGAAAGCAACCAAACCAATAAACAAATCCACCAATGATAACAAGCAATAAAAACTAAACTAAAACAAACATAAAAACCAGAAACAAATCAGACTCAAAAAGCAAACACCAAGTCTACAGTTGCTCCCAAAGTCCACCGCCTCAATTTTGGGAACACTTGTTGTCTATTCAAGTGTTCCACAGATGAAGGGTTCATCAAGTTGATCGTGGAGATTTAATCCACTGCTCCTGAGGCTGCTGGGAGAGACCTCCCCCTCTCCTCTTTGTTTGCACAGCTCCCAGAGTTCAGCTTTGGACTTGGCCCCACCTCTACGTGTAGTCTGCCCTCAGGCGTCTCTTTCCCACCCAGACAGGAGGGGGTTAAAGCAGTGGCTGATTAGGGTTCTCTTGTTCACTCAGGCTGAGGAGAGGGAGGAGTACGGTAGTCATAATTGGAATGCTGGGTGAGCCTGTTGTGGCAGAGGCCAGTGTGACATTGCAAAAGCCTGAGGCATGCCACGTATTCTCTTGGGGAAGTTGCCCCTGTATCTCGGGACCCTGGCAGTGGCTTGCTTCACAGGCTCCCGGGGGGAGTGTGTGGGTAGTGACCTGTGCTTGCACACAGTATTCTTGGTGGCAGTGGCAGCAGCATTAGTGTTTCATGCCATCTCTGGGGTCTGAGTTGATAGCCGTGGCTCACACCTATCTCTGGAGCTTGCTTAGTTGGTGCTCTGCCTTCTGTGGGTGCTTGGAGCAGGAATCCCCTCTCCTCGTGCACCCCAAAGCAATGGTCTCTTGCCTCTTAGGCAGTTTCAGACTTTTTCCCAGACTCCTTCCCGGTTAGCTGTGGCACACTAGCCCCCTTCAGGCTGTGTTCACACAGCCAACCCCAGTCCTCTTCTTGGGGTCTGACATCTGAAGCCCAAGCCTCAGCTCCTAGCCCCCTGGCTCCAGTGGGTGAGAAGACAAGTGTCTCAGGTTGGTGAGTGCTGGTCAGCACCGATCCTCTGTGTGGGAATCTCTCCACTTTGCCCTCTGTACCCCTGTGGCTGTGCTCTCCTCCGTGGCTCTGAAGCTTCACCATCCCCTGCCCACCCCCCATCCCCACCAGTGAAGGGGCTTCCTAGTGTGTGGAAACGTTTCCTCCTTTACAGCTCCCTTCCAGAGGTGCAGGTCCCATCCCTATACTTCTGTCTCTGTTTTTTCTTTTCCCCTACTCAGGTACATGGGGAGTTCCTTGCCTTTTGGGAAGTCTGAAGTCTTCTGCCAGTGTTCAGTAGGTGTTCTGTAGGATTTGTTCCACATGTAGATGTGTTTTTGATGTATTTGTGGGTAGGAAGGTGATCTCCACATCTTACTCCTCCACCATCTTGAAGGTCCAATTCTTATGGATTTTTAATTTTTCAAAAAACCTTCATTTCTGATCACACACCAAGGGGGGTTTAAGCCAGGAAACATTTGTGTGCTGCTGAGTTCTAGAGAGCCTTTCAAGTAGGTCTCCAACAAGAGTCCTCTTGCCCGGTGTCACTCTCGCCAGTAGACAGAGTTCAGTTCAGAAGCAAAGGACAGCATTATTCTTTGATCAGAGGATGGAGAGGTGCAAGCTCATGCTCTAGAGCACATGCTGTCCCCACAGGTGGAGCTGCTTTCCTGGGTTCTCCTCAGTGGGGAGGAGGCAGAGTTCTCATGGTTCACAGTTGTGCTGTTCACAGCCTCATCTTCAGGTTGAAATCCAGAGTTATTATGGGTGGTAACACCTGGAACAAATTTATTGAAGTTTTCATAAACCATTTTTTAGGAATCCCAGAAAACCTAGGAGAAGGCTTTTATTTTGTTGTCCTAAAAGCTAAATTTTAGATTTTGAGTATTCTGTGTTGTCGGCAAATGAAAGAAGAACACATTTGCTGTCATTCTATGCATTTTGCCTCATATTACATCATTGTCATTCTATGCATTTGCCTAATGTGTCATTCAGAATGAAGAATTTAGAAGGATGAGCTTTCATTTTGTGTATGTGATCCCATGGAGGGCTTTCTGCCAGAAATTTATTACAGCAATCCCACCTCTGTCCCCTGATTAAGGAACTGAAGACTCTTCTCCATGACAGCTGTTTGTTGAACTACATTGCTGTACTACCATTCATGTGTCTTGAGGTCATCTTGGGGTGGTATATTTAACTGGGTCCCTCTAGTATTGTAAAACTCCAAGAACACAGAATTTATTTTAAAGTCTTGAGTCTTTTTTTGTTTGTTTTTCCAGGAAACCTTATGGCTATGTCCTTTGATTTGGGACTATAGAGTTTCTGGATAAAGTCTCCAATTCTTAGTTTTCTGGGTAAATTTTTGGGGATTGGTTAAGCTCCCAAGACTACTCTTTGTTATATTTTTCTAATTAACAGGGAAAGAGCCATATAAATCTTAGATTTTTAAGATCTTGGGTTATTGTATCTACCTGTCTATTTCATAGCCATTAATTGTGGTAACATATTGTGTATAAAACAAATCACATCTTTACATGTGCATCAAGCATTTCCTATGTGGAAGGCATTATGCAAGAGAAAAGCAAAGAAATATAAGCTATGATATTTGTTGTCTTGGTGTGAGTGGTCTAGTTGGGGAGATGAGTTGTGGAAAGTAAAATAAGAAATATTTATATAACAGACACTGTAAGAGTTTGCAAACATTATTAAGACTAATTATATGTCAAAAATTATTATAGAATTCAAGGCAAGGGCAATGAACTTAAATTGAGTTGCATAACAAAAAACTTATAAAAGGATGAAATTGTGTTGGAGGAGTGGATTTGGGCAGAAGGAGAAGGAAGAGAGGAGCAAAAATAAAGAGGTGGAAAGCCATAGGGTGTATTTGATGAACAGAGAGCAAGGAAATCATGTATCTGGGGGAGGGGCACCCTCGATCCCAAACTTCTGGACCGGTCAGGGTGCTTGGGTTGTAAGAAGCTGAAACCAAATCTGGCTCACTTAGGCAGAAAAGAAATTTACAGCATTGGGTCTTCCAACCCATGTATATGGTATATCCATCCATTTATTTAGGCCTCATTTAATTTCTCTTTATTTTTTATAGTTTGAACAGTTTTCTGTGTAGATTTGCTCATCTTTTTTTAAATTTATTTTTTATTGAGTATAGCTGAATTACAATGTTGTATTAATTACTGCTGTACAGCAAAGTGACCCACTTATACATATATATTCATTCTTTTTCATTTTCTTTTCCATTATGGTTTATCACAGGATATTTGAAGATAGTTCCCTGTGCTATACAGTAGGACCTTGTTGTTTATCCATTCTATATATACCAGTTTGCATGTAGTAATCCCAAACTCCCACTCCTACCCTCTCCCACCCCCCTCCCCTTGGCAGCCACCAGTCTATTCTCTATGTCCCTGATTTTGTTTCTGTTTCATAGATAGGTTCATTTGTATCATATATGAGATTCCACATGTAAGTGATATTATATGGTATTTGTCTTTGTCTTTCTGACTTCACTTAGTATGATAATCTCTAGGTGCACCCATGTTGCTGCAAATGGCATTATTTTGCTTTTTTATGGCTGAGTAGTATTCCATTGTATGTATGTACCACATCTTCTTTATCCATTCATCTGTCAATGGATATGTAGGTTGTTTCCATGTCTTGACTGTCATAAATAGTACTGCTATGAACACAGGAATGCATGTAGAAGATTTGCTCATCTTTTATTAATACTTTTGTTCCTAGATAGTTGATACTTTTATGTTACTGTCAAAGATATTTTTAAAAATATTTCAATTTCTGTTGATGATTCATAGAAATGTAGTAGATTTTTCCATGTTTACCTTGTATCCAGCAAACTTGCTAATTTAACTTATTAATTATAATTTTGTCTATAGATTTTTTTGAATTTTCCAAACATTTCATACCTTGTATGAATAATGACATTCTAATTTCTTCTTCCTAGCTTTATTCTTTTTCTTGCCAAATTGCATTGACCAGGACCTTCTAAGACAATATATATAGAAGATGATGGTAGGGACTCTCATTTCTGATCTCAGAGGGACAGCTTTTAACATTTCACTATTAGGAGTGATGTTTGCTCTACAGGGTTTTGTAGATACTTTTCAAAAAAGAAATTAGTTAATCCTCACTAGTTGAATAACAGTTATTTTTAAATTGTGAATTAATATAATATTTAATTTTAATATTAGTAATATAATATGTATTAATATAGTATTACTCAATATAAACTTTATCAAAAATTTTCTATATCTGTTGAGACGGTCACATGAATATTATCCTTTATTCTGTGAATATGATGAATATGATGATTATATTAGTTGATTTTCAAATGAATTTTTTGTTTTTGAACTACATCCAACTTGATTGGGATATATTAATTTTTGTCAAAGGACAAGTTGATGAATCACACTCAGAAAAAAATAGGACTGGGCTTCCCTGGTGGCGCAGTGGTTGAGAGTCCGCCTGCCGATGCAGGGGACACGGGTTCGTGCCCCGGTCCGGGAAGACCCCACATGCCACAGAGCGGCTGGGCCCGTGAGCCATGGCCGCTGAGCCTGTGTGTCCGGAGCCTGTGCTCCGCAACGGGAGAGGCCACAGCAGTGAGAGGCCCGCGTACCACAAAAAAAAAAGAAGAGAAAAGAAAAAATAGGACTGAGGACAGGAGAAGAGAGAGCCCTTTGACTGACAGTCTTCAATGGGAGAAGAGGATTTCCTCCAAAGCCGAATCAGGAGGCAGCATAGCTTTGTGACTAAAAGCATTGGTTTTGGACTCCAGACTGCCTGGTTTGATATGCCAGCTCTGCCTCTTACTTGGTGTGGATCTTAGTTCTGAGCGGCCTTCTCTGTGTAAATGAGGATAATGCTCTATCTACCGCATAGGTTTATGCTGAGGATTAAACAATACAGCACATGAAAGTGCATAGGTCATTCCAGGCTCTAGCGAGTGATTTAATTTCAGCTATTATTATTGTTATTAGAAAAACATCTCCTATAAATGGAGAGTTCAACTGAATGTTGAGAATTGTTTAAATGTATTTACCAGAAAGATTTTCATCAACTGAAAACACTGAGTAGTTGTTCGATATTTTGTCCTGATTCAAAACCTTGAATAATTTTTAAAAGTCATTTGTGATATCTGACTTTACAATGACTTCCAACCTTTAAATTTTTGACAGCTTTATTGAGGTATTATTTACACAATAACTATGCCTATTTAGAGTGTGCAATTTGATGTTTTGACATATGTGTATACCCATGAAACCGTCACCATAATCAAGACAAGGGACATATCCACTCGCACTCCCAATGTTTTAATCTCTCTCCCCACCCCTCCCCTACACCATTGGCCACAAAGAAATGGCTTTGGTTCTCTGTGGCAGTCAAATCCTGCCTCCAAAACCCCGCAGAGAAAGACAGCAAAAGTGCTTCCCTACTCTGGAGTCCTACTGGATTTTAATGAACATCAATAGAGTTTGAGCCATATAAACCCAGTACTAATACAGGGTTTAATACTGTGCTAATACAGTAAAATACAGGGTTTGTTTCAGAAAAGGTGATACTGAAAAAGCGTGTAGATGAGGGACTTCTCTTGTGGTCCAATTGTTAAGACTCCACGCTCCCAGTCCAGTGGACCTGGATTCAGTTCCTGGTCAGGAAACTAGATCCTGCATGCATGCCGCAACTAAGACCTGGCGCAGACAAATAAGTAAATAAGTATTAAAAAAAATATATATGTATATTTCTTTATAAAAAAATAAAAGTACATGTAGATGAAAGTGTTTGTTTATTTGATTTCCAGCAACCAAGGTGAGATCTTATCAGGTCTGCCATGACAGACAACACTTTTATATTCCACAACCACTGTCCCATCTTTTTGTTTTTCACTCAATGTCAGTCAATTCCCCAGGGAGCATATGCAGCCTATGTGTCCCCAGCATTATATGGCAGGAACTGGGGGAAATAATAAGGCTTGGACCCATCTTTAAGAAACTTAGGGTTTAGTAGAAATGAAGTGAAACGAGTAGTAGGGTAAGGAAAGTAGTAAACTTGTTAAGCCTACCATGTGCTAGACACGGTGCTGAAATGGTTTGTACACATTCTTATTTAAATCTCTCAGCAAGCCTATGAGATAGGTCCTATAAGCCTATTTACAGACGGGGAAACTGAAGCTCAGAGAGGTTAAATAACTTGCCCAAGGTTCCCGAGTTATCGGTGGCAAGGCTGAAAGGGGTCTGTGGCTCAATATCACATTAGTCTTTTGGGCCTCTCACTGCTGTGGCCTCTCCCGTTGCAGAGCACAGGCTCCGGACGCACAGGCTCAGCGGCCATGGCTCACGGGCCCAGCCGCTCCGCGGCATGTGGGATCTTCCCGGACCGGGGCACGAACCCGCGTCCCTTGCATCGGCAGACGGACTCTCAACCACTGTGCCACCAGGGAAACCCATCACATTAACCTTGTTGCTGCCACTGCTCTGAATTGCATCCTAGACCTAGTAATGAATTCCTTCTTGATCCTCTGCTTCTCCCCCGGTCCAATTTTTATGCACACCAATCTGAATTTTTGCGGACCCAGACCCTGGGCTCCTGCCTTCTCCCTGTGCTTTTTCTTAGGGCCAGGGTCAGGCATCCTGGTCCCCAGCCCTGTCACTGGAGCTTCTCGTCCTGCTGCCTATGACCCCTGATGCTGACCGTCTGCTGGCTCTACCTTGCACCCTGCCTGCTTCCCTGTTTCCCATCTCAAACTCTGCGTGCCACCACTCTTGATGGGAACTCCCTGCCTTGTCCTGTTGACCTGTTGTGGCCCATTCCTGGGTCCTGCTCTCTTTGACCATCTTCTTTTGTTCTGGTCCAGCCTTTCATTATCCACAGCTGATCTGTCCTCAAGGTCTGGTCCTTCTCAGAGGAGCTCAAGTCCCGGCTTCTTCAGGTCCTGTAGCTGGTACCTGTCTCATCTGCATCATTTGACTTCATCACTACCTCCTTTATGAGATTTCTCTCCTTTTTTTGATCTAGATTTGGACTTACTGCATGAATCATTAACAAATAAATGTCTCCACAATTAATCACTTCCAATTTGGAGTTCAGTCTGGTAGATTATAAGGAAGTAATAGCTCATATTGAATAACTTGACCTCACCAAGAGGAACCAGGATCCCTGTGTTTCATGGGCATGTGATGATATGAAGGTTACAAGCATAAAGTGCGGTGCTGAAGACATTCCTACTGGTCTTCCCTGGTAAAATGTTCATATTAATTTTTCCTTTTATCTCTGAGACCACTTTTATACAATTTTTAATAAGTCATTAAATTAAATAGATTCAATTTTCTCTGTCTAGCCAAACTGCAGATAGAAGGATCTTTATATAAAACTAATAATAAATACTTGCCTCTTTTCTCTAGAAGGGTGCCTGCATGTCACCCATGAGCGAGGGGCACACTTGTTCTTTGTACCTTCTTTCTCTGTTCCAGGGAAATTGATTAGCAGACAGAAACGGGGGTGCAGATGTGGTTTTTACATTAAAAAAAAAATTTAAATCCTTGGAAGGATTGGGCTTGGCAAGCACCTAGAGCAGCGTGGAAACAGAACAGCTGCTGGCAGTGTCCATGTGGAGGCCTAGCCCAGAGTTACACCAGAGGGGGTCTGAGATGTCGCCAGGTCTCTGTGTCTAGGAGTCAGTGTTGCCCCCAACGTCAATCCTTGTATAAGGCTTCTATAAACTCTCTGGGAGTTTATGCCAATCCAGTGCTTCAGCCATGGCTTACCCATGATGGAATACTGATTATATTTTAGCCAGACCTCATGCGATACTAGCCATTGATCACAGTGAGATTGAGTTGCAGGGTCTTTGGTTTGGTTTTGTTGTTGTTTTTTAAAAAAATTTTATTGGAGTCTAGTTGATTTCAAATGTTGTGTTACTTTCTGCCATACAGCAAAGTGAATCAGATATACATATACATATATCCCCTCTTTTTTAGATTCTTTTCCCATATAGGTTATTGCAGAGTAATGAGTAGAGTTCCCTGTGCTATACAGTCGGTCCTTATTAGTTATCTATTTTATATGTAGTAGTGTGTATATGTCAATCCCAATCCCCCATTTATACCCGCCACCCTTTCCCCCCGCTGGTGACCATAAGTTTGTTTTCTATATCTGTGACTCTATTTCTGTTTTGTAAAGAAGTTCATTTGTATCCTTCTTTTTAGATTCCACATATAAGTGATATCATGTGATATTTGTCTTTCTCTGTCTGACTTACTGCATTCAGTATGACAATCTCTAGGTCCATCCATGTTGCTGCAAATGGCATTATTTCTTTCTTTTTTATGGCTGAGTAATATTCCATTGTATACATGTACCACATCTTCTTTATCCATTCCTCTGTTGTTGGACATTTCTGTTGCTTCCATGTCCTGGCTATTGTAAATAGTGGTGCAATGAACACTAGGGGGGGGTCTTTGGTTTTTAATAACCTTTATCATCTGCCTTCTTCCTTCCTCAGGGAGACAGCATAAGATGTCTATATTACCACTTTCATTATGCAGCTGAAAGAACAGGATAGAGGTTAAATCTACAGTTATGCATTGACAGACTGCAGCAGGCAACTACAGCAGTAGAAAATGCTGTTTTCCCATTCATCAGAAAAAGAAATCACCAGTCCTAGTGAAATGGGCCCACTGTGAACCAGAAGACAAGAAACAGACAGGATACATGGAATTTTGAGCAAAGAGAGAGAATAGCCCACTCTACCCATACGTTTGATCACTGTTATTAACTGGGTTGCTGATAATTCTGAAAGCAATTTCATAATTTTTTTTTAGAAAGATAAAATCTAAAAATGCAAGTTTCTCCAAGTTATATATGGTAACTTTTTAGAGTTTTAGAAAGCTATGCTTCTTTTCTTTTTCTAGGATAACATTTTTATTTTGATTATAAAATTGCCACTATAAATAGCCAGTCAAGTTCATCAGGCAGTTAATTTACATTGTAAAAAATATATGAATCATTAACCTAAATTTAAAAAGTAGCTGATATCTTGTTGTCACATACTGTATGTGATCCCTTTTGTCACAAAGGTAAAAAATGGTTTCATAACCTTGCCAATATAATTCCAAAGAATTAAGAACTTATTTGTATTTGCTAATTGAAGTTATTCTGGTTATGGGCCAGAAACTGTGCCTAATTCTCTGATGAAAATAAAAGGATTTTTCACTTTCAGGATTTTCTTATAGGTAAATAGGGTTCCCCTGATTTTTCTGGTGTGTGTATAATTATATGGGATGTATATAACTCATGCTTTTACGCTAGTGAGTGTTAATTCAATTTGGTTATGTTTTTAGTTCGCTTATTGCATTTAAAGAGATTTTTTGCATATAGTGCCTTAAACCAGAAACTTAACCCCAATGATGAAAAAGACTTTTGGGTTTTCATAGAGGTTGGTAGGGGACATATTTTGGGGGAAAGGGTGTTTTTACAAGGCATCAGATGCAATTTTGCAGACTGTAGCTACTCTGACTATGAACCATGATGGATAGTATGAGCCATGATATTGAGATTGAAAGGGATGGTTGCCTTTGGACAAGAGAAGAGCTAAAAGCTTTTGACCTCTGAGTCTAGCCTCTCCAGCCCCATCTCCCAGGGTTGCCTGGCTACATGTCCTATACTCCAATCCTTCTCCTTCCTCCCATGACCATCACCCTTCATTTCTCTTGTTCCTTCATCTTGGAGTTCTCATCTCCTCTGGACCTGTGAAAAGCCCAGATAACAATAACAGATGACATTCACTTCTGGAGCATACGATATACTGTTCAGTGTTCCAGGTACTTTACACATACTAATTCTTTTAATCTTCATAATAACCCAATGATAAGAGGTTCTATTCATATCCCCATTTTACAGTTGAGAGAATTGAGGCACTAAGGGCCTAAACAATTTTTACAAGATCACATGGTTGGTAGTAGAGCCAGGATGTGGACCCGGGAGTCCAACACAAGAACCCCTATTATTGGTCACCACACTACCCTGCACCTTGAACTCAGATCAAATACACAGCACCATCACGGTATAACTAATCAGCGGCATGCTGATCTCTTCTGCTTAATTGTATGCTACTTGTGATGAGGAATATGCACCCTTCCCTGCGCCTGGGGGCACACGTAAGGGCTGTCCTATAACCTTAATTATTGTCATCATTGTCATCCTCGTCCTGCACTTCATCATCTACCACTGATTAGGCACATTTATGTGTCAGGCACACTTCACATAAATGAGATTTAACTCTCACAATGATCTTAATGAGGTTCTAATTATCCCTATTTTATAGTTGAAAATACTTTACATTTAGGAAGTGGCAGAATAGGAGTTTAAGACCCCTCCAGTGGGAGAGACCTTCAAGATAGCGGAAGAGTAAGACGTGGGATCACCTTCCTCCCAACAGATACATCAAAAACACATCTACATGTGGAACAGCTCCTACAGAACACCTACTGATCGCTGTCAGAAGACCTCAGACTTCCTCAAAGGCAAGAAACTCCCCACGTACCTGGATAGGGCAAAAGAAAAACAGAGACAAAAGAATAGGGATGGGACCTGCACCAGTGTGAGGGAGCTGTGAAGGAGGAAAGGTTCCCACACACTAGAAGCCCCTTTGTGGGCGGAGACTGCGGGTGGCGGAGGGGGGAAGCTTCAGAGCCGTGGAGGAGAGCACAGCAACAGGGTGTGGAGGGCAAAGCGGAGAGATTCCCGCACGGAGGATCGGTGCCGACCAGCACTCACCAGCCCGAGAGGCTCGTCTGCTCACCCTCCAGGGTGGGCGGGGGCTGGGCACTGAGGCTCGGGCTTCGGTCGGATCCCAGGGAGAGGACTGGGGTTGGTGGCATGAACACAGCCTGAAGGGGGCTAGTGTGCCACAGCTAGCCAGGAGGGAGTCCAGGAAAAAGTGTGGACCTGCCTAAGAGGCAAGAGAACATTGTTTCAGGGTATGCAAGGAGAGGGGATTCAGAGCGCCACCTAAACGAGCTCCAGAGTTGGACGCGAGCCGCGGCTCTCAGCGTGGACCCTGGAGATGGGCATGAGATGCTAAGCCTGCTGCTGCCGCCACCAAGAAGCCTGTGTGCAGGCACAGTTCACTGTCCACACCTCCCCTCCCAGGAGCCTGTGCAGCCCTCCACTGCCGGCGTCCCGGGATCTAGGGACAACTTCCCCGGGAGAACACACGGCGCAACTCAGGCTGGTGCAACGTCATGCTGGCTTCTGCTGCTGCATGTTTGCCCCGCATTCCGTACCCCTCCCTCTCCCCGGCCTGAGTGAGCCAGAGCCCCCGAATCAGCTGCTCCTTTAACCCCATCCTGTCTGAGTGAAGAACAGATGCCCTCAGGTGACCTACACGCAGAGGCGAGACCAAATCCAAAGCTGAACCCCAGAAGCTGTGAGAACAAAGAAGAGGAAGGTAAATTTCTCCCAGCAGCCTCAGGAGCAGCGGATTAAATCTCCACCATCAACTTGATGTACGCTGCATCTGTGGAAAACCTAAATAGACAACATATCATCCCAAAATTGAGGTGGTGTACTTTGGGAGAAAATGTAGACTTGGGGTTTGCTTTCTGCATCTAATTTGTTTCTGATTTGATGTTTATCTTAGTTTAGTACTTAGGGTTTATTATCATTGGTAGATTTGTTTATTGATTTGGTTGCTCTCTTCCTTTTTAAAAAAATATATTTTTTCCTTTTTCTCTTTTTGTGAATATGTATGTATATGCTTCTTTGTATGATTTTGTCTGTATAGCTTTGCTTTTACCATTTGACCTAGGGTTCTGTCTGTCCGTTTTTTTTTGTTGTTGTTGTTTTTGAAGCATAGTTTTTAGCACTTGTTATCATTTGTGGATTTGTTTTTTGGTTTGGTTGCTCTCTTCTTCCTTTCTTTTTATTATTTTCTTCTTTTTATTACTTAAAAGTTTTTTTATTTTTAATAATTTTTAATTTTTATTCATTTATTTATTATTTTTAAATAAATTTATTTATTTTATTTATTCATTTTTAGCTGCGTGGGGTCTTTGTTGCTGTGCGTGGGCTTTCTCTAGTTGCGGTGAGCGGGGGCTACTCTTCATGCAGTGCGCAGGCTTCTCATTGCAGTGGCTTCTCTTGCTGCGGAGCACAGGCTCTAGGCACGTGGGCTTCAGTAGTTGTGGCACGTGGGCTCAGTAGTTGTGGCTCATAGGCTGTAGAGCACAGGCTAAGTAGTTGTGATGCATGAACTTAGTTGCTCTGCGACATGTGGGATCTTCCCAGACCAGGGCTCGAACCCAAGTCCCCTGCACTGGTGGGCAGATTCTTAACCACTGCACCACCAGGGAACCCCAATTTTTTATTTTAAGAACTTTCTTTTCTTTCTTTCTTTCTTTCTTTCTTTCTTTCTTTCTTTCTTTCTTTCTTTCTTTCTTTTGTTCTTTCTTTCTTTCTTTCTTTCTCTTTCTTTCTTTCTTTCTTTCTTTCTTTCTTTCTTTCTTTCTTTCTTTCTTTCTTTCTTTCTTTCCTTCCTTCCTTCCTTCCTTCCTTCCTTCCTTCCTTCCTTCCTTCCTTCCTTCCTTCCTTCCTTCTTTCTTTCTTTCCTTCTTTCCTTCTTTCTTTCTTTTCTTTCTTTTCTTTCTTCCTTTCACTCTTTTCTTTCTCCCTTCTCTTCACAGCTGTGTGGCTGACAGGGTCTTTGTGCTCCAGCCGGCTGTCAGGTCTTTGCCTCTAAGGTGGGAGAGCCGAGTTCAGGACTTTGGTCCACCAGAGACCTCCCAGCTCCATGCAATATCAAATGACAAAAGCTCTCCCAGAGATCTACATCTCAATGTTAAGACCCAGCTCCACTTAACGACCAGCAAGCTACAGTGCTGAACACCCTAGGTCAAACAAGCAAGACAGGTACACAACCCCACCCATTAGCAAAGAGGCTGCCTAAAATCATAGTAAGTTCACAGACACCCCAAAGCACACCACCAGATGCAGTCCTACCCACCAGAAAGACAAGATCCAGCCTCATCCAGCAGAACACAGGAATGAGTCCCCTCCACCAGGAAGCCTACAAAACCCACACACCAACCTTACCCACCTGGGGCAAACACCAAAAACAATGGGAACTACGAACTTGCAGCCTGTGAAAAAGAGACCCCAAACACAGTAAGTTAAGCAAAATGAGAAGACAGAGAAATACTCAGCAGATTAAAAGCAAAGTAAAAACCCACCAGACCAAACAAATGAAGAGGAAATAGGCAGTCTACCTGAAAAATCATTCAGAGTAATGATAGTAAAGATGATCCAAAATCTTGGAAATAGAATGGAGAAAATACAAGAAACGTTTAACAAGGACCTAGAAGAACTAAAGCACAAAAGAACAATGATAAACAGCACAATTAGTGAAATCAAAAATTGTCTAAAAGGAATAAATAGCAGAATAACTGAGGCAGAGGGAGGGATAAATGACCTGGAAGATAAAATAGTGGAAACAAGTACTACAGAGCAGAATAAATATAAAAGAATTAGAAGAACTGAGGACAGTCCCAGAGACCTCTGGGACAACATTAAACGCACCAACATTTGAATTATAGGGGTCCCAGAAGAAGAAGAGAAAAAGAAAGGGACTGAGAAAAGATTTGAAGAGATTATAGTTGAAAACTTCCCTAATATGGGAAAGGAAATAGTCAATCAAGTCCAAGAAGCACAGAGAGTCCCATACAGGATAAATCCAAGGAGAAACATGCCAAGACACATGTTAATCAAACTATCAAAAATTAAATACAAAGAAAAAATGCTAAAAGCAGCAAGGGAAAAGCAACAAATAACATACAAGGGAATCCCTATCAGGTTAACAGCTGATCTTTCAGCAGAAACTCTGCAAGGGGAAGGGAGTAGCAGGACATATTTAAAGTGATGAAAGGGAAAACCTACAACCAACATTACTGTACCCAGCAAGGACCTCATTCAGATTCAACAGAGAAATTAAAACCTTTACAGACAAGCAAAAGCTAAGAGACTTCAACACCACCAAACCAGCTTTACAACAAATGCTAAAGGAACTTCTCTAGGCAGGAAACACAAGAGAAAGAAAAGACCTACAATAACAAACCCCAAACAATTAAGAAAATGGTAATAAGAACATACATATCGATAACTACCTTAAAGGTAAATGGATTAAATGCTCCAACCAAAAGACATAGAATGGCTGAATGAATACAATAACAAGATCCATATATATACTGTCTACAAGAGACCCACTTCAGACCTAGGGACACATACAGACTGAAAGTGAGGGGATGGAAAAAGATACTCCATGCAAATGGAAATCAAAAGAAAGCTGGACTAGCAATTCCCATATCAGGCAAAATAGACTTTAAAATAAAGACTATTACAAGACACAAAGAAGGACACTACATAATGAACAAAGGGTTGATCCAAGAAGAAGATATAACAATTGTAAATATTTATGCACCCAACATAGGATCACCTCAATACATAAGGCAAATGCTAACAGCCATAAAAGTGGAAATTGACAGTTACACAATCATAGTAGGGGGCTTTAACACCCCACTTTCACCAATGGACTGATCATCCAAAATGAAAATAAATAAGGAAACACAAGCTTTAAATGACACCTTAAGCTAGATGGACTTAATTCATATTTATACGACATTCCATCCAAAAGCAACAGAATATGCTTTCTTCTCAAGTGCTCATGGAACATTCTCCAGGATAGATCATATCTTGGGTCACAAATCAAGCCTTGGTAAATTTAAGAAAATTGAAAACATATCAAGTATCTTTTCCGACCACAACGCTATGAGACTAGATATCAATTACAGGGAAAAATTTGTAAAAAATACAAACACATGGAGACTAAACAATACACTACTAAATAACCAAGAGATCACTGAAGAACTCAAAGAGGAAATCAAAGAATACCTAGAAACAAATGACAATGAAAACACGGTGACTCAAAACCTATGAGATGCAGCAAAATCAGTTCTAAGAGGGAAGTTTATAGCAATACAATCCTACCTCAAGAAACAAGAAAAATCTCAAATAAACAACCTAAACTTATGCCTAAAGCAATTTGGGAAAGAAGAACAAAAAACCCCCTAAAGTTAGCAGAAGGAAAGAAATCATAAAATCAGATCAGAAATAAACGAAAAAGAAAATGAAGGAAACAGTAGCAAATATCAATAAAACTAAAAGCTGGTTCATTGAGAAAATAAACAAAATTGATAAAACATTAGCCAGACTCATCAAGAAAAAAAGGGAGAAGACTCAAATCAATAGAATTAGAAATGAAAAAGGAGAAGTAACAACTGACACTGCAGAAATACAAAGAATCATGAGAGATTACTATTAGCAACTATATGCCAATAAAATGGACAACCTGGAAGAAATGGACTAATTCTTTGAAAAGCACAACCCGCCGAGACTGAACCAGGAAGAAATAGAAAATATAAACAGACCAATGACAAGCACTGAAATTGAGACTGTGATTAAAAATCTTCCAACGAATAAAAGCCCAGAACCTGATGGCTTCACAGGCGAATTCTATCAAACATTTAGAGAAGAGCTAACACCTATCTTTCTCAAACTCTTCCAAAATATGGCAGAGGGACGAACACTCCCAACCACATTCTACGAGGCCATCACCCTGATACCAAAACCAGAAAAAGATGTCACAAAGAAAGAAAACTACAGGCCAATATCACTGATGAGCATAGATGCAAAAATCCTCAACACAATACCAGCAAACGGAATCCAACAGCACATTAAAAGGATCATACACCATGATCAAGTGGGATTTATCCCAGGGATGCAAGGATTCTTCAATATATACAAATCAATCAATGTGATAAACCATATAAACAAATTGAAGGAGAAAAACCATATGATCATCTCAATAGATGCAGAAAAATCTTTTGACAAAATTCAACACCCATTTATGATAAAAAACCCTCCAGAAAGTAGGCATAGAGGGAACTTACCTCAAAATAATAAAGGCCATATATGACAAACCCACAACCAACATTGTTCTCAATGGTGAAAAACTGAAAGCATTTCCTCTAACATCAGGAACAAGACAAAGTTGTCCACTCTAACCACTATTATTCAACATAGTTTTGGAAGTTTTATCCACAGCAATCAGAGAAGAAAAAGAAATAAAAGGAATCCAAATCCGGAAAAGTAGAAGTAAAGATGTCACTGTTTGCAGATAACATGATACTATACATAGAGAATCCTAAAGATGCTACCAGAAAGCTACTAGATCTAATCAATGAATTTGGTAAAGTAGCAGGATACAAAATTAATGCACAGAAATCTCTTGCATTCCTATACACTAATGATGAACAATGTGAAAGAGAAATTAAGGAAACACTCCCATTTACCATTGCAACAAAAAGAATAAAATACCTAGGAATGAACCTACCTGAGGAGATAAAACACATGTATGCAGAAAACTATAAGACACTGATGAAAGAAATTAAAGATGATACAGACAGATGGAGAGATATACCATGTTCTTGGATTGGAGGAATCAACACTGTGAAAATGACTATACTACCCAAAGCAATCTACAGATTCAATGCAATCCCTATCAAACTATCAATGGCATTTTTCACAGAACTAGAACAAAAAATTTCACAATTTGTGAAACACAAAAGACCCCGAAGAGCCAAAGCAATCTTGAGAAAGAAAAACGGAGCTGGAGGAATAAGACTCCCTGACTTCAGGCTACAGTAATCAAGATAGTATAGTACTGGCACAAAAACAGAAATGTAGATCAATGGAACAGGATAGAAAACCCAGAAGTAAACCTAGGCACATATGGTCACCTTATTTTTGATAAAGGAGGCAAGAATATACAATGGAGAAATGACAGCATCTTCAATAAGTAGTGCTGGGAAAACTGGACAGCTATATGTAAAAGAATGAAGTTAGAATGCTCCTTAACACCATACACAAAAATAAACTCAAAATGGATTAAAGATCTAAATGTAAGGCCAGACACTCTAAAACTCTTAGAGGAAAACATAGGCAGAACACTCTATGACATTCATCACAGCAAGTTCCATTTTGACCCACCTCCTAGAGAAATGGAAATAAAAACAAAAATAAATAAGTGGGACCTAATGAAACTTAAAAGCTTTCACACAGCAAAGGAAACCATAAACAAGAAGAAAAGACACCCCTAGAATGGGAGAAAATATTTGCAAATGAAGTAACTGACAGAGGATTAATCTCCAAAATTTACAAGCAGCTCATGCAGCTCAATATCATAAAAAACAAACAACCCAATCCAAAAATGGGCAGAAGACCTAAATAGCCATTTCTCCAAAGAAGATATACAGATTGCCAAGAAACACGTGAATGGATGCTCAACATCACTAATCATTAGAGAAATGCCAATCAAAACTAGAATGAGGTATCAACTGACACTGGTCAGAATGGGCATCATCAAAAAATCTACAAACAATAAATGCTGGAGAGGGTGTCTAGAAAAGGAACTCTCTTGCACTGTTGGTGGGAATGTAAATTGATACAGCCACTATGGAGAACAGTATGGAGCTTCCTTAAAAAACTAAAAATCAAACTACCATACGATCCAGCAATCCCACTACTGGGCATATACCCAGAGAAAACCATAATTCAAAACGAATCATGTACCACAATGTTCATTGCAGCTCTATTTACAATAGCTAGGACATGGAAGCAACCTAAGTGCCCATTGACAGATGAATGATAAAGAAGATGTGGCACATATATACAATGGAATATTACTCAGCCAGAAAAAGAAACGAAATTGAGTTATTTGTAATGAGGTAGATGGACCTAGAGTCTGTCATACAGTGAAGTAAGTCAGAAAGAGTAAGACAAATACCTTATGCTAACATATATATATGATATCTAAAAAAGGAAAGATAAATCTTCTGAAGAACCTAGGGGCAGGACAGGAATAAAGACTAGAAGTAGAGAATGGGCTTGAAGACATGAGGAGGGGGAAGAGTAAGCTGGGATGAAGTGAAAGAGTGGCATGGACATATATACACTACCAAATATAAAATAAATAGCTAGTGGGAAGCAGCCACATAGCACAGGGAGATCAGCTCGGTGCTCTGAGGCCACCTATAGGGGCAGGACAAGGCTGATGGGAGGGAAATGCAAGGGCGAGGAGATATGGGGACATCTCCTCGAGGAGATATGTATAGATGATTCACTTTGTTATAAAGCAGGTATTAACACACACACACACCACACACACACAGACACAAGACCCCTCCAGTGAGTTCCAGAATCCTTTTCCTTAACAACTGTACATTATATGGTCAATTAATTAAGAAAGCTAAAAAGGAACTGAGTAGGTAAGAAAAAAAGCAATGAAATGACGAGTTTTGCTTCCCCAGGTGTTAGGATTTCTTCCATACTTGTGTTAGATTCTAGAACACTCATATCATGTGTAGCTGTCTCCACAAAGGGATGGGCCAGGTTGTTCACCCTGGTTTTCTTGGACTCATGATACTTCTGTCCTCCACTGGATGCCTCCACCTTACTCAATTATTTTCCTCCACACGTTCTATTGATTACATATTCATTTGGGATAGTTGGGTTATCCCTTCCGTTTTGAAACTGTGAGACAGTTCCCTTAGTTTCCAACTTAGTATGAAGCTCTTCAGTTCGATTGCTTTTCTTGTAACACCAGCTCATATCAGTGCAGAAATGAGAATTTTAATTTGTTGTAGAATTGAGAAGTTATTTTGGAGCATAGGGGTACTTTAAAAAAGGCAAACTGGTATTTAAATAATGAAACATTTTCCCAGGCTTCTTTGGACAGCCAGTTGGCCATGCAAGAGACCTGGCTGCTTGTGAGAGGATGAGAGGGGTGATCGTGTACAAGAAAGATGCAGAAAAAGAAGTCGGCATAGTCCAAAGTCAAGTTCCATCTTCTGTGGTCAAGATTGGAGCTATCACTCCAAGGATCACTGAAGGGCATTTCCCCCTGAACTGTCTTTGGAGACTGTGCCAGTGGCTTCAAATGCCAAGTTGTGACCACCTCAGCTGCTATAACAAGGTTAATTTATGAGAACTTGAGGGGAACTGCCTTGCTTCTAGCTGACCAAGTCCCATCTGCAGCTTGATGCTCCCCTGGTGTCTGAAGCAGTTCATCACTCTTGCCCTACCTGGGGACAGGGCCTCACAACCTGGGTGAGTAGGTTCAGGGCTTTTTGCTGCACTTTTTGGCAGCTTGCTGCTGTCTATTTAGGGACAAAGCTGAGTTCCAAAAAATGAAAACAAGTATAAACTGAAATGTAGTCTAGGTGCCAATAGACCTTTGGATGATATAACAATAATTGGCTAAAATAAAAACGTTTATAAAGCAGACAGTGAGCAAATTATAGCCTTTGACCATTCTTTCATTAGAGGAGAATCCTATCTTCCACGATTGTGTTATTTTCAGGATAGCTGATAGCTAATAGAACCAATCTAACATCTACAGGGTTTTTTTTTCAGAGTTCTGGACTAGTTTTCTTAGCATAATGCATTGTTGTGATGCTTATGGTCTCCAATTCTTTTTGCCAAGCCTACTTCATCAGTCCCCTGGTGTCCCGCAGATTTTTGAAGCATTGGAATCCTAGCAACAGGTTTTTCATTTAAGTAGGATGGTCCTGATCACCAGCCTCCCACAGGCTGGTAAAAGTTTTGTGCTGCTTCTGAGCACTCACAGAGCATCCCTAGAGCATTTTTTTGTCGAGCCTGCTCTTCCATCAATTTAGTAGAAAAATATAACTTGCTTCTGAATCTACAATCAGGTGTCAAAACAAGACGGCCTTCTCCTAGGAGATAATACCGCCTCAATGGGGAGGTGGTTTTTTATTGGTTATTTGTTTGTAAGTATGATTTTGTCTAAGGATATAAATAATAGAAAAGCTCTTTAACCTTTTTAAATTTGGAAGACCAAATTAATAGTAGTCCATTTTATTCCAAGAATTTTCTAATTATTTTTTTAATTCACTGTCCCTCAAATCATATATATATATATATTTTTTCAGCAACATGTAATAAAGTGAAAGTTGAAATGTATAATAGATCATAAACTTGAGTTTTTGAAAGATTTCCCCCCTAATTCTAAAACTAGACACAACAATATTAAATATTTACTATATTCCAGGTACTGTTCTAAGCAGTTCACATCTATTAGCTCATTGAACCCACAGTAACCTTTTGCTGTGGTAACTATTATTATCCCCATTTTACAGACAGGAAAGTGAGGCACAGAGGGGTTATGGAACCTGCACAAAGTCTCATCACAAGTAACAGCGTAGGCATCTGAATCCTGGGAAGTCTGGCTTCACAGCCCATGTTGCTAATAATTGAGCTGAATTTAATGTAGAGAACTTCAAAAACATGAAAAAACTGCCCATTTCCCCACCATTTAAAGATACCTGGTAAATGGAAACAATGAAAACTTAGCTATACATACATGTATAAAACCATCATGTTGTATACAGTGAACTTATACGATGTGATATGTCAATTATATCTCAATAAACCTGGAAAAAAACTGAGCTGCATTTACTTTCTGAATTTTTATGTGCATGTAACTTAAAAAAAGATAGTTTATTTGCACATACTGTCTTGTACCCCACCCCTACTTTCGTACTTTCCCATGTCAAAAATCATTCTTCTTGATCATGATTTTTTTGCTGCATAATGCTCCATTGTATGGAAGTACATAATTAAATTTCTTATTAAAAGACATTTATGGTATTTCTTCAGTGACCCATTGGTTGTTTAGTTTCCATGTGTTTGTGGGTTTTTTTGCATTTTTTCTTGTAGTTGATTTCTAGTCTTAAATCTTTGTAGTTGGAAAAGATGCTTAATATGATTTCAAGCTTCTTAAAAATTTATTTGTTTGGGGACTTCCCTGGTGGTCCAGTGGTTAAGAGTCCACACTTCCACTGCAGGGGCCACGGGTTTGATCCCTGGTTGGGGAACTAAGATCGTGCATGCTGGGTGGCACGGCTAAAATAATTTACTTGTTTTATGGCGTTTCATGTGACTTATCCTGGAGAATATTCCCTTGAAAACAGTATGTATTCTGCTACTTTTGGATAGAATGATCTCTCTATATATATCTATTAAGTACATCTGGTCTAATGTGTCATTTCAGTCTGGTGTTTCCTTATTGATTTTCTGTCTGGATGATCTGTCCATTGATGTAACTGGGGTGTAACTATGTGTTATCAATTTCTACCTTTATGTTTGTTAGTATTTGCTTTATGTGTTTAGGTGCTTCTATGTTGGGTGCATATACATTTATAATTGTTATATCTTCTTGTTGGATTGATCCCTATATCATTATGTAATGTCTTTCTTTGTCCCTTTTTACAGTTTTGTTTTAAAATCTATTTTGTCTGATATAAGTATCGCTACCCTGGCTTTTTTTGTGTGTTCATTTGTGTGGAATAACTTTTTCCACTCCCTCACTTTCAGTGTGTTTCTGTATCTAGATCTGAAGTGAGTCTCCTGCATGCAGAATATATATGAGTCTTATTTTTGTATCCATTCAGCTACCCGATGTCTTTCGATTGGAACATTTAGTCCATTTACATTTAAAGTAATTATTGGTAGATATGTACTTATTACCATTTTGTTGATTGTTTTCTGGTTGTTTTCGTAGTTCTTCTTTGTTCCTTTCTTCTTCTTTTGCTCTCTTCCCTTGTGATTTGATGATTATTTTTAGTGTTATGTTTGAGTTCCTTTCTCTTTTTTTGTGAGTGTGTCTATTATAGGTTTGTGGTTTCCATGAGGTTCATATGTAACAAAATAAGTAGATATATTTATAGATACATATAGACTTTTAAAAAAATTTTTGATGATCTCTTAAGTTGGAACACATTCTAACAACCCTGCATTTTTCCTCCTCCTCCCCCATATTTAATGCTTTTGCCATAGTATTTGCATCTTTTTGTTTTGTGTATCCCTTAACTACTTATTGTGGCTATAGGTGGTTTTACTACTTTTCTTTTAACCTTACTACTAGCTTTATAAGTGGTTAATCCACTACCTTTAGTGTATGTTTGCCTTGACCAATGAATATTTTCCTTTCATAATTTTCCTAATTCTAGTTGTGTTCTTTCCTTTTTCACTTAGAGAAGTCCCTTTAACATTTCTTGTAAAGCTAGTTTAGTGGTGCTGAACTCTTAGCTTTTGCTTGTCAGTAAACTCTTTATTCCTCTTTCAAATCTGAATGACAGTCTTGCTGGGTAGAGTATTTTGGCTGTAGGTTTTTTTCTTTTATCACTTTAAATATATTGTGCCTCTCCCTTCCGACATGCAAAGTTTGCTGAAAAACCAGCTGGTAGTCTTATGGGAGTTGCCTTGCATATAATTAGTTGCTGCTTTTAAGATTCTCTCGTTATATTTAATTTTTGCCATTTTAATTAGAATGTGTCTTGATGTGGTCCTCTTTGGGTTCATCTTGTTTGGGACTCTTTGAGTTTCCTGAACTCGATGTCTGTTTCCTTTCCCAGGTTAGTGAACTTTGCAGCTATTATTTCTTTCAATAAGGTCTTTGTCCCTTCCTCTCTTTTCCTTCTGGGACCCCTGTAATGTGAATGTTAGTATGCCTGATGTTGTCCCATAAGTCTCTTAAACTATTCTCATTTTTTAAAATTCTTTTTTCCTTTTTCTCTTCAGCTTGGGTGAGTTCCACTACTCTGTCTTTCAATTTCTTGATCTGTTCTTTGTATCATCTAATTTACTGTTGATTGCTTCTTGTGTATTTTTTATTTCTGTTATTGTATTCTTCAGCTCTGTTTGTTTCTTCTTTGTATTTTCTAACTCTTTGTTAAACTTCTTATTGAGTTCATCCATTTTTCTCCTGAGTTTGTTGAGCATCTTTATGATTATTATCTTGAATTATTTATTGGATAAATTGCTTATCTCCACTTTACTTAATTCGTCTCTGGGTTTTTGTCTCATTCCTTTGTTTAGGACATATTCCTCTATCTCTTCATTTACCCTAATTCTCTGTGTCTATTTCTCTGTATTATGTAGGTCAGTTACAATTCCTGATTTCATAGAAATGGTCTTACGTAGCAGATGCCCTATGGGTTCCAGCAGCACATGTCCCTATAGTTGCCAGAGCTATACGCTCTAGGGGTGTCCCCTATATGGGCTGCATGGGTCCTTCTGTTGTGGTTGGGCTGACTGCTGTGGGTGCACTGGTTGGTTGCCAGGCCCTGCCTCATGTGGTGGCTGCTGGCCTGCTGATGGGTGAGGCTGAGTCCCAGCATGACTGGTTGCATGGCTTGGGAATCCTAGGATTTTGGTGGCCTGGTGGTGGGCAGGATTGAATCCAGGCATAACTGGCTGTGGGGATTGGGGGCCCCAAGACTGGTGTTGGCTTGCTGGTGGTTGGGTAAGCCCCCAGTGTTAATAGGCTTGAGGGAAGACTCCAGTATAGTGCTTGTCAGCACAGGTGTCCTTGTGGTAGAATGAGCTGCCTCCAGCTTCTATGTCCCCAGGGGGAGTCCCAGTTGCCTCCTGACTCTCTGGATATTCTCTAAGATTGGCAGGTTGGTCTGATTCAGGTTTCTTTCAAATTACTGCCGCTGCACTGGAACATGGAGTGTGTGCCGTTTCAGAGCAGAGTCTCTGTTTCCTACAGTCCCCTGGCTCTCTTGTATTCAAGCCTCACTGGCTTCAAAGTCAGTCATTCCAGGGACTCGTCTTCCCAGGGCAGGACCTGTGGGCTGGGGAGCCCAATGTGTGGCTCTAACTCCTTGATTCTTGGAGTTCTCTGCAATTGTAATCATCCTCACCTTTGTGAGCTGCATACCTGGAGGTGTGGGTCTTGACTATACTGCATCTCTGCCCCTCCTACCAATTCATTGTGGATCCTTCTTAAATCTTTAGCTGTAGAAAATCTCTTCTTTTAGTCTATAGGACATTCCCCTAGATAGTTGCTCTATAAGTAGTTGTAATTTTAATGTGTCTGTGGGAGGAGGTGAGCTCAGGGTCTTCCTACTCACCATCTTGGCCAAACCTCAGGACGTGCACATTTTAAGTTCCTTGATTTATATTGCCAATTATTCTCCAGAAAGATAGTCTCAAGTTACATTAATGCTAGCAGTCAACAAGAGAGCTTATTTTCCTGGACACTGGATGCCTCTAGGTTATTATTCTTCCTACTCTTTTTATTTAATAGACAAAACAAAAGAAAAAAAATCTCATTTCAGTGCATATTTTTTGATTTGCAAGAAGTACAAAAATTAACAAATATTTTATTTATCCCTTGAATAAGTATATGTGGTTCGAATGTTAAAGAAACAAAATATTATACAGGATGAATACCTCCAATACCTGCTTCCCAGACATCCATCAGTAACTCTCTCAGGAGGCAACCACTCTAGCATTTTCTCAAGTAGCCTCCCTAAAATAATTATGCACATATAAGGAAAGGCACATGGAAGTAAACACATTTGTGTGTGTGTGTGTGTATGTGTGTGCATGCATGTATGTCCTTATTTTTTCCCCACACAAACAGAAGCACACTATACATATTGTTTTGTCCCTTGCTTTTCTCACTTAACATGATATCTTGAACATTTTTCCATATTAGTAAGCAAAGAACTATCTTACTATTTTTAACGTCTACATACTACTGCATTATAAGGAAAAAGCTGCAAATATTAACATTTGTTTATTGTCTATGGGTATTTCTTCCTCTTCTGCAATTGCCTGTCAATATTTTTGAGCCTTTTGTTATTGTGGTTTTTTATTATTTTGGTTATTGTTTATGATATGTAAAACTTTTTTTTTTTTTTTTTTTTTTTTTTTTTTTTTTTTTTTTTTTGCGGTATGCGGGCCTCTCACTGTTGTGGCCTCTCCCGTTGCGGAGCACAGGCTCCGGACGCGCAGGCCTAGCGGCCATGGCTCACGGGCTCAGTTGCTCCGCGGCATGCGGGATCCTCCCGGACCAGGGCACGAACCCGTGTCTCCTGCATCGGCAGGCGGATTCTCAACCACTGCGCCACCAGGGAAGCCCTAAAACTTTTTAATATAATAAAATTACCAGCCTATTTGTACTAAATGATGCAAATTTTATTTCACATTTCATTGTTGGCCTTTTAATTTTGTTTTATGATTGTGGGTTTTTTTGTTGTTGTTATTGTTTTGGTGTGGCTATAGAGAATTCTTTTTGTATAATCAAATCTATCAATCTTTTCGGTTTGGTTTGTGAATAATTTTCCTGGATGATCAAAGCCTCCAACTGTCCCTTTGTTTACTTGGATTCTTTTGACATAGAATCATGGGATTTGGACTAGAAAAACCTTAGAGTTAACAGAGGAAAAATTTCCAGTCAGTGCAAAAGCCCCTATAGCAACACTGATAGATACAGGTCTTCCTTTGCCTGAATGAATCAGTGGCCCAAAACTCACCACCTAACAAAACACATTCCATTGGCCAGCTCTGTTGTATAAAACCTTTTACTGAATAAAGCTTTAACGTATCTCCTTGAATCTTCTGTTTAGTTTTGTCTTCTTTTTTTTTTTTTTTTTTTTGCGGTATGCGGGCCTCTCACTGCTGTGGCCTCTCCCGTTGCGGAGCACAGGCTCCGGACGCGCAGGCCCAGCGGCCATGGCTCACGGGCCCAGTCGCTCCACGGCATGTGGGATCTTCCCGGACCAGGGCACGAACCCGCGTCTCCTGCATCGGCAGGCGGATTCTCAACCACTGCGCCACCAGGGAAGCCCAGTTTTGTCTTCTTAATAAGCACAAAACAGATTTATTTCCTCTTCTACATAGTCATTCAATTGTTTTTTCATAATTTATTCCTTTTTATTATTTTTTAAGCAATCCATATTTTAGATGTGTTATTTAATGTTGCAAGAAAAAACTCCAAAGAGTATGGAAGTATTACCTTATGGTAATGAGTATGTGTGTTTTTACCACCTTAACCAGTTTTAAGTGTACAGTTTGCTTGTTTAATGTGTGTTCACGTTGTTGTGCAGTGCACATCTCCAGAACTGTTTCATCTCACAAAACTGAAACTCTATAGCCATTAAACAGCTCACCATTTCCCCCTCCACTCAGCTCCTGGCAACCACCATTCTACTTTCTATTTCTATGAATTTGACTCCTTTGGACACTTCATATAAGTAGAATCACACAGTTTTTAAAATTTATGATTGGCTTATTTCACTTAGCATAATGTCCTCAAGGTCCATCTGTGTTGTGGCATGTGGCAGAATTTCCTTCTTTTAGAAGGTCACACAATATTCCACTGTATGAATATACTATAATACATTTTGTTTATTCCTTCACCTGTGAAAGGATACTTAGGTTGCTTCTACGTCTTGGCTGTTGTGGATAATGCTGCTATGAACATGGGTGTGCAAATATCTCTTTGAGACCCTGCTTTCAATTATTTTGGATTATGTACCCAGAAGTGGGATTGCTAGATCATATAGTAATTCTATTTTTTTGAGGATCATATAGTAATTCTATTTTTTGAGGAATTGCCATACTGTTTTCTATAGCAGTTGCATCATTTTACAATCCCACCAACAGTGACTAAGAGTTCCAGTTCCTCACCAACACTTGATATTTTCTGGTTTTTTTTTTTTTTTGGATAGTAGCCATCATAGTGGATGTGAGAATCAGTTGTTTTGAATACACATCCATAAGAATTTGTTTTTTTAAAATAATGTCCAGGGCTTCCCTGGTGGCGCAGTGGTTGAGAATCCGTCTGCCGATGCAGGGGACACGGGTTCGTGCCCCGGTCCGGGAAGATCCCACATGCCGCGGAGCGGCTGGGCCCGTGAGCCGTGGCCGCTGAGCCTGCGCGTCCAGAGCCTGCGCTCCGCAACGGGAGAGGCCACAACAGTGAGAGGCCCGCGTACCACAAAAAAAAAAAAAAAAAAAAAAAAAAAAAAATGTCCAAGTAACAGTTCTCCAATTTCATGTATTCCATAAAAGCAATATTATAAATTAGAATGGGTCCATGAGTACTTATATTTGGAGGACTTTTATCTCTTACGGCTTGGTTCTCTCTCTTTTTTTTTTTTTTTTGCGGTACGCGGGCCTCCCCCGCTGCGGAGCACAGGCTCCAGATGCGCAGGCCCAGCGGCCATGGCTCACTGGCCCAGCCGCTCCGCGGCACGTGGGATCCTCCTAGACCGGGGCACGAACCCGCGTCCCCGGCATCGGCAGGGAGACTCTCAACCACTGCGCCACCAGAGAAGCCCGGTTCTCTTTTATATATGTCTCATTTATAAAGTAGTTTCTATGGGCATAAGCTGAAATTCAGTGTCTGTGGTCAAAGTGCGATTAATTTGAACTGAACTTAAGATGAAATGACTTTATTAGCTTCATATTGACTTGGGAGTTGGTGGTGGCTAAAGAAGGTACTGGGACATTACATTAAAGAAGGTACTGGGGCAGTGTTGAAACCTGGTTTCCCTCCTGCCTTTGTTCGGTTACAATATTAGTGCTGCTTTCAGCACTCGGCAGGTACTTCCTAGTGTCTTGAGGCAGCGGGACACTTCCCACCATTTTCAGATCATGGAATATAGGCTATTGGTAGAGATTTCTTTGTCGTGAATCCCTTCTAGTATTTCATGTTTTATCTGATTCATAAGATGAGGCTTCACTGAGTCTTGGCTTCACTGTCCTGGCTTGACCACTAGGTGATTTGGGGTCAAGTTCCTCAATCTTGGTAATTGTTAGATTTTTAACCTTTTAAATAAAGATGATAATGCTTGTACCTACTTCATATTGTCATGATGGCTAAATGAGATAAGGCATGAAAAGCATTTAGCAAAGTCCTTGGCATGTAAGTGTTACATAAACATAGTGGGTGTTGATGTTGTTATGTCTTGTAATCATACTGTTCAGGCCAATCAACCTTCATTCTCAAGATAAAGGTCTAAAACCATGGTGTGGCTCTTTTTCTAGGGTAATTTTACTAGTTCAGATATCATCTATTTATCTTCTGAGTAGATGGTTTTTCTTTCTTTCTTCTCATGAACGTGAACGGATTCCAAGTCCAGTTTTGACTGCATATTGTCAAACAAAGTGAAAAACAGCTGTTGTCAGGATTATAAAAGTCTTCACTGTGCTTTCTGTGTGTGATATACCTCAAGGATTTGTTTTTTGCTAAACCACTTTCCTTTACTCTCAGATGATAAGTCCATACAGGCTATAACCCCAAACCTCTTTGATCTAATTTCCAAAATATGACCATGCCATAGATTAAATAGTTTATTTCGCCTTGTTGTTCATGCTCTGACTTGATTTTGAACTTCTGTCTTTACAGGCATCATATTTCAGTTTCTTCTAGCAGAAATTCTTTCCTCCTTATCTTTTGGTTTCATCTGTTAGCAATCTACCCACAACCATCCACTACATGGTCCTCATTTGCTGTCTCTTCTCTCCCTTTCTCCTTCTTACCCTTCATCCCTCCTTCTACCCCTTTTTCTCCATTATCCACTCACACATACTTATTGAGAAGCTACTGTATGGAATGCACTGCACTCCTTAAGATCTGGACCTGGGCACTGTCTTTGCTGGTTCCGTCACTGCAGATCTAACAGATCAGTTGAGATTTATGGCTATATTATCACTAGGTTCCCCTTTATTTGTTGAAACAAATATTCTCTGAAGATAGAAGAGAAGATATTCTCTGAAGATAGGCTGCTTCCCAGGCCCTTAATCTCCTGTCCTGTCCCGGAGCTGACAAAATGTGTCCTCACCTCTAAAAGCTCTCACCTCAGCCTTCACCTCTGTCTCGAACGTCCTTCTTATTCTCCAGGAACATTCTTCACATTTCTTAGAGCTTCCTTAGTTAATTTTTGATAATTTTTTTTCTTTCTCTATTTTTAAAATGAAGCAAAGTGTCATCAGAACTTGTTTCTGGCCTGTGCATGTCTATGTCTGAGTTAACAGGTTTTTTAAAAATCTGATGCCCAAGCACTCAGAATTTGGTTCACTCTGAAAATTTCCCTTTAGCCATTTACTTAGTGTTTCTACCTCTTCTCCTTAAACTCTAGGCTTCATTTTGAAAATATCGAGGCCGACGTTCGGCTCTTCAGGTGGGTGAATGTGGCTAAGTCCACCGATGGGTAAGGCTTTCCTCCAGTCTACTTGCTTTGACCACCCGTGACATCTCTAGAGGCTGCTGTCAGCAGAAACGGGGCTGCTGCTGTAGCTGTGTGTGCCTCCGGCTAGCCAGGTCCCTTTATTGGGAGGAAACTGTTCCGTTTCTGATAGGGGCGTGAGAGGAGGGTCTGTCGTTCACTGCTGTTCCCTAGCAATCCACAGAAATGTCAATTTTCTCTCCTCTGCGCCCTGATGGCGATCTTTCCATTATCACAGTCGTCTCCTCTTCCTCCTCCCTTTCTCTTCCTGCTTCTTTTTCTCTTCTTCCTCCTTTTCTTCCTGGTGACTTTATCAAAGCTTACCTTAAGTGTTTCTCACTGTAAAGCCTTCATATTTTTAGAATAAACTTCGTTGAATCCTCCTCTGTGCTCCTACACTTATCTCTCTGTTATAGCCCTTACAATTCCGTATTATAGCTCTCTCTCTACCCTGCTCACCCGTGAGCTCATACAGGGTAAGTGCGGGGTATTATTAATATCATTTCCCTTAAATGTAGCAGAGTATTCATGCTGAGCAGACAGAGCAGGGTGGTTAAAAGCACCGACTCTGGAATGAGCTGAGAGTCATATCTTGTCCCTGCCAGTTCTTAATTGTGCAATCTGGGCAAATTGCTTAACTTCTCTGTGCCTCAGTTTTCTCGTTTACAAACTGGAGATAATAATAGTGATGCTTAGAACAGTTCCTGCCATACAATATGGCCAGTTAAATGTTTGCTACTGTGTGTTGAATTCAGTTTAATAGAATCATTATAATCAAGTTCACCAGTCATGTATTTAGTGAAGGTGTGTATGTTGTACACTGATGGTCATTACACCTAGAATAGGGCCAAGTATATAGGCATTCAATCAATATTTTTGAGTGAATGCATGCATGTGCTGGGCATTGTAGACACAAAGAAATATAAGTCCTTATTTCTTTCTTTCAGATTTCACAGACTGATTGGGAATACAAAAAGGAGATAAGATAATATTTGAGTGCTACATGAATGCACCATTCATCTGTCTATGGACATTTGGGTTGCTTCTACCCCTTGGCTCTTGTGGGGAATGCAGCTATGGACATGGGTATGCAAATATCTCTTTGAGACTCTGCTTTCAGTTCCTTTGGATGTATACGTAGAGTGGGATTGTTGGATCCTATGGTAATTCTATTTTTAGTTTTTTGATGAATTGCCATACTGTTTTTCATAGCAGTTTCACCATTTTGTAATCCCACCAAGAGTGGACAAGGAGAAGTCATTCATTTTTCAGCTGATTTTAAGGGAACATAAATAAGCTAGTTTTTTGTCTCTAATATTACCATGTACTTCCAGTATGTTTATACCTTTAAAAGGTGTGTTACTGGTAGGAAAATATTAAACCACACTTTTTCATCTTTGTACATTTGTAAGAATTGCATAAACCAAGATGATTCTCAAAGAAAATGACCTTGTATTTTTTTAGGGCAAACTTTTGTAACCTGTAGTGTGCATAATTAAAATGAAGGTGGTTTATTTCCTTCTGGATTCTCTGGACTCTCTGTTAGCATCTTCCTAAACTCACTGAATAATCAGGTAATTCTCAGTCAGTGACTCCTATTTCCTGATTTCGGCTTTTCATTGTTTTCTGAACATTTCTATCTATGTATTTTGCTTCTTTTTAGACATATCCCATTAGGATAATCTCAAACAAATTACAACTTGAGTGCCACCTGCCTGTGCTTTCTTTTTCAAACGGTGGAAGTGCTGAAGTTAATCAAACTTGTGGACTCAAAATACAAGTAGATCAATCACTCTTGTTACTGATGGACTATTGGCTAGTTCTTGTTACCGATGGACTATTGGCTAGTTCTTTATTACTCCAGGAAAATATGATTCAGTTCAACAAAAATATATCGTCTCAGTGAAAAGAGAACAATGAGTACCACTTCCTCTTTTTTTCTTTTAAGAAGTATGTAGCCCCAATATTTGATTGATTTATTTTTTTGTCTTTTTAAGTTTGTATTATTTTAGACAGAGGCCACGAAGAGGTTGATTGTTTAAAATTATCCCTGTAATAGCTATAAGGGGTTCCAATAATTTTATTAAATGGTTCATGGTTGTTTTTGTGTTTTATAACAAACGCTATGTATTTTAATACAAAGGTAAACTTTTTACTATCTCAAGTTTATGTTTTCATCAAAAAGTCCTCTAGCTACCAGATAACATGACCAGATTACATTTGATATGGTGGTTAAACTGAAGTGCTATATGCAATATAAGTGAATCTGGTTGAGGAAAACTCAAGGTGATGAAAGATACAAATTTGGGTGATTATATGTGTTTGATTTTAAGTTTTACTTTGATTAAAAATATTATTAGAGAAAACATAATGTGTGGCAGCTCTTTTCTATATCAAATTTGGATGTAGATGAGGAGCCGGTAGACTAGGTCAAGGATACAGATTCTGGAGTGAGAGCGTTTGGTGCCAATCTCTGCCACTTGTGAGCTGGGTGACACTGAGCAAGCTACTCAGAGCCTTGCATTCTCAGGTGTGAACTATAGTTAATAACTGGTTGTTGTGGTGTTTAAATGAGTTAATATATGTAACTTGCTAGATCTATGCCTGTTATGGAGGAAGTGCTGTGTAAGATTTTGCTACTGTTTCTCTAGCCTTGGCCGTGAATCCTTAGGTTGTTCTACCTTCTTCATATTATCTCAGGCATCAGTGTTGTTGTCATCTGCAAAAAAATAGGTGTTTCTTTTTTACTGAGTGGTTTTAAAATGTGGACTAACCGAAGGTCTAAAATCCCCTTTCCTTTTAGTCACTTAGTAGTGCATAAACGGAAAGAGTGATGGATGGAACATTTTGTACCCCCAAAGCTCTTAGACTCTGGCTGTATCAAAAGAGTCAATGAGTGCATCACAAATATATTCTGGGTGACTGTAAGAGCCTTTAATGCCTGAATCATTGACGATGCAGATGTGCTGCAGGAGGCAAACCCCTAGTAAATTCTTTCTTTTACTACAGAAATATTTCTGAGCCCAGAAATAGAAGCCAGACTACTATTCATGACTATAGACTTTTAATTTTTAATTTTTTTTGTGGTACACGGGCATCTCACTGTTGTGGCCTCTCCCGTTGCGGAGCACAGGCTCTGGACGCCCAGGCTCAGCGGCCCAGCCGCTCGGCGGCGTGTGGGATCTTCTCGGACCGGGGCACGAACCCGCGTCCCCTGCATCGGCAGGTGGACTCTCAACCACTGCGCCACCAGAGAAGCCGTAGACTTTTAATTGTAAAAGTAGTTACTGCTTTTCTTTTCTGTGTTTTGTTGTATATATATTATCTCATCTGGTCTTTATAATCATCGTTTTTGAGGACGAGTATGAAGAGCCAATATGATAATGTATGTGATAGTGCTTTAAAATTTTTTCCACAGCTTTATTGAGATATAGTCCACATAAATAAAATTCACCGATTTAAAGTGTATACAGTTCAGGAGTTTTTATTTACTTATTTCTTTTTAAAAATTTATTTATTTTATTTTTGGCTGCGTTGGGTCTTCACTGCTGCGCGCGGGCTTTGTCTAGTTGTGGCGAGCAGGGGCTACTCTTCGTTGCAGTGCACAGGCTTCTTCTCATTGCTGTGGCTTCTCTTGTTGCAGAGCACAGAGTCCAGGCGTGTGGGCTTCAGTAGTTGTGGTACAGGGGCTCAGTAGTTATGGCTCACAGGCTCTAGAGCGCAGGCTCAGTAGTTGTGGCTCACGGGCTTAGTTGCTCTGCGGCATGTGGGATCTTCCTGGACCAGGGCTTGAACCCGTGTCCCCTGCACTGATAGGTGGCTTCTTAACCACTGTGCCACCAGGAAAGCCCAGGAGTTTTCAGTATATTCAATGTATTATGCAACTATTACCAATCTAATTTTAGAACTTTCTCAATTCCTGTATGTCTCTATGGAGTCCCATTCCGGACATTTTATATAAATGCAACAATACAATATCTGGTCTTTTGTATCTTATTTCACTTAGCATAATGTTTTCAAGGGTCATTCACAGTGTAGCATGTATCAGTACTTCATTCATTTGATTGCCAAATAATATTCCATTCTATGGATATAGTACATTTTGTTTTTACCCTCATCAGTTGATGGACATTAGGGTTTCCACTTTCTGGCGATTGTAAATAATGCTGGTATGAACGTCTGTATACAAGTTTTTTGTGTGGACATATGTTTTTGATTCTCCTGGGTATATACCTAGGAATGGAGTTGCTGAGTCATACGGTAACTCTGCTTAGCATTTTGAGGAACTGCCAGATGGTTGCAGGATTTTACATTCTTACTGTATGAGGGTTCCAATTTCTCCACATCCTGACCAACATTTGTTATTATCTATATTTTTGATTTTAGCCATCACAACTGATAAGAAGTGGTAAAAATATATTTTTAATTGAGACAAGTAATGGGACAGGGGGCGAGGAGGAGGTGCTATAGGTTTCTTCTCTTCATCTCCTTCCCAGATTTGGGTCAGTGTTCCCGAACAACACTGACGAGCATAGATCCTTCAGTCTTCTGGGTGGCCTTGCCCTACTTCCAGGTACTTTTAAAGGGGTATTTTGTAGTTTTCCTTTAGAACCAGCAGAAAGATGTCTCCAATGAAGAACATTTTCTGGGTTTCCACTGAAAAAATTTTTCATGAGCAGCTATCATTTTACCAGGCTTTCCAAAGTGCTTTTCCTTCAGAGTAAGAGACAAACCTGAAGCTCCTTCCTTTGGAACGCTAACCCTAAAACCAGACCCTCTCTGACAGGTGTTTTATTTTGGCAACAAATGAAGAGCTATGGGATTTGAGAAGTCATTGCTAAGCAGGTCAGCTTTGTTCGGAAATCAGGTCTAATTTTACGACTTTTTTTTTTTTTAAATCACATTCTCTCAACTGGAAATCAAAAGTCAGGGTTCAGATTGTTCCTCCTGCCTCTAGGCGACGTGGAACCCAAGATTTGTTCCAGGAGTCCAAGACGCATTTGAGGAGAAACCTGGAAAACTAACCCAAGTGGAGAAAAAAAAAATGATTCTATTGATATGTGCAAAGCAATAGAAACAGGCAATCTTGATGCACTGCAATCTATGTAGTATAAATGGTCTCATCACCAGTCTTCAGACACTTAAACAGTGTCCAATAGGTAAGTTAGGTATCTAAGGAAGCACGGTAATCTGCTATGTGTCAACATTAATGGGCTCAATTTTTGGCTGATCCTGACTTCGCCATATGACCTTGGGCAAATTTGCCTGAAATGGATGATATTAACTTCTTTAGGGAAAGGGTTGGAATTTCTTATGAGTCATGATCTATGGGGTCCCAGCTATGAATCAGGAAGAAGCATATGCTGATTTGTATAATATTTAGATGTATTTGGTCCATAATCATACTGGCCATTTGAGAGTTACATTTTGATTATTTTCAAGTCATTACTTCTGGATTTTTCTCTCTTCACTTGCTCTCAATAATTCCCTTCCAATAACTCAGCTTACCTGCATAGAATTAGTGTCTAATGCAGACAGTAAGACACAAAGAGTCTTGGAATAGGAGGAATAAGAACAATGATGCACATAGGATATTTTTGTCTGAACTTGAATGTTTTATGAAATTATTGTTAGAGAGTAGAATTAGTAGAATGTACTGAAGCTGTAAATTTAGAAAAAACTGGAAAGCATTAATATTTAAACCAGGAGATTTGTGTGGTACTTGTAAATGTGGTCCAATTTTTAACAAAGTAATTTTAGACTTCTCATAACAAACATCCTACAAAAACACAAATGATAATATGAGACGCAGATATAACTTAGTTCACAATATTTTCCAAAACTACAGTCTACCAGCCAGGCAGTACGGCACACTAGAGAGAAGGTAATCAAGAAAGAGCGAATAGCGTTTCCTTTTGTATCCCACCCTACAAGGCATGGGGCTTGAAACAGCACATTATAACAGGGAGATACTTTACTGTAATAATGTTTTAATAGGAATATTTAACATGCATTAAGAGGTCCTCATTTTCTTGCGGTGCCCTCGTAGGTGGCTCTTTAAGATTTCTGTCGCTACGCATTCTAACAAAGGAGTCGGCCCCGCATTTTGGTAGGCAGACTTTGCCGACGTGTAGCCTTGGCAAAGGAGAGGTGGATGGTGTGTGTGTGCGCAGTGTGTTGGTGAAGCAGCACTACGGCAACAGTAGCTTTTAGCAGCTACCAGATTTGCTAAAAGCAGCCATGTCCAATTAGCAGTAAGTGCCATGCATCTGCAGTTACTAGGAATTCAACCTCTTTTGAGGCTGAATCTTAATGTAGCTTTATTATTATTATTATTTTTTTTACCAAAAATAACAAAAACCTTATACTCTGGGAGAAAAAAGAAAAATCAGCAATGGCAAAATGGAAGCACTCTGAAATGTTTTTATTGATTTAGAATATAGAGGGAAATGTAGAGTTAATGACATTTTAAAAACTGCATTATTTCAAAGTACTATTTTACGACAGTTTACTTCCAAATTTTGAATATCCTCTTCATATTAATATTGCAGTTGTTTCCTTAGAAATTTATAATATTGCTGTGGGTTCCCTATTCATGTTTCCATGACTTCCTGCAAAATATTTTTGCCAGGATAATAAAAATAACAGTTCCAAAGACATAGAAAACAAAAAGACGTTCAATTTCTTTTCAAGGTGTCAAATTCACTGCAATGGAAAAGAATACAATATACTACTAAAATGTTACTTTCAACATATAATACTTACTTTAAAATATTTTCAGCATTTATTTCCTTGAACATTTGATATCCCCCCCTTTTTTCCCCTGAAAATGTTTGTTTACATTCAGAAAGTATTTCTGCAAGTTCTGGCAGTATAATATTTCTTCCTTGTCTTTCACTGCTTTCTCTTTTTTAAAGGATATCGTAGGAGAAAGACATCTGTTGAGTTAAGCATTTTCTGGAGCTGCTAGGTTCTAGTAAGACTAATGGACTAATAAAGTAATTACTTCATTGCAATTGGAGGGTATACCTTTCCATTATTTTCCTAGTTCTTTTAAAAGTGCCAAGAACGGGCTTCCCTGGTGGCGCAGTGGTTGGGGGCCCGCCTGCCGATGCAGGGGACACGGGTTCGTGCCCCGGTCCGGGAGGGTCCCACGTGCCGCGGAGCGGCTGGGCCCGTGAGCCATGGCCGCTGGGCCGGCGCGTCCGGAGCCTGTGCCCCGCAGCGGGAGAGACCACAACAGTGAGAAGCCCGCGTATGGCAAAAAAAAAAAAAAAAAAAAAAAAAAGTGCCAAGAACACCAAAATAATCAAATCTAATGTAGGACATGATAACTTTTATTTGCTGCTTATATTCTGAGATTTACCATAATGAATAAATGAGAAATGTTAAAATTGCAGCTTTGAAACATACTTACGAACTACTTGACATCTTCAACTGTTTATGTGTTTTAAGAGTTAGGATTGTGATATCATGGCAAGAAGATCCTATGAACTATTTTGGTTTGTACTGCCAACCATTCAGAATGAGGCAATTTCTATATACACAAACCAGTCTGGAAAATTATGCAAATAGGAAGTTATTCTCAAAATCGGTTGAGTGAATTTTAATACGTTAGTTGCTGACCAATATCATTAGTTGAGGTGCGTAGATATTGCCATGGTGTTTATTTATTAAATGTGTACAATTATTTAGTATGCATACATTTGGCTGGACTTTATCCACATGGAATTTCTAAATCTTGCAGTTTCTGATTTAACCTGTTTCTGTGGAAAATAATGGAAGCACACGGTCAGTTAAGCCCACCTCTTCTAGCTTCTTCTCTCTTTTCCTCTTAGGTATCTTTGCCCTTGCCTGCCTTTCCTTTTGCTCGCCTGTTCTTCGAATCCATCGCATATTGTCAGTGACATCAAATCTGCTGCTCTGGGAATATGTAGAATTTTATGATGCTCAAGATCAAACTGATTGTGATAGTGCAGAGGCATCAGATATTGCAAGGGGATGAGAAAGGGGAGGGGTCTGAGATGCTCACACAAACAGAAAACCTTCAGAATTAGCTAGAAGGAGAGAAACAAAGGGGAAAAAAAAATCCCTCAAATCAAAATGGTTAAAGGAAATATACATTTTTGCATTCCAGGTATGATTTAGAAAAAAAAGTCTAATTTTAATTAAGAAAGAATATCGTCTGTGATTTCCGAAGTCTAGGAAGCAAAAAAGTATCTGTAATTCACATGAAATTAAACCAGCCATTGTGAGCTAAGCAGTGATACTATTAAGTCTGACTGTCATTATAGAGAGAGAATAAAACTCTCTCTCCTTCTCAAGTAATATTTATGAAACAAAGGACCACTGAACATGATACGGGTTTTTCCCCTGAGATCTAATTATTTAGCCAAAAACTTGATCGCATTCTTTTGTTCAGGCTAGTGGCCATATTACAACAGCACTTAGTCCTCGTTGACCTGACGTGGCAGAATTGCTAAACCCAGTGTCCATTTTCAGCCCTTATTTTATTTGACCTGACTGTCAGCCAAACTTGACCCAGTCGATCACTCCCGTCATCTGGAGACTTCCCTTCGCTCCAACATACTCTTCTCTCCGGGTTTGTCTCCTTCTAAACTGGCCACTCTTTCTGTCTCTTTGGCTTGTTGCTCCTGATTTCCAGTCTCTCAAAACAAAGCAGGAGCTCCCCAGGATCTGGTCCTTGGACTTCTTCTTTTCTTGGTCTCAGTCACATCTGGTGTCATGGCTTTAAATACCATCTATCACCCTCTCTCTCCTTGAACTCTAGACTTGTCCCTGCCTACTTGACCTCTCCACCTGGATGCCTAAGAGGTTTCTTCAACTTATCATGTCTGCAAACAAACATGCCATCTTAACTTATGGCAAATCCTCCCTTCTGATTCTCATGCCAGATACCATGGAGTAATTCTTAACTCCTCTCGTCCATGCTCTCAATCTAAACACCTGAGAATCCTGTTGGCTTTAGAATAAAAAATACATCAGAAATGTAACTACTTCCTATCACTTCCATCCCCTTTGCCCTGATCCTAGCTACCACTATTTCTTGTCTGGAGAGTTGAAGCAGCCTGGTAGCTCGTTTCCCTGCTTCTGACTTTTTTGCTCACGATCAGTCAGTTCTAGCACTTAAAATGGAAGTCACATAATGTCCTGACTTTTGTTCAAAAATCTCCCAATAATTTCCGCTTTCACCCAGTAAAAGCCAAACCTGGCTCCCACCCCTTCTTACCTCTCTGATTTACTGCTTACTCTTACTTATTCTGCTGCAGACACACTGGCATCCCTAGTACTCCTTGAAGCATTGGACATGCCTCTGATCTAGAACTTTCACATTTGCTCAGACACGTGGCTTGCCCTTCTTTTTCTTGAGGTCATTTTTCAAATTTCACTTGGGGCAAGGCCTTCCCTGACCACCATATTGGACATTGCAGCCCTCTCCAACTTTCCCCCTCTTCCCTGAATATACTGCTTTCCCTTCCTTGCTTCATTTTCTCTCTTTATCACCTTCGAACCTATTGTGTACTTTACTGATTTATTTTTCCTTCTCCCTGCACTGGACTGTAAGTTCTGGGAGGGCAGAGTTCTGTGTTTTGTCCATTGCTGTATTCCCAGTACTTAGAACAGTGTCTGACACATAGTAGGCATTCAACTGATATGTTTTGAAAGAATTGAGAGTCATAAATTATGATTGGTCAAAATCAACTAGGTGATCTCATAGTATATCATGCCTTGATTGGAGGAGAGGGAAGTATGTGCATGGTGGGTGGGTGGAGGAGCTGCATGGAGCCATACTTGGCATTAGAGTGACAGTTCACATCAAAATGATCTAACCTCCCTACTTGGTGGGTCCTATTATCCTCTCCTGAGTCAAATCAAAATTGCTCGACTACGCCTTTTACTAGTGCTGAGGCTATTTTAGCATTCCACTAAAAACCATTTAAAATACAAAAACAAGGCTGTACTACTTTAACTCTGACCTTAGAAGACTCTCAGTTTTATAACAGTTTAGAGAAAATGTGGAAAGGTTGAATGTGTTTGCTGGCCTCAATCTTTTTATTACTCATCTCTATAAAGAGGCTTTTAGGGACATATTAAAAAGTTTCCATCTCTCTTGTCTCTTGCTTTCCTTCTCATCTTTCTTCATTGCACCCAAATGGTCAAAAGCAAGACCCTGAGAGTCTGGAGGAAATGTGTTATGGTCAGAGCAGACTGGGGTGGAGTTGGCCTAGAACCTTAGATCCTGCCCCCAGATCAGCTACTCAAGTTATAGCTCTCGAACAGAGTGAGCTCATGCATATTCCCTATTACCAAGAACTCACTAGGCTGTTGTTTCCCTCAGAAGGAGAAGTTCTCATTTGGAAGCTTTATGTGTTTGCATCTTCTCCCAAATGTTTCTCTGTGTCTGGCTAGATCTAAGATGAAAGCTTTGGTTCTGAGATCAGGTGCCACACCAAGAGGCAAGAAAAGAGATAGCAGAGTGTGGTGTATTAAACTGAGAAAGAGGTAGTTTTATAGACAAACTGAAAGCCAGAAATGACATCATCTTGTAATAGCTTTCCTGTAATAAGGCAATGGTCTGAACTTGAGGAACCTGTTAAAGTCTGCTTCCAAACACAGAGGCCATTTCTAGGGCTAGATGTAGAGTGGTATGTACCCTCAATTCTATTCTGAAACAAGGCAGTTTATAAACTATAAGGTAGCTGATAAAACCACAGGAATAGAAAGCTTTGCAAAATCTCCAAAAACACTGGGAGTTTTAAAGTTCAATGTTCATGCCATATGAATGCTTTTAAAAAAATTTTATTTTTTTGAAGGTTAGTTGATTTCCAATGTTGTGTTAATTTCTGCCATACAGCAAAGTGATTTAGTTATACATATACATTCTTTTTCATATTCTTTTCCATTATCGTTCACCACAGGATATTGAATATAGTTCCCTGTGCCATACAGTAGGACCTTGTTGTTTATCCGTTCTATATGTAATAGTTTGCATCTGCTAATCCCAAACTCCCAATCCATCCTTCCCCCACTCCCTCTCCCTTGGAAACCAGAAGTCTGTTCTCTATGTCTGTGAGTCTGTTTCTGTTTCATAGATAAGTTAATTTGTGTCATATTTTAGATTCTACATATAAGTGGTATGGTATTTGTCTTTCTTTTTCTGACTTTCTTCACTTAGTGTGATAATCTCTAGTTCCATTCATGTTGCTGCAAGCGGCATTATTTCATTCTTTTTATAGCTGAGTAGTATTCCATTTTATATACCACATCTTTACCCATTCCTCTGTCGATGGACATTTAGGTTGTTTCCATTTCTTGGCTATTGTGAATAGTGCTGCTATGAACTTAGGGGTCATGCCATGTGGTTTCTTTGTAGTTTCCTGTCCTGGCTATTTAGCATTCTTTAGAGACACCTGCTTGATAAAAATAGAGCAGGAATTTTTGGCCAGTTTTGTTAGTTATGGGCTGGTTTGGTTTTTTTTTTCCCTAATATAAGTAGCAAAATAGATGCTAAGAAGCAAACTACTTTCATGATTAGAGATGCCTCACGGGGCCTTCTTTCATCAACGGAGCTTAAAATGCACTTATCTCTTCAGTTCTTTTTTATGCATTTATTTAAGTCTTCAACCTGTTTGTTTTTCATAAATTATTCCATAATGCTTGAACAGGAGCAATGATAATGATGCATTTAGAATCATAAAATGACAGCAGGTTTGAGCTCCAGGGGACTTGAGAAAAAGCCTAGCCCAGTTGTTTATTTTACAGAAGAAGAAAAGGGAAGCCAGGTGGTGACTCACCCAAGGTCTTACACTGAACTGCTGGCAGAGCTGGGCATTATGAAAGCTGCCTCTCCTAATCTCTCAGCTGTTCTTCTTATTAAATCACAAAGAGGTTATTTCTCAAAATGAAGAAATCACATAAAGTTATTTCTCAAAGTAGCCTTTCTGTATTTTTTGGTCACATGGGAAAATAAAAATTATTATGAACTTTGGAGTAACAACAACAACAGACTCATCGAGACATATTCTATGGTCTAGAGAACTCAAAACAAACCCAGAATATTCCTGTGATTTCCATTGCATGAGACAATATGGTTCTGCTTATATATTTAAAAAACTGTGTTTATAAGTTAGATTCTTTTTATTGTATTTAAATATTCAAAGAATTTAAGCTACGTTAATATTTTCCTGGCACGCCCGGCCCTGCATGCCATACCATGGAGCTTTGTGCTGCAGGACACCACCTGGTGGCTGATATCTAGACAATGGATATCTTGGGACCCATTTTCATTTTTGATAAAAATGGCACAGCGTGTGGCTCCACTTGGTAAATATTTCTGATGATGTAAATCTGGTGCCATACCCAAGTAGAAATGGTCCTTACTCAGGGTCATTCTCTGTGAAGTACAGCCTCATTCCTCTCATCATCAGGATTTGGGTCCTTCTGGGACTTTTCTTAATCAGAACTGGAAAAGGTTGGTGGAAATCTGAAAGTTATAAAATCAGTAAAAACTTTAATCAAATGTGTCTGAATCTATGCTGCAAATTAAGCTATATAGAGTTTACAGAAAGCTTTAACTGAAGCGTACATGCCTCTGCGTGAACAAGCTGTTATCAGCGTTCACCACATCATGTAAAATCTAGGTGAGATTGGCACAGCCCTCAATTTGTGAAGACCAATTTCTCTATGCCTTCAGTATACACATATTCCCAGAAGACTTGTTTAATTACTTCATTCAATGTGGGTCACTTTACTGTCCTGCATGTCTTGTCCACTTTCCATACTGAGTGGAGTCTGAGGGGGAATTTATTCTCTTCCTTTGATTTCCACAAAAGGCCACCCAGGCAAGACCTTGTAGTTACTGCCAGATTTTACCAAAGAAGAAAAGAGTTTACAGCACAACAAACAAGCATCTTGAAATAGAATATTAAATATTCCTCTTCTTAAAAATTTCTTGTCCGATTTAGACTTCAACATCCTTGCTGCTCTCAACTTTCCCATCTTCTTTTCTCCTTTTTTCCATCTTGTAAACAATCCCAGCCTCTGTACTGTTGCGTTTGGGGTTGTTGTCTTATGCAGAATATTTCAGCTCATTCTTTGGTTTGTTGTCTCCTTCCTGGTCTTACTTGAGTCTATGCATTAAAAAAGCAAAACAAAACAACTCAATATACCATTGAGATATTTTTTTAAGTGAAGAAAATTTTCCCTCTGAAAGGTGCCACTTGTTAAGATTTTATAAATAAATATGTAAATAAGTTATTTTATATACACACATACACACACAACTACAATTAATATATAGCCCCCAAAACATCATAGTCTGGTGTTAATTCTAGTTCTTCATTTAGGATTGGTGAATGTTTTGGCTCCATGTGGCAAAGGGAAAATTACCTGCTGTATTTTAAATCTGGGCCCTCTTCTTTTAATTGCCTAAGTTCTGCATCTTCAGTCAATCTCCTTTCGGATTTCATTCACCTCAGATAAGTTTTTCCTTTTGTATGGGCTACTCTACTAATCATAGAGAAAATTCAGTTTGTCTGCAGTTGTTTAAGGATCTGACCTCAATGTACTGTCTTTGGTGTATAGTTGTTTTTTTTTTTAATGGTGGATATATTTCATTATACATTTGTCAGCACCCACAGAACATACAACACAAAGAGTGAACTATAGTGTAAATTATAGACCTTAATTAATTATAATTTTCAATGGTGGCTCATCAATTATAATACATGTACCACAGAAATGCAAGATGTTAATAATAGGGGAAATTGGGATGGGGGGATATATGGTAACTGTGTACTTTCTGTTCAGTTTTTCTGTAAACCTAAAACTGCTCTAAAAATAGTCTATTAATTTAAAAAATCATTAAAGTAATCAAAATGCTACATTGGAAAATACTCACTAATGCAAAAGAAATGGGTGAAGAGTGGATCTCCACATTGGGTAAGAAATCTGAGATCCCTTGGAAACCTCAGCTAGTCTCACTCTGCGGGTCAGAAGATATGTATAATTATCATTGAGAAGGATGAGTACCACAAACAAATGGTCACCACTGTCCTTCTTAGTAACTGTTTCCTGCTGACATTCTCTCTTTCTACCTGAGGAGTAACAGGTAGATTTCAGAAAATCCCAGATCACAGACTTCAGGTCATAATCATAGAAGAGAATAAGGGTTTTCAATATACAGTATCATGTCATTTACATATAATGACAATTTTACCTCTTCCCTTCCAACTCGGATACTTTTTATTTCTTTTTCTTGTCTGATTGCTGTGGCTAGGAGTTACAATACTGTGTTGAATAGAAATGGTGAAGGAGGGCATCCTTGTCTTGTTCCAGATTTCAGTGGGAAGGCTTTCAGCTTTTCACTGTTGAGTATTACATTGGCTGTGGGCTGGTCATAAATAGCTTTTATTATGTTGATATATGTGCCCTCTATACCCACTTTCTTTTTTACATTTATTCTTTTTCTTTTTAATTGGGGTATAGTTGTTTTACAATGTTGTGTTAGTTTCTACTGTACAGCAAAGTGGAGTTCCCTGTGCTATACAGCAGTTTCTTATTAGTTATCTGTTTTATACATATTAGTGTATATATGTTGATCCCAATCTCCCAATTCATCCCATCATCCCCCACCCCACTTTCCCCCCTTGTTGTCCATATGTTTGCTGTCTACATCTGTGTCTCTATTTCTGTCCTGCAAACCGGTTCATCTGTACCATTTTTCTAGATTCCACATATATGTGCTAATATATGATATTTGTTTTTCTCTTTCTGACTTGCTTCACTCTGTATGACAGTCTCTATGTACATCCACATCTCTACAAATGACCCAACTTCATTCCTTTTTATGGCTGAGTAATATTCCATTGTATATATGTACCACATCTTCTTTCCCCATTCATCTGTCGATGGGCATTTAGGTTGCTTCCATGACCTGGCTATTGTAAATAGTGCTGCAATGAACATTGGGGTCTTTTTGAATTATGGTTTTCTCTGGATATATTCCCGATAGTGAGATTTCTGGGTCATATGGTAGTTCTATTTCTAGTTTTTTAAAGGAACCTCCATACTATTCTCCATAGTGGCTGTATCAGTTTACATTCCCACCAACAGTGCAAGAGCGTGCCCTTTTCTCCACACCCTCTCCAGCATTTGTTTTTGGTAGATTTCTGATGATGCCCATTCTAACTGGTGCGAGGTGATAGCTCATTGTAGTTTTGATTTGCATTTCTCTAATAATTAGTGATATTGAGCAGATTTTCATGTGCCTCTTGGCCATCAGTATGTCTTCTTTGGAGAAATGTCTATTTAGGTCTTCTGCCCATGTTTTGATTGGGTTGTTTGTTTTTTTAATATTGAGCTGCATGAGCTGTTTACATATTTTGGAGATTAATCCTTTGTCCATAGATTCATTTGCAAACATTTTCTCCCATTCTGAGGGTTGTCTTTTCATCTTGTTTATAGTTTCCTTTGCTGTGCAAAAGCTTTTAAGTTTCATTAGGTCCCATTTGTTTATTTTTGTTTTATTTCCATTACTCTAGGAGGTGGGTCAAAAAGATTTTGCTGTGATTTATGTCAAAGAGTGTTCTGCCTATGTTTTCCTCTAAGAGTTTTATAGTGTCCAGTCTTACATTTAGGTCTTTAATCCATTTTGAGTTTATTTTTGTGTATGGTGTTAGGGAGTGTTCTAATTTCATTCTTTTACATGTAGCTGTCCAGTTTTCCCAGCACCAGTTATTGAAGAGACTGTCTTTTCTCCATTGTATATCCTTGCCTCCTTTGTCATAGATTAGTTGACCATATGTGTGTGGGTTTATCTCTGGGCTTTCTATCCTGTTGCATTGATCTATATTTCTGTTTTTGCGCCAGTACCATATTGTCTTGATTATAGTACCTTTTTAGTATAGTCTGAAGTCAGGAAGTCTAATTCCCCCAGCTCCATTTTTTTCCGTCAAGATTACTTTTGCTATTTGGGATCTTTTGTGCCTCCACACAAATTTTGAGATTTTTTTGTTCTAGTTCTGTAAAAAATGCCATTGTTAATTTGATAGGAATGGCATTAAATCTGTAGATTGCTTTGGGTGATATAGTCATTTTCACAATATTGATTCTTCCAATCCAAGAACATGGTATATCTCTCCATGTGTTTGTGTCATCTTTTTGATTTCTTTCATCAGTGCCTTATAGTTTTCTGAGTACAGGTCTTTTACCTACTTAGGTAGGTTTATACCTAGGTATTATATTCTTTTTGTTACAATGGTACATGGGAGTGTTTCCTTAATTTCTCTTTCTGATCTTTTGTTGTTAGTGTATAGGAATGCAAGAGATTTCTGTGCATTAATTTTGTATCCTTCAACTTTACTAAATTCATTGATTAGCTCTAGTAGTTTTCTGGTGGCATCTTTAGGATTCTTTATATATAATATGTCATCTGCAAACAGTGGCAGTTTTACTTCTTCTGTTCCAATTTGGATTCCTTTTATTTCTTCTTCTTCTCTGATTGCTGTGGCTAGGACTTCCAAAACTATGTTGAATAATAGTGGTGAGAGTGGATATCCTTGTCTTGTTCCTGATTTTAGAGGAAATGCTTTCAGTTTTTTACCATTGAGAATGATGTTGGCTGTGGGTTTATCGTATATGGCCTTTATTATGTTGAGGTAGGCTCCCTCTATGCCCACTTTCTGGAGAGTTTTTTTTTTTATCATAAATTAGTGTTGAATTTTGTCAAAAGCTTTTTCTGCATCTATGGAGATGATCATATGGTTTTTATTCATGAATTTGTTAATGTGGTGTATCACATTGATTGATTTGCATATATTGAGGAATCCTTGCATCCCTGGGATAAATCCCTCTTGATCATGGTGTATGATCTTTTTAATATGTTGTTGGATTTCTGTTTGCTAGTATTTTGTTGAGGATTTTTGCATTTATATTCATCAGGGATATTGGTCTGTAATTTTCTTTTATTGTAGTATCTTTGTCTGGTTTTGGTATCAGGGTGATGGTGGCCTTGTGGAATGAGTTTGGGAGTGTTCCTTCCTCTGCAATTTTTTGGAAGAGTTTGAGAAGGATGGGTGTTAGCTCTTCTCTAAATGTTTGATAGAGTTCACCTGTGAAGCCATCTGGTCCTAGACTTCTGTTTGTTGGAAGGTTTTGAGTCACAGTTTCAATTTCACTTCTTGCAATTTGTCTGTTCATATTTTCTATTTCTTCCAGGTTCATTCTTGGAAGGTTTTACCTTTCTAATAATTTGCCCATTTCTTCCAGGTTGTCCATATTATTGGCATAGAGTTGCTTGTAGTAGTCTCTTATGATGCTTTGTATTTCTGCAGTGTCCGTTGTAACTTCTCCGTTTTAATTTCTAATTTTATTGATTTGGGTCCTCTCCCTCTTTTTCTTGATGTGTCTGGCTAAAAGTTTATCAATTTTGTTTATCTTCTCAAAGAACCAGCTTTTAGTTTTATTGATCTTTCTATTGTTTTCTTTGCTCCTATTTCATTTATTTCTGCTCTGATCTTTATGATTTCTTTTTTTCTACTAACTTTGAGTTTTGTTTCTCTAGTGCCTTTAGGTGTAAGATTAGATTGTTTATTTGAGATTTTTCTGTGTCTTGAGGTAGGATTGTATTGTAGTAAACTTCCCTCTTAGAACTGCTTTTGCTGCATCCCATAGGTTTTGGGTTGTTGTGTTTTCATTGTCATTTGTCTGTAGGTTTTTTTTTTAAACATTTTATCAAGAAGGCACTTTTTTAAATATACAGCAGGTTCTTATTAGTCATCAATTTTATACACATCAGTGTATACATGTCAATCCCAATCTCCCAATTCATCACATCACTACACCCACCCTCCCATGGCTTTCCCCCTTTGGTGTCCATATGTTTGTTCTCTACATCTGTGTCTCAATTTCTGCTGTCTCTAGGTATTTTTTTATTTCTTCTTTGATTTCTTCAGTGATCTCTTGGCTATTTAGTAGCATATTGTTTAGTCTCCATGTGTTTGTGTTTTTTACTTTTTTTTCTCCCCTGTAATTGATTTCTAATCTCATAGCGTTGTGGTCAGAAAAGATGCTTGATATCATTTCAGTTTTCTTAAAGTTACTGAGCCTTGATTTGTGACCCAAGATGTGATCTATCCCGGAGAATGTTCCATGTGCACTTGAGAAGAAAGTGTAATCTGCTGTTTTTGGATGGAATTTCCTATAAATATCAATTAAATCTATCTGGTCTGTTGTGTCATTTTAAGCTTGTGTTTCTTTATTAATTTTCCATCTGGATGATCTGTCCATTGGTGTAAGTGAGTTGTTAAAGTTCCCCACTATTATTGTGTTACTGTCAATTTCCTCTTTTATAGCTGTTAGCATTTACCTTATGTATTGAGATGCTCCTATGTTGGATGCATATATATTTACAATTGTTATATCTTCTTCTTCGATTGATCCCTTGATCATTATGTAATGTCCTTCCTTGTCTCTTATAACATTCTTTATTTTAAAGTCTATTTTATCTGAGTATAGTATATTTTATCTGGAGTATTGCTACTCCAGCTTTCTTTCGATTTCCATTTGCATGGAATATCTTTTTCCATCCTCTCACTTTCAGTCTCTATGTGTCTCTAGGTCTTAACTGGGTCTCTTGTAGACAGCATATATATGTGGGTCTTGTTTTTGCATTCATTCAGCCAGTCTGTGTCTTTTGGTTGGAGCATTTAATCCATTCACATTTAATGTAATTAGCAATATGTATGTTCCTATTACCATTTTCTTAATTGTTTTGGATTTGTTTTTGTAGGTCCTTTTCTCTCTTGCGTTTCCCACTTAGAGAAGTTCCTTTATCTTTTGTTGTAGAGCTAGTTTGGTGGTGCTGAATTTACTTAGCTTTTTCTTGTTTGTAAAGCTTTTGATTTCTCTGTCAACTCTGAATGAGATCCCTGCTGGGTAGAGTATTCTTGGTTGTAGGTTTTATCCTTTCATCACTTTAAATATATCATGTCACTCCCTTCTGGCTTGCAGAGTTTCTGCTGAGAAATCAGCTGTTAACGTTATAGGAGTTTCCTTGTATATTATTTGTCAATTTTCCCTTGTTGCTTTTAATAATTTTTCTTTGTCTTTTATTTTTGTTGATTTGATTACCATGTGTGTCAGCATGTTTCTCCTTGGGTTTATCCTGTATGGGACTCTCTGAGCTTTCTGGACTTGGGTGGCTATTTCCTTTCCCATGTTAGGAAAATTTTTGTCTATAATCTCTTCAAATATTTTCTCAGGTCCTTTCTCTTTTTTCCTTCTGGGACCCCTATAATGTTGGGGTGTTTAATGTTGTCCCAGAAGTTTCTTAGGCTATCTTCATTTCTTTTCAATCTTTATTCTTAATTCTGTTCCACAGCAGTGATTTCCACCATTCTGTCTTCCCGGTCCCTTATCCGTTCTTCTGCCTCAGTTATTCTGCTATTGATTCCTTCTAGTGTATTTTTCATTCAGTAGTTGTATTGTTCATCTCTGTTTGTTTGTTCTTTAATTCGTCTAGGTCTTTGTTAAATACTTCTAGCATCTTCTTGATGTTTTCCTCCATTCTTTTTCTGAGGTCCTGGATGATCTTCACTATCATTATTCTGAATTCTTTTTCTGGAAGGTTGCCTCTCTCCACTTCGTTTAGCTGTTTTTCTGGGGTTTTATCTTGTTCCTTCATCTGGGATATAGTCCTCTGCCTTTTCATTTTGTCTATCTTTCTGTGATTGTGGATTTTGTTCCACAGGCTCCAGGATTGTAGTTCTTCTTGCTTCTACCATCTGCCCTCTGGTGGATCTGATGTATAGTTCTAGCTATTACTTTTTTTATTATATAAGTTTTAGGTGTACAGCATTAAAATTTGACATCTGTATACACTACAGAGTGTCACCACCACAAGTGTAGTTACTATCCATCACCATACAGTTGACTCTGTTCACCCATTTCACCCACTCCACAACTTTCTTCCCCAATGGTAACCACTAATCTGTTCTCTGTGTCTACAAGTTTGTTTTTGTTTTATTTTGTTTTGTTTTTCTAAATTCCAAATGTGAGTGAAATCGTGTTGTTTGTCATTCTCAGTTGACTTATTTCACTTAGCATAACACCTTCAGGATCCCTCTGTGTTGTCACACATGGCAAGATTTCACTTTTTTATGGCAGAGTAATATCTATGTATGTATGTATGTATGTATGTATGTAGGTAGGTAGGTATCTATCTATCTATCTCACATCTTCTTTATCCATTCATCTATTGATGGACACATGTTCTTTCCATATCTGGACTATTGTAGATCATGCTGCAGTGAGCATCAGGTGAATATATCTTTTCAAATTAGTGTTTTTGTGTTCTTTGGATAAATACTCAGAGTGAGATAGATGGATTATATGGTAGTTCTATTCTTAATATTTGAGGAATCTCCATACTGTTTTCCACAGTTGCTGCACCAATTTACAGTCCCGCTAACAATATACAAGCGTTCCCTTTTCTCTACATCCTCTCCAAAACTTGTTATTTCTTGTCTTTTCAATAATAGCTATTCTAACAGGTGTGAGGTGATATCTCATTGTGGTTTTGATTTGCATTTCCATGATGATTAGTGATGTTGAGCATCTTTTCATGTGCCTGTTGGTCTTCTTTGGAAAAATACCTATTCAGATCCTTGACCCATTTTTTTTAATCAGGTTTTTTTGTTGTCGTTGTTCTTGTTAGTTGTACAAGTTCTTTATATATTTTGGATATTAATCCCTTATCAGATATATGATTTGCAAATATTTTCTTTCATTCAGTATGTTGCTTTTTTGTTTTGATGATGGCATCCTTCACTGTGCAGAAGCTTTTTAGTTTGAGGTAGCCTCATTTGTTTATTTTTGCTTTTGTTTCCCTTGCCTGTGGAGCCAGATCCATAAAATATCACTAAGACTGATACCAGTGAAGTTATTGCCTATGTTTTCTGTTAGGAATTTTATGGTTTTTGGTCTTACATTCAAGTCATTGATCTATTTTGAGTTAACTTTTGTGTATGGTGTATGATAGTGGTCTAGTATCATTTTTTGCATGTGGCTGTCCAGTTTTCCTAACACGTTTAATTGAAGAGACTATTCTTTCTCTATTGTATGTTCTTTGCTCCTTTGTTGTAAATAAATTGTCCATATATGTGTGGACTTATTTCTGTGCTCTCTATTCTGTTCCATTGATCTGTGTGTCTGTTTTGTGCCAATACCATACTGTTCTGATTACTATAGCTTTGTAGTATAGTTTAAAATCAGTATGTATGATACCTAGCTTTGTTCTTCTTTCTAGAGATTGTTTTGGCTATATGAAGTCATTTGTGGTTCCATATAGATTTTAGAATTATTCATTCTAGTTCTGTGAAATATACCTTTTAAATTTTGATAGGAATTACATTGAATTTGTAGATTGATTTGCATAGTATAGGCATTTTAACAATATGAATTCTTCCAATCCATGAACATGAAATTTCTTTTCATTTATTTGTGTCTTCTTCAGTTTCTTTCATCAGTGTCCTCTCGTTTCAGTGTGCAAGTCTTTTACCTCCTTGGTTAAATTTATTCTTAGGTATTTTATTCTTTTCGATGCAGTTGTAAATGGGATTGTTTTCTTAATTTCTCTTTCTGATAGTTCATTATTAGTGTATAGAAACACCATGGATTTCTTTATATTGACTTTGTATCCTGTGACATTACTGAATTCATTTATTAGTTCTAACAATATTTTATGGTGTCTTTAGGGTTTTCTGTGTATAGCATCATGTCATCTGCAAATAGGGGATCCCAGACCAATTAAATCACGATCTCTGCGGTGGTAATCAGATCTTAATAGTTTTTAAAGTTCCCAAGGTTCTTCTAATGAGCAGTCATTATTGACAACCACTTCTAAGGTGCATTCCAGGTCAAAAATGACTATGATTCTAACTTAAATGAATAAGAAACAAATTTGTCATAAAGACTCTATTGTCTACTCTTTCATGAATGGGTTTATTCCTCCAGAAATAGTCATTTCTTTACTAAGGTTTATACTTATCTTTGGAGCGTCTGTTGGGACACATGTTGTGCAGCTTGTACCAAAACAGCATGGTGTGTGCTGAAATATTGCTTTGGATTTTATAGATTATCTTATAAATTAGTTTCACTGTTATGTTATTTGATTTTTGGTGAGTAGTGTGGATGTCTTTCTTTGCAATCCAGGGGGTTGCTATCACTTTTATTTTGAACCTCGTGAATTCTACCAATTGATTTTTAAAATTAAAAAAATTGTATAACCACATAAAGTTTTTTTATTTTTAAAAATATTTATTTATTCATTCATTTATTTATTTATTGGCTGTGTCGGGTCTTAGATGCGGCATGTGGGATCATTCGTAGTGTTGCACAGGCTCTTTGTTGCGGTGCGTGGGCTTCTCTCTAGTTGTGGCGTGCAGGCTCCAGAGCGTGTGGGCTCTGTGGTTGCAGCATGCTGGCTCTCTAGTTGTGGCATGCAGGCTCAGTAGTTGTGGTGTATGGGCTTAGTCGCCCCGCAGCATGTGGTTCCCTGACCAAGGATCAAACACATGTCTCCTGCATTGGAAGGCGAATTCTTAACCACTGGACCACCACGGAAGTCCCTGTAAACATTTTTAAAGTTGAAGTATAGTTAATTTAAATGTGTTAGTTTCAGGTGTACAACAAAGTGATTTAAGTATACATATATATGTATACATTATATGTGTGTGTATATTCTTTTTCAGATTCTTTTCTATTATAGTTTATTATAAGATATTGAACATATTTTGTATATATTGAACATATCCTGTGCTATATAGTAGGTTCTTGTTGTCTATTTTATATATGGTAGTGTGTATACATTAATTCCAGACTCCTAATTTATCTCCCCACCCCCTTTCCCCTATGGTAAGTTTGTTTTCTATATCTGTGAGTCTATTTCTGTTTTGTAAATAAGTTCATTTGTATCAGTTTTTTAGACTCCACATATAAGTGATATCATATAATATTTGTCTTTCTCTGCCTGAGTTACTTCATTTTATATGATAATCTCTAGGTCCATCCATGTTGCTACAAATGGGCTATCACTTTTAAAGGGTGATAAATCTCCTTAAAATCCCAGCTCTCCCATTTACAAGTTCTATGGCCTTGGACTCATTTCCTCACTTCTCTGTGCCACAGGTTTCTCTTTAATAGGGATAATTATAAAACTTATTTCATAGGGTTTTGAGAATCATACTGGTAAAGTTATTTTACATAATTAGCACTCAAAAATGACCACTGGGCTTCCCTGGTGGCACAGTGGTTGAGAGTCCGCCTGCCGATGCAGGGGATGCAGGTTCGTGCCCCGGTCTGGGAAGATCCCACGTGCCGCAGAGCGGCTGGGCCTGTGAGCCATAGCCGCTGAGCCTGCACGTCCGGAGCCTGTGCTCCGCAATGGGAGAGGCCACAACAGTGAGAGGCCTGCGTACTGCAAAAAAAAAAAAAAAAAAAAAAAAAATGACCACTAATAATCTAGTATCTGAAAACATATTTTAAAATGTATTTGAATATATTTCAAAATGTTATTATGTATAAAGATATGTAAATTTTATTTTACTATATTAAAATGGATAAGTTTAAAATACATAACAAATATATATGTTAAAATGTTCAACATGTGTTTAGATTTTTCTGTGTATTTCTAATAGCAGTTTATTTCCTTAAGTGTTATAGAAAACTTATAAAACGTATTTATATAACTTCCACATAATAACCTCTGTAGCTCCTGGAAAGGTAGGGCTGTGTCTCATATTCTTTTGCATCTCCCTTAGCTTCCAGCACTCTGAGAACCACTCAGAATCACTGTTCCATATGCAGAAATCTTTAGGTACACGTCTTCCATTATTTCTACACATTCTCTCCACCTTGCTACATTCTTCAGTGGCGTAAACATATTCCCTCTCCTCCCACAATGGAAAGAAATACGCATATTGAGCAATTCCAACACCCAACAGCAAAAATTACTAGTTGGTGTTGAAAGCAAAAACAAGTTTCGTTTTTGTGTGTGTGGTTATTATTCCTGTTGCTTTTTGGTGTGTGTGTGCCTTTGTGTGTGTGTGTGTTTTTCTTTTCTTCCAATAAGTTTGTCCTCTGTTTCATTTCTTCCATCAGTTTCCAGCATTCTATCTCCAGACTATATATTTCAAGGACCCTTCCCCCAGCAATTTCCCGCTGTCCTTCATTCATTCTCAAGGGCAGTGGGGATGGCCAGTCAGGGGCTAGTGACAGGATAGTGTTATCTACTGTGTTGGAGGAGCCTAGAACTGATTAAGATTCTCCAAGGCAGAGAAAGACATGGGCATCCAGTTTGAAAACAGTTTGTTGTTGATGGTTATGGCAGAAGAGAGGTGAATTAGCTTGAAGAAGGCCAAAGAAATTACCCAAAGCTTCCACATATAAGCGATATCATATCACATTTGTCTTTCTCTGTCTGACAAATGAACTTATCTACAAAACAGAATTAGAGTTACAGATCTAGAAAACAAACTCATGGTTACCAGGGGGTAAGCAGGGGGAGGGATGAATTGGAAGATTGGATCGCCACATACACACTGCTATATATTAAATAGATAACTAATAAGGACCTACTGTAGAGCACAGGGAACTCTACTCCATACTCTGTAATGGCCTATATAGGAAAAGAATCTAAAAAAGAGTGGATATATGTATAGGGATAACTGATTCACTTTGCTGGGCACCTGAAACTAACACAACCTTGTAGATCAACTACACTCCAATAAAAAGTAAAAGAAAAATAAAAACATGAAGTTACCCGAAGCTCAGGTGCCTTTCTAAGACACACCAACCTTCATTCACTCACAAATTCAGCTACCAGGGGATGAGAAGACAAAAATGGATGTCATCTCCGGTTTTGATTTCAAGGAACTCGTAGCCGATGGGGGCCTTGGGGGATGGACAGAGGATTAAAATACAGTGTTAACAACTGACCTCAGCCTGGGGGAATGAGTAAAGAATTTGGAAGGGAAATGATGCCTGAAAGATTAACATAAATCAGGCCAGTTAAGGGAGCAGTAAGGAGAAAGGTGGCTGTGTGGTAAAGGAAAGAGGCTAGAAACTGCAGGAAACACAGGCAGTGGGTGTTGCTGGAGCATAAACTATGATGCTCGCCTCTCTCTTGCTTTGATGTCAACAGGTCAGATTGGCAAGTAGGGTGACCATCCGTCCTGGTCTGTGGCGAGGTGAGACTTTCAAGGTTAAAATGGGGCAGTCTCGGCACATCAGGAACATCGGGCTCCCTGTCTTTGTGTGGGTATCTGCCAGCTGAACCATCTGCCTGTTTTGTCTTTTGTTTGCTTGGTTTGGTTTTCTAAGTAACAGAAGAATATGTTAAAGATGGGATATGGAGGAGAAAGAAAGGGGAGGTATGATTTTTGTGGCTTAGAAGAAGACATTCTCCATGAAGGATATGGTTATGCTATGGAGGACTGCTTTCCAGCTAAGGACAAAGGCAGGGACACGGAGAAGAGTCTGTGCCCTGCACCTGTGAGGATGAAGGACAGCAGGAAATTGCTGGGATTGAGTCCTTGAAATGCATAGTCTGGAGATAGAATGCTGGAAACTGATGGAAGAAATGGAACAGAGGACAAACTTATGGGAATTTCTTTAAAAATGTGTGGTTTCTGTCATCAGTTCATTCGTCATGATAGAGATGGTTATCAATAGTTACAATTACATTCATCAAGATCTAAAATTTCTACCATTTTTAGATATTTATCAGTCACATTGAGGGTCATTGAAAGTGATGGCAGATAATTTCCTCTAAAAGTTGTGTTCTATTCATCCATACAAATATCAGTGTCTACTGCAGGCTTTTTATTGATCTTGGGGCCAGATAGCAATTAAATACACAGGACCTAAGAACATTTTATAATATAGCACTTCATGTAATTCTGTAAGACACCGAACACATTTACCTCTTTTCTTTTTGGCCTTTAAATCAGAACAGTGCTGTGCAATAGAAGTATAATGTGAGTCATATGTGTCACTTAAAAATTTCTAGTCATCAAATTAAAAAGTAGAAAGAAGCCAATGAAATTAACTTTGACACATTTTATCCAACATATCCAAAATATCATAATTTTAAAACGTTATCAATATAAAAATTATTAATGAGATATATTACATTCCTTGGCTTTGGACTAAGTCTTCAAAATTTTGTGTGTGTTTTTCACTTACAACACATCTTTCATCAGGCATATTTTATCTATATGTAGATATCATAAAACTTAGAGTTGAAAAAGTAAATTCATATACCCAACTTGTCACAAACATACATAAAAGTTTTCCAATGACTGAATGGAGTGTCAGTTTTAAATTTGAAGTCAATTGAGTTAATTAAAATGAAATGAAATTTTTAAAAAAACCTTCATTCCTCAGTCACATTAGACACATTTCAAGGGCTTATTAGCCACATATGGTTAGTGGATGAAGATTAGAAAACAGAGAAGTAGAATATATTTAGTAAATGAATTTGAAAGCGGACACATTTTATTACTCTCCTTTGTCATGCTTTTTTTTCCTTTTTAGCTGTTTACAACTATAAAAGCCAAAAGACTCTCTCCATCTGTTTTTGTAGGCATTAGTTCCATATATGTCCTGTAGATGGCAGCACTTTCTTCCTGAAACTGTAAGAAGGAGGAGTTGCTAGGACTTGTCACTCAGATTCTGGCATTTTTCATAGAGTCAATTCTTTGGAAAATTTTTTGGTGGCATAGGTTAGAATCTTTTCAGTTCTATTGTCATTCTGTATAGATGCCTGCTGATTATGGAAACAGTCTCAGCCTCTAATCTAGAAAATTGCACATTCCTCAATTTGGGGTAAAAGAAAAGCAGCTCTAAGGTGAGAGAAGAAAGAGATGCAATTAAAGGACTCCTATCAAAACGCTTTCATTTGCTCAAATCCATATTTTGGAAATGGTGATTCCAAGTGCTGCTTAATAAAACTTTTCTAAGCAGATGAGAGGTAGATTTTGTTTTAAAGACTGTGGGAATGTTAATCTTTTTTTCATTTTCCAGGCAACTTTGTAAGTGAATGTTTTAAAATGCATACAGGGCTTCCCAGTGGTGCAGTGGTTGGGAGTCCGCCTAACGATGCAGGGGACACGGGTTCGTGGCCCGGTCCGGGAAGATCCCACATGTCGGGGAGCGGCTGGGCCCGTGAGCCATGGCTGCTGAGCCTGCGCGTCCGGAGCCTGCGCCCCGCAATGGGAGAGGCCACAACAGTGAGAGGCCCGCGTAACGCAAAAAAAAAAAAAAAAAAAAAAAAAACCGAATAAAATGCATACAGAGTTTCATATTTCTTTTCTATGTAAGACATCCACATCCATTATTAAAACAACTGAACAAATAACATGTAGCTAAAGTTATATATATGTGTTTAAAGTTCATAGATTAACATTTTAGCATCCCTCCCCTGCCCTTCATTTCTGTTTGTGATAAAAGAACATGAGATAAGAGGAGTACCAGCAATAGGCATTGGAAGGATTCAAGTTGGGTTTCTAAGGACCGATGTTCATTTTTTTAAAAAACATCTTTATTGGAGTATAATTGCTTTACAATGATGGGTTAGTTTCTGCTGTATAACAAAGTGAATCAGCTATATGTATACATATATCCCCATATCCCCTCCCTCTTGCGTCTCCCTCCCACCCTCCCTATCCCACTCCTCTAGGTGGACACAAAGCAACGAGCTGATCTCCCTGTGCTATGCAGCTGCTTCCCACTAGCTATCTAATTTACAGTTGGTAGTGTATATATGTCAATGCCACTCTCTCACTCGTCCCAGCTTACCCTTCCCCCTCCCCATGTCCTCAAGTCCATTCTCTACGTCTGCGTCCTTATTCCTGTCTTGCGCCTAGGTTCTTCAGAACCATTTTTTTTTTAGATTCCATATATATGTGTTATCATACAGTATTTGTTTTTCTCTTTCTGAGTTATTCACTCTGTATGACAGTCATTAGGTCCATCCACCTCACTACAAATAACTCAATTTCATTTCTTTTTATGGCTGAATAATATTCCATTGTATATATGTACCACATCTTCTTTATCCATTCATCTGTTGATGGACACTTAGGTTGCTTCCATGTCCTGGCTATTGTAAATAGAGCTGCAATGAACATTGTGGTACATGTCTCTTTTTGAATTATGGTTTTCTCAGGGTATATGCCCAGTAGTGGAATTGCTGGGTCGTATGGTAGTTCTATTTTTAGTTATTTAAGGAACCTCCACACTGTTCTCCATAGTGGCTGTATCGATAATTTACATTCCCACCAACAGTGCAAGAGGGTTCCCTTTTCTCCACACCCTCTCCAGCATTTATTGTTTGTATATTTTTAGATGATGGTCATTCTGACAGATGTGAGGTGATACCTCATTGTAGTTTTGATTTGCATTTCTCTAGTGATGTTGAACATCCTTTCATGTGTTTGTTGGCAACCTGTATATCTTCTTTTGAGAAATGTCTATTTAGGTCTTCTGCCCATTTTTGGATTGGGTTGTTTGTTTTTTTGATATGGAGCTGCATGGGCTGCTTGTATATTTTGGAGATTAATCCTTTGTCAGTTGCTTCATTTGCAAATATTTTCTTCCATTTTCAGGTTTGTCTTTTTGTCTTGTTTATGGTTTCCTTTGCTATGCAAAAGGTTTTAAGTTTCATTAGGTCCCATTTGTTTATTTTTGTTTTTATTTCCATTTCTCTAGGAGGTGGGTCAAAAAGGATCTTGGTGTGATTTATGTCATAGAGTGGTCTGCCTATGTTTTTCTCTAAGAGTTTGATAGTGTCTGGCCTTATATTTAGGTCTTTTATCCGTTTTGAGTTTATTTTTGTGTGTAGTGTTAGGGAGTGCTCTAATTTCATTCTTTTACATGTAGCTGTCCAATTTTCCCAGCACCACTTATTGAACAGGCTGTCTTTTCTCCATTGTATATTCTTGCCTCCTTTATCAAAGATAAGGTGACCATATGTGCGTGGGTTTATCTCTGGGCTTTCTATCCTGTTCTATTGATCTATATTTCTGTTTTTGTGCCAGTACCCTGATGTGCATTTTTGTATAGCTCATGCGGACCCCCTGGTACAAAACCCCATCAAAGTGTGGTGTGTTCTCTTGATACTCTTTGAGTGGCATTTTAAAATCACAGCCTCTCTTTTCTGTAATTACCACTCAGTCTGTCTCCCAAATAGAATCTCAAGGTGCTGGTTGAATTCTAATCATGATTTTGCTTACTTTACTTTTATAGGTAGAATATTCATAGTGTAACTAGTATAATAAGTCTAATACCAATGCTTTTGACTCAAAATGTTTACAGTTTTCTTAATGTACTCTTTACTTCTTAAATTCTAGGATAGTCTGTGAAATGGTAGAGGAGAAGGTTTGAGGAGAGAAAGAGACAAGTTTATTTAGGACAGGTACACGTCAGAAGCTGTACAAGATTCTTTTGCATGCGTTTGCTTTTATTACCTCTTCTAATCTGAATAGCAATTTTTTTATAGCTAAAGAAACTAGACTTGGAGAAGTACTATACCTGTCATTTAGCAAATTTCTAGGTATATTTCAGAAAACCTACCCCAAATATTTTTGTTTCTTATCTTTTTAGCAGAGACTACATGTAAGGACTTTCTATATGAAGACATCTGAGGAATTAAAACATGGTGTCATTTCTATTTCTTGCCCATATTTCTGGTTGCCTTTCTACTATTGCATTTCTTCTATTCTGTCTGCTTCCTTAACAGTTTTTTGTGTTTTTTTTTTTTGGTTTTGTTTTCTTTTTCAAAATGTAATATTTACCCAAAGTTCAGCACTTGGCTTCTTTTTCTTTCTCCTTCTTCAATTATCACGTCCGATCCCATGGCTTCAACTATCTTCCCATGTATGTTAATTTCCAAATTTGTGACTTCATTCTTTCTGTTAGTCTGAACAGGATAATTGCTGAACAAATAACATCATAAATCTCAGTGGCTTATTTCTCTCTCACACACAAATTCTAATGCAAATACTCCCCACCTGCTTTCCCGATGGCTCCCCACCAAGTAATGACTCAGAGATCAGCTCCATCCAACTTACCCTATTTTTTTTTTTTTTTTTTTTTTTTTTGCGATACGCGGGCCTCTCACTGTCGTGGCCTCTCCCGTTGCGGAGCACAGGCTCCGGATGCGCAGGCTCAGCGGCCATGGCTCACGGGCCCAGCCGCTCCGCGGCACGTGGGATCTTCCCGGACCGGGGCACGAACCCGTGTCCCCTGCATCGGCAGGCGGATTCTCAACCACTGCGCCACCAGGGAAGCCCCAACTTACCCTATTTTATGTCTTGGAGCCCTTTAGCAGTCTGGTGATGCCTATGGGCCTCCTCTAAGAATAGTGTTTCTAAATGTGGAAAAGAAAAAAAAAGAGCTAGTAACCAAAATTCAAAGTTAATTACAAAATAGTGACAGGTGAATATATTTCAAGATATCTGCATCAAGTATAATGTGATATGAAATATCTGTGATTTCTATGGGAGACAAAGGCACATTTTGCTAACACGGTGGTAACCACTGACCTCATTCATAAATACAGGGAATGCTAAGGTCCAGTTAAAATTCATGAAAATACATTTCCCCCTTCCAAGCTCACAGGACTCCCTGAATGGCTGAGATTTAAGGTTCTAGGGGCTCCACAATTACCAAAGACTTCTTGGAGTCCTTTACTAGATCTTATGTATGCAGTCGACTGACAAAGACCTTGTAGGATAATATGAGACATTTGGGGGCCAAACCAGGAAGGGACATACACCACCTGCAGTCAGAGTTTATGGGCTAGAACAAGTTGTGTTGTTCCTCTGAGCAAGAGGGCTAGGAGCTGTATTGCAGCTGTGTGTGCGGGAAGGAGGTAAGATGGGGAGGGCATGGAGCAGTAATTGCTTCAAGCAAGACTTATCAATGGATGCTAAAACTAAGAAGGAAAAATATGATGAGAAACAGAACATTGTTTTTTTTTGTTTTTTTTTTTTTTGTTTTGTTTTGTTTTTTTGTGGTATGCGGGCCTCTCACTGCTGTGGCCTCTCCCGCTGCGGGGCACAGGCTCCGGATGCGCAGGCTCAGCGGCCATGGCCCACGGGCCCAGCCGCTCCGCGGCATGTGGGATCTCCCCGGACCGGGGCACGAACCCGTATCCCCTGCATCGGCAGGCGGACTCTCAGCCACCGCGCCACCAGGGAAGCCCAACAGAACATTCTTGATAGCTTTGTAGCACTGCCACACAAGATACTTTTTAATTGGGAAGGGAAAATATTAACTGTATGGAGAGGAAGAGATCTAGCCAGACACCACCTTATCCAAGTGATCAAAGGTGATGTCATCAGTGATGAGGCAAACGGGCACAGGTGACACACAAAGCAGGAACAACGTCATTTCTGTGATGTTCCTGCCCCAAATGCATAACCGGAATTTAGTCAAAGGAAACATCAGAAAAACCCAGGGCGGTCCCCAGACCACTTGAGAGAAGATTCACAGCCGTCGCCCCCTGGGCCCAGCGTCCCGGGGTCCCCCGAAGGCTGCTCGCGCCCCTCTCCCTGGAGGTGTCCAGGGGGCGGGGAGCCCGCGTGGGTGGGACCGGGCCGGTGTGGGCGGGGCCGGGAGGGGGGGAGGAGCAGGCTGTGCCCCCGTGTGTGGCTGGGGGAAGCCACTGCCTGTTTAGCAGTTGCTGTTGCTGCACCTCCCCTTCTCTCCCAGCGCGAGAGAGACTCGCGTGGCCAGACCCAGCCGCAGCACAGCAGCCAGACACAGAGAGAGGGGCTGTTTGCCGGGTGGGGGTGGGGGGGTCGCTCTGCGGATGAAAGTTCGAGGACCAGCACCAGCTCCTCCTCATTTTCATCCTCCAACCAGCAAACCGAGAAACAAACACCCCCAAGAAGAAGGAGAGTAAAAGTCAGCGTGAGCAAAAACTCCAAACCCCTCTCCACGAGCGCCGAGAGGATTCGGAAGGAGCTGGCGGACATCACTTTAGACCCTCCACACATCACAACTGCAGTGCTGGTCCCAAAGGCGATAACATCTATGAATGGAGATCAGCCATCCTACGGCCTCCAGGGTCCGTGTGTGAGGGTGGTGTATTCTTCCTTGATATCATTTTTACACCAGAATATCCCTTCAAGCCTCCAAAGGTTACATTTCGGACAAGAATCTATCACTTGTAGTAGTAAGTCAAGGAGTTACTTGCTTGGACATATTGAAAGATAACTGGAGTCCAGCACTAACCGTATCTAAAGTCCTTCTTTCTATCTGCTCACTTCTTACAGACTGTGATCCTGCCGACCCCTTGGTGGGAAGTATTGTCACTCAGTATATGACCAACAGAGCAGAACATGACAGAATGGCCAGACAGTGGACCAAGGGGTACGCTACGTAAATTGGGTTTTCACAATTCTTTACATTATTTGTCTGTCACAGAGAGAGCTGCTTATGATTTTGATGGGGTAGAGGAGGGTGGGGGTTGATAAAGAGTAGGGTATTTCTATAACAGGTATGATTCAGTCTTATTTCCCAAGATTTTGTTGTAACTTAAGGTATCTTGCTACAGTAGACAGAATTGGTAATAGCAACGTTTAAAGCCGTCATTAGTTCTGCAGTATGAGGTGAAATGCAGTACAGAGAAGAATAGACATTTGGGTTCAGTGGCTTGTCGTCTGTAATTTGAAACAGCTTAATTTGTACAGGTTACACACATGGCCATTTATGTCAAGTCCTTCCAAGACTATACAGTTTCTTGTTTAAAAAAATTGGAATTTGTTTTCCCTTCTTGGAAGGGAACATTGATACTTAACAGCTTTTAGAGACTGTCATCTCATATATATAAAATGGACACATGGTTATACGACACCGTATAGGAAATGAGTAGTTACGTATTTTATTTTATGTGCCAATCTACTTTCTTATGAAAAGATAGAGGTTTGCATCAGAACCTGTGAAAGCCTGTAGTAAAATACCTTAAGCTGTTAACTGTAAGGCATGGAGAGTAGGAGTTGTTCAGTGGATTGGCTCTATGTTGAGGACTACTTAAGTCTGCATTTGTTACTGTGCTAATAAACAATATTAAAACAAAACAAAACAAAAAAAGAAAAACCCAGACTGAGAGATAGTCTACAAAGTAGCTGGCTGGAACTCTTCAAAATTGTCAAGCTCATGAACTGTTCCAGATTAAAAGAGGCTAAAGAGACATGACAAGTAATGCAAGTGTGATTTTGCATTGGATATTGAATCAGAAAGTAGGCATTTGTAAAACAATTGGTAAAATCGGAATAAGGTCTATAGGTTAGACAACAGTATTGTATCTGTATGAACTTACTGATTTTGATCAGAGTACTGTGGTTAAGTCAAATAAAATAACCTGTTTTGAGGACGTACATCCTGATGTTGGCAACTTACTCTCAAATGTCTCAGGAAAAAAGAATAAATAGCTAGATAGATAAGTAGATAGATAGAATGATAGCAAGAATGATAGAATGAAAAAGGAAGTGTGATAAATTGTTAACATTTGGGGAATGTAGGTAAAGCATATGTGGGAATATTTTGTACTATTTTTGCAAAATTTCATTTAAAACCTGAAATTATTTCAAAATAAAAATAGTTAAACCTTTTTTTAAAAAAAATAGATCTTTATTGGATATAATTGCTTCACAATACTGTTAGTTTCTGTTGCACAACAAAGAGAATCAGCCATATGCATACACATGTCCCCACATCCCCTCCCTCTTGAGTCTCCCTCCCACCCTCCCTATCCCACCCCTCTAGGTGGTCACAAAGCACCGAGCTGATCTCCCTGTGCTATGTGGCTGCTTCCCACTAGCTAGCTAATTTACATTCGGTAGTGTGTATATGTCAATGCTACTCTCACTTTGCCCCAGCTTCACCGTCCCACCCCATGTCCTCAAGTCCATTTTCTATGTCTACCTCTTTATTCCTGCCCTGCAACTAGGTTCATCAGTACAGTTTTTTTTTTTTTTTAAGATTCCATATATATGCGTTAGCATACGGTATTTGTTTTCTCTTTCTGACTTACTTCACTCTGTCTGACAGGCTCTATGTCCATCTGCCTCACTACAAATAACTCAATTTCATTTCTTTGTATGGCTGAGTAATATTCCATTGTATATATGTGCCACATCTTCTTTATCCATTCATCTGTCGATGGACATTTTGGTTGGTTCCATGTCCTGGCTATTGTAAATAATGCAATGAACATTGTGTTACATGTCTCTTTTTGAATTATGGTTTTCTCAGGGTATGTGCCCAGTAGTGGGATTGCTGGGTCATATGGTATTCTATTTTCATTTTTGTTGTGTTTTTTCAGTACACAGGCCTCTCATTGCTGTGGCCTCTCCCGTTGCGGAGCACAGGCTCTGGACACACAGGCTCAGCGGCCATGGCTCATGGGCCCAGCCACACCGTGGCATGCGGGATCCTCCCGGACTGGGGCATGAACCCACGTCCCCTGCATCGGCAGGCGGACTCTCAACCACTGCGCCACCAGGGAAGCCCTATTTTTAGTTTTTTAAGCAACCTCCATACTGTTTTCCACAGCGGTTGTATCAATTTACATTCCCACCAACAGTGCAGGGGGGTTCCCTTTTCACTACACCCTTTCCAGCATTTATTGTTTCTAGATTTTTGGATAATGGCCATTCTAACCAGTGTGAGGTGTTACCTCATTGTAGTTTTGATTTGCATTTCTCTAATACTTAGTGATGTTGAGCATCTTTTCATGTGCATCTTGGCCATCTGTATGCCTTCCTTGGTGGAATATCTATTTAGGTCTTCCACCCATTTTTTAACTGGATTGTTTGTTTTTCAGATATTGAGACCCATGAGCTGTTTATATATTTTGGAGATTAATCCTTTGTCTGTTGTTTCATTTGCAAATATTTTCTGCCATTTTGAGAGTTGTCTTTTGGTCTTGTTTATAGTTTCCTTTGCTGTGCAAAAGCTTTTAAGTTTAATTAAGTCCCATTTGTTTATTTTTGTTTTTATTTCTGTTTCTCTAGGATGTGGGTCATAAAAGATCTTGCTATGGTTTATGTCATAGAGAGTTTTTCCTATGTTTTCCTCTAAGAGTTTTATAGTGTTTGGTCTTACATTTAGGTATTTAATCCATTCTGAGTTTATTTTTGTGTATGGTGTTAGGGAGTGCTCTAATTTCATTCTTTTACATGTAGCTGTCCAGTTTTCCCAGCACCACTTATTGAAGAGGCTGTCTTTTCTCCATTGTATGTTCTTGCCTCCTTTGTTGTAAATTAGGTGCCCATATGTGCATAAGTTTATTTCTGGGCATTCTATACTGTACCATTGATCTATATTTCTGTTTTTGTGCCAGTACCATACTGTCTTGATTACTGTAGCTTTGTGGTATAGTTTGAAGCTGGGGAGCCTGATTCCTCCAACTCCGTTTTTCTTTCTCAAGATTTCTTTAGCTATTCAAGGTCTTTTGTGTTTCCATATGAGTTGTAAAATTTTTGTTCTAATTCTGTGAAGAATGCCATTGGTAGTTTGATAGAGATTGTATTGAATCTGTAGATTGCTTTGGGTAGTCTAGTCATTTTCACATATTGATTCTTCCAATGCAAGAACATGGTATATTTCTCCATCTGCTTATGTCATCTTTGGTTTCTTTCATCAGTGTTTTATAGTTTTCTGAGTACAAGTCTTTGGCTTCCTTAGGCAGGTTTATTCCTAGGTATTTTATTCCTTTTGTTGCAATGGCAAATGGAAGTGTTTCCTTAATTTCTCTTTCTGATTTTTCGTTGTTGGTGTATAGGAATGCCAGAGATTTCTGTGCATTAATTTTGTGTCCTGTAACCTTACCAAATTCATTGATTAGTTGTAGTAATTATCTGGTGGCATCTCTAGGATTTTCTATGTATACTATCATGTCATTGGCAAACAGTGACAGTTTTACTTCTTCTTTTCCAATTTGTATTCCTTTTATTTCTGTAGCTAGGACTTCCAAAACTATGTTGAATAAGAGTGGCAAGAGTGGACATCCTTGTCTTGTTCCTGATCTTAGTGGATATGCTTTCAGTTTTTCACCATTGAGAATGATGCTTGTTGTGGGTTTGTCATATATAGCCTTTATTATGTTGAGTTATGTTCACTCTATGCCTATTTTCTGGAGAGTTTTTAATCATAAATGGGTGTTGAATTTTGTCAAAAGCTTTTTCCGCCCCTATTGAGATGATCATATGGTTTTTATTCCTTAATTTGTTAATGTGGTGTATCACATTGATTGATTTGCATGTATCGAAGCATCTAGCATTCCTGGGATAAATCCCACTTGATCATGGTGTATGATCCTTTTAATGTGTTGTTGGATTCTGTTTGCTAGTATTTTGTTGAGGATTTTTGCATCTATATTCATCAGGGATATTGGTCTGTAATTTTCTTTTTTTGTGATATCTTTTTCTGGTTTTGGTATCAGGGTGATGGTGGCTTCATAGCATCAATTTGGGAGTGTTTCTCCCTCTGCAATTTTTTGGAAGAGTTTGAGAAAGATCGGTGTTATCTCTTCTCTAAATGTTTGACAGAATTCACCTGTGAAGCCATCTGGTCCTGGACTTTTGTTTGCTGGAAGATTTTTAATCACAGTTTAAATTTCATTACTTGTGATACATCTGTTTATATTTTCTAATTCTTCCTGGTTCAGTTTTGGGAAATTGTACCTTTCCAAGAATTTGTCCATTTCTTCGTGGGTGTCCATTTTATTGGCATATAGTTGTTTGTATTAATATCTTATAATCCTTTGTATTCTGCAGTGTCAGTTGTGATTTCTCCTTTTTCATTTCTAATTTTTTTGATTTGCATCCTCTCCTTTTTTTTCTTGATGAGTCTGGCTAAGGGTTTATTAATTTTCTTTATCTTTTCAAAGAACCAGCTTTTAGTTTTATTGATTTTTACTATTGTTTTCTTCATTTCTATTTCATTTATTTCTGCTCTGATCTTTATGATTTCTTTCCTTATACTGATTTTGGGTTTTCTTTGTTCTTCTTTCTCTAGTTGTTTTAAGTGTAGGGTTAGATTGTTTATTTGAGATTTTTCTTGTTTCTTGAGGTGAGATTGTATTGCTATAAACTTCCCTCTTAGAAGTGCTTTTGCTGCGTCCTATAGGTTTTGGGTCAATGTGTTTTTGTTGTCATTTGTTTCTATGTATTTTTTTATTTCTTCTTTGATTTCTTCAGTGATCTCTTGGTTATTTAGTAGTACACTGTTTAGCCTCCATGTTTCTATTTTTTACATTTTTTTTTCCTGTAATTGATTTCCAATCTCATAGCATTGTGGTCAGAAAAGATGCTTGATAAAATTTAAATTTTCTTAAATTTTTTGAGGCTTGATTTGTGAGCGAAGATGTGATCTCTCCTGGAGAATGTTCCATGTGCACTTGAGAAGAACGTGTATTCTGCCACTTTTGGGTAGAATGTTCTATAAATATCAATTAGATCTATCTGGTCTATTGTGTCATTTAAAGCCTGTGTTTCCTTATTTATTTTCTGTTTGGATGATCTGTCCATTGGTGTGAGTGGGATGTTAAAGTCCCCTACTATTATTGTGTTACTGTTGATTTCTCCTTTCATGGCTGTTAGCATTTGCCTTCTGTATTGAGGTGCTCCTATCTTGGGTGCATAAATATTTACAATTGTTATATCTTCTTCTTGGACTGATCCCTTGATCATTATGTAGTGTCCTTCCTTGTCTCTTATTCTTTATTTTAAGGTCTATTTTGTCTGATATGAGTATTGCTACTCCAGCTTTCTTTCGATTTCCAATTGCATGGACTATGTTTTTCCATCCCTTCACTTTCAGTCTCTATGTGTCCCTTGGTCTGAAGTGGGTCTCTTGTAAACAGCATATATATGGGTCTTGTTTTTGTATCCATTCAGTCTGTGTCTTTTGGTTGGAGCATTTAATTCCTTCACATTTAATGTAATTAGCAATATGTATGTTCCTATTACCATTTTCTTAATTGTTTTGGGTTTGTTTTTGTGGGTCTTTTTCTTCTCTTGTGTTTCCCGCTTAGAGAAGTTTCTTTAGCATTTGTCGTAAAGCTGGTTTGGTGGTGTTGAATTCTCTTGTCTTTTGCTTGTCTGAAAAGCTTTTTGACTTCTCCATTGAATCTGAATGAGATCCTTGCTGGGTAGAGTAATCTTGGTTGTAGGTTTTTCTCTTTCATCACTTTAAGTATTTGCTGCCACTCCCTTCTTGCCTTCAGTTTCCGCTGAAAAAATCAGGTGATAACCTTATGGGGATTCCTTTGTATGTTATTTTTTGTTTTTCCCTTGCTGCTTTTAATATTTTTTCTGTGAATTTAATTTTTGTTAGTTTGATTAATATGTGTCTTGATGTGTTTTTCCTAGAGTTTATCCTGTATGGGACTCTCTGTGCTTCCTGGACTTGGGTGACTATTTCCTTTCCCATGTTAGAGACGTTTTCAACTATAATCTCTTCAAATATTTTCTCAGTCCCTTTCTTTTTCTCTTCTTTATCTGGGACCCCTCTAATTCGAATGTTGGTGTGTTTAGTGTAGTCCCAGAAGTCTCTGAGATTGTCTTCAATTCTTTTCATTTTTTTTTCTTTTTTCTGCTCCTCAGCAGTTATTTCCACCATTTTGTCTTCCAGCTCACTTATTTGTTCTTCTACCTCAATTATTCTGTTATTGATTCCTTCTAGTGTATTTTTCATTTCAGTTATTATGTTTTTCATATCTGTTTGTTTGTTCTTTGGTTCTTCTAAATCTTTGTTAAACATTTCTTGTGTTTTCTCAATCCATGCCTCCATTCTATTTCTGAGATTCTGGATCATCTTTACTATCATTACTCTGAATTCTTTTTCAGGTAGATTGCCTATTTCCTCTTCACTTATTTGGTCTTGTAAGTTTTTACCTTGCTCCTTCATCTGTGACATATTTTTTTGCCGTCTCATTTTAAAAAAAAATTTTTATGAGTGAGATTGTGTTCCTGTCTTATTGGTTGTTTGGCCTGAGACTTCCAACACTGGGGTTTGTAGGCTGCTGGGTAGAGCTGGGTCTTGGTGCTGAGATAAGTAACTTCGTGAGACCTCACTCCAATGAATATTCCCTGGGGTTTGAGGTTCTCTGTCAGTCCAGTGGTTCGGACTCAGAGCTCCCACCTCAGGAGCTTTGGCCCAACCCCGGTCTCATGAACCAAGATCCCACAAGCCACTGGTTCACTTTGGGTTTCCTCCCATCACCTTGGGTGTCAGAGTCCTTCATCAACAGCCGGCAAGTGCCCTAGATGTAGGGAGATGCTAACTCCGTGTCTTCCCACACTGCCATCTTGACTCTGCCCCAGCCTGACTCTTATAAAACCAAGGAGGATGGTCCAAACTTTTGTTTGCCTTGTGCTTTTCTATTTATCAAAGAACCTTAGGTAGTGACAAGCTGGATTGGTCACTGGTATTTTAGTTAACATCAGAGTTTAAGTCTAGGAGATTCTGAGCCATGTGGAAAAAACATAGTTCTCCATATTTTGATCCATTTTTCCTAAGAAGAGTACATTAGTGTGCTTTAATGTATGGATACAACTATTAACTTGCATCCCAATCCTGCAGATTCTGGAACATTTTATTATCTTGTTATCCTCTTACATGTCTGGGTAGATTTGAATGTCTGAATTGTCAATAGTTTTGCCAAGACTTCATTGGAAAATCTGGTCTTTCAAGTTTATTTGCACAAGGCATCTCTCCAGGCATGGCTTCTTGAACCCCAGAAGAAAAGATCTGATCAAATTTGTTTATTAACAAAAGCTTATAGTATTGAATGGCAGCCTCTGGAAATCTAAGGAGATATTTACTTTCATTTCTTACCAAGGAGCAACCATTACAATCATTTTACACCCTTTAGAAGTGATGATTTACTATTAAATGTATTCTGATCTTCAGTATCCCTGGTCTTGACTCTGACTGCATGTGTGTGCCCACGGTATTTACACACACACACACACACACACACACACACACACACACACACCAGTAAGGTTATGGTAATGAGGAAGTTAAAGATCCTATAATTTAAAATTATCATTTTGATGTCTTCAGATGCTAGATTTGTTGAAACCTGTCTGATTGTCATTTGCCTTAGATATCAGGTACTGTACACTAGTAGGAAAAGAGACATCCCAAACAAAAAAACCCTCATATATTTGTCAGGGCTCCACGGCAAATAAAATCCAGTTGAAGCTACCCCAACCTTATTGAGGTTAGATCTTTGTATAAGTAATCTGTCTATTCAAAACATGTCTTAAAATAAATACCAGTGAAAGGTTTGGGGCTCATCTCTCAGGTGCAATGCTGAACACTGTTTTAGTATACTTTTTCTCAGTTATTGCTATTTCTAGAGGACTTAAAAGATGTAAATTTCTATTGATGATGAATGATTGAACTCTATAGCCCACTGGGGATCCCTTTGATGAGAGCCAATTATGTTTCCAAGCTAAAGTATGATCAGCTAGTTACTAGCAACTTTATGTTTCCAGAAAATGGTTTGACTCCCAAATTGTTTAAAATCTATTTGTAATAGTAGATCACATATAAATAAAAGAAGTTTAGCTATAAACAGCACAAAAGAATAAAGAATTTAAACCCATGCAAAATTCCACCATGTTAATCATGATCTAGTTTAATTTTTTTTTTTTTTTTTTGGTGTGGATTCCACTCTGGTCTGTTCATATGCATTTATGTTTTATTTTAAAATAGAAGGCATATGATCTGCATTATGCTCTTTGACTTACAATGGTATTAAAAAACCTTTCTATCTGAGGACAAATTCGCAGGAATAAGATTGCTATATCTAAGAATATACATGGATACATTCGGTAGATATAGATGTGTATGTATGTGTGCATGCACACGTGTGTATACTCTTACCAGTTATTATTTCCAAAATGTCTTTACCAGTTTACAGTGCTGTACACACACTGTATAAATGGATATATACCATTTTTACTGTCAGCTTTCCAAATTTAGTATTAGACCCAATTTTTGCCAAACCTAATTATGGAGGGCAATGCAGGGCTATGGGGAGTAGTTGGGTTTTGAAGTTAGACGGTTGCAGGATCTGATCCTGGTTCCTAGGGATTCCATGATATTAAGTCAAGTTAACTTCTATACGTTTAGTTTCCTTTTCTAAAACATAGTTAATGGTTTTTACTTCATAGAGTTTTTGTGGGTATCAAATGAAATAGTTTATAAGGTACATAAACAGGAACTGGTTGAATAAATATTTGTTGAATAAGGAAAAAATGAATACATGTTCATTCTTTCAATATCTACTTTCTCTACTAATCTTATAGGGATAGTTTTCTCAGTATAAATAAAAAGCAAGATCAAGTTTATCTTAAAATGGTAAATCCTTCCCTCAGTAACATTAAAGACTGATTAGTATTTTGAGCCTTAGTTGTTAGTTGTTTCCCTTCAATTTAAGTGGTGTACTCACCCTTTGACCAGTGGACTACATTGGATTAATTAGAATCTCCCTCTGAAGCTGGGATTGTTGGTGGTGAGGTTGGGGGGGATCCACGATTTAAATTGGGATTCCATTAAACTGAAGGAAATGGATTTTGGGTTGGCACCAGCAGTTTCCACTGCGAAGAAAACATAAGTTTTGGAAATATTAATCCCTACTTGCCATGTTACGTGAAGTTTATCAACTTGAAAAAATCATCCAGAAAACTTAAATCCATTCTCAATGCCATTGATTTTTTTCAATAGCATTTAATTTCATAGCTAGAAATAATTGTGATTCAAACTATTGCCTTGATTTCGAACTATTATTGATCTTTTGGATTTTGCCTCACAATATAACCGTAAAATGAAGAGACAACAGAGCTATGCATGCATTCAGAAAATATTTACTGAGCTGTAATTACATGCTATGCCTGGAGTTAACTGCTAATGATGCAATGGACAACAAGTCAAGGTCTTTGATGTTGCAAAGCTTATAATCTAGTAGACCAATAAGTCCATGTTTCCTGTGGTATCAGATAAGATTGTACTGACTTCTTTTTATGTTTATACTTGAGCACTTAGTATAACTGCCATGTAAATAACACATTCCATCTTGTTATAGGAAATAGAAGACAAGCCCACTTTTTTGGTACTGGTGTCACAAATTTATTTTTCTTGACTAGATGTTTTGCCAAGAAGTGGTTGAACTCTGGCTAATTGCTATCAGAAGGAACAGCTGAGCATAAATTACCCAGACTTAAACTCTTAGTTTGGGGTAGATTTTCCGCAACATTTAAATAGACAATTCCAAACAGCCTAAGCCAACAGGTTAGTTCATTTAGCAGCACTTGTACTAATAATAACCCCATCAATATATAGTTCTTAACATATGCTGTTGCATAGATACCATCTTTATTTCTCCTATGGGTTGCCATAATGGCAGTTGAAATTGTGAGTAACAGAATGACAGGGAGCATTTAGGATCTGTAATTGACCGGCTTGGTGATTGAATGGACAGTGCATTTCTAAGTTGAAGGTAATGGAATGTGTGTGTGGGGTGCATAGTCATATAGAGAACACTGAAGGGAAAATAGTTTGAGACAGGCAGAGGGTAGATTAGGTGTTCAGTCTGGGACAACAACCAAGTTTGAGGTTTGTCTCTTGTCATCTCAGGCACTTATAGTAAAGTACCATAGACTAGGTGGCTTAAACAACAGATATTTTTTGGATGGTTCTGGAGGCCAGGAAGTCCAAGATCAAGGTTCTGGCATATTTGGTTCTTGGTGAAGCCCTCTTCCTTGCTTGCTGATGGCCACAACCTCTCTTTGTCCTTATGTGACCTCTTCTTTGTGTGCTGCCTCTTCTTATAAGGGCACTGATCCCTTCATGAGGACACCACCCTTATGACCTCATCATTATTACTTCCCAAAGACTCCACTTCCAAATGTCATCACATTGCCAGGTAGGACTTCAAAATATGAACTTTCAGGGAACACAACATTCAGTGCATAACAAGGTTCTTATAAAATGTCCACATGAAGGTGTCAAATCAAGAGTTGGCTATTTATGTCTACATTCCCATCAATCAATAAGCTTCAGAGAAAATGAGCTTTTAAGACTTCTTTGAACAATAGGAAAGTAAGATCTTGATAAGATATGATGGCATGATGATCTATGGAAAAGTTTTAAAGAAAAACACTGAAGATAGGTGGTATAAGTCAGGTTGTATTAACCTGGATAAAATAGAAGGGTACAAGGATAGGGGAAAGATAGGTGAGTTAAGATGGAAATTCTTTGCCTCAGAAAACAATTCTGATGTTTTGTGACTCTAACTTATGTGGTGACATTCTAGTAGATCCAGGACAAGTCACTTTAACATTATGTGCTCTTAACTTTTCATTTATAAGTCAGAAAATATTACACAACACTTGCTACACTTTTCTAAGAGCTGAACTGAGAGTGTTAATGCAGTTAAAATGGAAAAAAACTCTTTATTTTGTTTGGAAGAGATTTCATTATAAATATTTATTAAATTAGGGTAAAACACTCTAGAAATATTTATTATGCAGCATTAAAATTTTAATTATCGGTAACAAAGACAGGCATACTTTTGACTGTTTTATAACAGTCCACTTATTAAATATAATTGATATATAACTGTAACTAATATATAATTTAACTGTAATAATTAATTTAATATAATTGATAAATATAAGTGAAAAAGGTTAAAATTAAACTATCTGAAGAGGAATCTTAAAATTGACCAATTCTTTCCAAGAGGTGATGGGGTGCATGATTAAGTTAATATGTACAAAGCAAAGAAGAATTAAACCAAAAGAGATAGTCTCAGACTTATTTTTTTTAACATCTTTATTGGAGTATAATTGCTTTACAATGGTGTGTTAGTTTCTGCTTTATAACAAAGTGAATCAGCTATACATATACATATATCCCCATATCTCCTGCCTCTTGCGTCAGTGTTTTTGATATCAATTGATTAGTTATGTATATAATTTTGCTATTATAAATCAGATTGAGTCTATTTTTTTCACAAAGATTCTGTCATAATGGGAGGCAAAAAAAGGTTAGAGAGATGAAGGGTCTAGAAGTCTCTCTGCACCTCAAATTCGATCTGAAGATGATTAGGTTGCCTATTTCAGTTGTTTCTGAGCAAAAAGAGAAGAAAGTGAAAGTGTTCAGATCAGAGAGGGAAAAGTTTGAAGGGCAAAAAAAAAAAAAGAAAAAAAAGAAGAAGAAATACAAAGAAAGCACCTGAATCAGTTAGAGACGTCAGATATGCACCAGCAGCATGGATTATACTAGAATTTTCTACGGAAGTCTTGTAAATCACTGAGAAATAGAGTACCACTTATTTGCTTAAAATTTTCAGTTAATGTGCCTCGGGAGTATTTTGCGGATAACGATCCTCACTCTCTACCTTATTACGGAGGCAGAGCTGTTTCTCTTTGTCCCATTCTCCGTCTGTGATATACTTTTTATTGCTCAAGAGCTATAGAATCATGTCCATGCTATTGTTGTCTGCCTGATGGGAATTCACGTAATTGAAAGCGTTTATCCTCTCTTAGTAGAAAAATTGGGCATTTGGAAGTAATGAAATCCCCCACGTTTGTCCACAGCCTAGGAAATACTGTTCACTCAGCTTTGTTCTAAAGTTTCCACTTTTCCCAGTATAACCTGTTGAAAATTTAGTCCTGCACAAGAACTAAAGATGGAATTTCTTGTGGCAGTCTAGCTGTCCATGTTCATGTAGTTACACCTTTGGTTGCTATTTCACCACTGATCAAAAAATAAAATTACATTCTTTCAGAAGAAACATGGAATGACAGGAAGAAAGTCCATGCTGTATTGTAAAGTGAGAAAAAACAAGTTACAGTGCAAATGTTGAATAAACTCTCTTTGTTGAGTAAGCAACTCTATATGTAACATTTATGTATATATGTTTAGATATTTGCTTAATTATAGAGTGATAACCTCTGGGCAGTGAGATGAGGGAAAGTGAGAAAAGACTTTCACTTTTTACATTATACTTTTTATTTTATACACTTCTGTATTGTTTGAATTTTTTTAAAATTAGCAAGTGTTATTTTGTCATTAAAACAAAAACAACTGACAAAAACCTCCAGGAAGTAAGAAATTACTTGGAATGGAATATGTTTAAATAATTTGTCGATACTGCTTGACTATTATTTTCTCTTGCTAAATCAAAACTCCACTGCTTTTCTCGGGAGGTTGCTTTAAAAAGGAAGCGTAAGTGTTTCTAATTAAATGAACAGCTCAACCTTCCCACCTCCAGCCTAAATTCCTCATTTTGGTTTTGTTAGTAACAAACGCTACATGCAGATTTTTAAGGTAAATCAAGGAATGTGGGTGTTCAACAGGGCAGTACACAGCGCCATAGTCAGTGGGAAACCATGCTTTTGTAACTGGTGGTTTATCAAATTGGAGCAGGAAGGGAAATTTTGAACAACAGGACGTGAAGTCCCAGTAGGGGTCTCAACTGCTTAGATGTACTGGGCACTGTGACATGCACCCAAATGTCATGGAAGAGTGGCCCTTTAGCTTATGCACCAATCTGAATCTCTCTGAAGTTTCTTGATTCTACCACAAAGTAATAAAGAGAAATTAGTTGCTATTCACTTTTGTAATAACTTTTGCATTATATACAAAGGTGGGTTGTACCTTGTGTGGCCACGGGTATATGCAAAACAGACAACCAAACAGAAAGCTAGAGTCTGATCCCTTTTTGGTTTTACCTCTTAAAGGCAGGGTTTTGCAAAATATATGGCAGATTCTCCAACCATTTACCAAATAGACATTATCTGCTTTTCAGGGGATTTATGGTAGAGGGCCCCACTGAGAGCCCTTTGAGAGCAATGAAGCCAGAGGGACAAAAGGGCTAAGAGTGATGGTTGCTCCATGTTAACCTCCGTGCTGGCGAGCAATTCAAAACTGAGTTCTGCCGACTTGAAAATCCAGATTTGCAAATCAATGATTGCGAACTTTGTATTCTTATCAGGTGGACAGTCTCAGTGTCCAGTGTTTTCTAAGCCACCCAGTTTGTGGTATTTTGTTATGGTGGCCCTGGCAAATGCATACACTCTCTCCTCTGTGATAACACTCATCCTCTGGAACAATCCTTACTCATTCTTCTATAGAAGCAGAAAGTCTATTGGTGAAGACTAATTCCCTTTGCCAGAGTGTATGTTTGAAGGCCACTGCTGGGTGGCGGCCTGGTGACTCAGGAAAACTAGGGTTGTTTTCTTGCTTCACACGTCTTTGCACAAGTAGGAATTGAGGCATTTTCTCCTTTTCACAGATTTAGGGGGAGATCCTGCCTGTTGTAAAGCCAAGAACAGAGTTTTCAGACAGAGTCTGATAATCTTTGAAAAAACTAACCTCTCATTTCCTCTGTTGCCAAGTGATTGGGCTGTGGAGGTTCTAGTTGGAAAATTGATCCCTGGGTCAAATTCAGAGGGTGAGCTGCTTTTTTGGATTGTTATCAGTAATGCTATGGTGTCAGATGGCTTTCAACTAAATAAACATAGGTAACATCTTTGTTAAAGAGAAAGCGTTCTAAAATAAGAATGAGGAACAGATTGGAACACAATGCTTTGTACAAAGTAGGTGTCCAATAGCTATTGGTGGAGTTGGAATAAGGGAATTAAGCAGGGCTATTTTAAGGAACATTGTCATTAGAGAGTTAAAGAAGGTTTCTGGAAGGGTTTGGTCAATTTTGGTTCATGTTGCAATGATGCTGGATTGAAACCATTTCACTAGCTGGTAAAATTTATTCGCATCCAGAGATAGAGATTGTTACTCACTTGCTCTTGTTTTACTTGCATAAGTTTGCTTTGGTCACTCCGAATGGTGCCATTTTGGGAAGTACAGCTACTTCAGAGAAAACAGTGAAGTTGTTGTTGGCAGGGTCGTGAGAACAAAGGGCTGTTCTTCAATAATGAATAACTCTGACATTTTGTTTGAAGTTAAATTGCGTTGTTTGAACTTTTCTGCCTCTGAACAAAGCATAATATGCCAAGAATGGGTAACAGTTTCTGGATCACTGGGGGCCAATTAGTTATGGATGGGTAGTGATGGCACTGCACGGTGGTCTTCCTTCAGTTTCTAAAACCTTCTGCTACTTGTGATGGACTCTCAGCTTAGCGTTTGCACAGTATTGGGAGAGCTGTGTTATCATTACTTTCTACCACCAAGATGCATCTGCAGAAGTCTGTGATGATCACAGAGGTTAGTCTGTATTTAGGAAAAATGTCTTCCATCCACGGGGTTGAACATTTTCAGGTGAAACTGAAAGAAGCCAATATCTTTCTAGACATTTATTGGTACCTTAACAGAATTAGTTAATTAGATGGGTAGAAAAAAACCTGGGATTCAGTGAAGTCACTGGTAACCGTTAAACAACTATACATTTAGTCAAACTGCTTTTCTCTTGGTTTGTCACTAACTTCACTTTAATGTTATTTTAATTGACTTTTCCGTCATCTTACCATAGAGAAATAGTGAAATAATAGGGTTAAGGTGGACCTTGAACCAATGTCTATTCCAACATATCCCTTTGATTTCAGGAAAGGTCAAACTTCAAAATGTTATCTGCATGACTACTCTCTAGGCATCCAATTCTGTCACTGGGGAAGGCCTGTCAGAAGAGGTAAGAGGAAACGTTAGGACAAAAGGTAGACCTTAAAAGGAACACAGTCTCTCATATGGAGCATACATACCCCCAAACAGCAGACCTGCTTATTGATGGAGAAAAATACTAGCAAGTTAAAGTAGTGGGCTTCAGAGTACTTAGAGCAGTGGGCAAGGGAGAAACAAAATCTCCTGCAAGAGATGGATGTTCAAGACCTGTTTACACGAATAGGTGTCAAATAGCACCAGCGCTGGGCAGGCCAGGAGAAGTCAGGCCTAGACATCGGGTCTGTCCAGAAGATGTGCTGGGTTCTTACGATTTGGAAAGCAAGGGTGTGGTCAGGAAGTCAGTTACTCTACGAATGGAAGTGTGAGGCCCTTACATCCCAGAAGGGAGGCCAAATGAAGAGGATAAGGGATGGAGAGGCAGTTTTAATTGCAAGTAGAGAGGTTCAGGACTTTGGAGGCAGGGAAGAACAGGTAATGCAAATTCAAGGAAAGAAGCTGGGTCAGAGTGGATCTGGCAGCAGGAATCAGATACACTATTAGTAGGATTCCTGGAGAACCTAGGGGAGGAGTGGAGACAACTTTGGGAAAATAGGCAGTGCCCTGGCTAAAAGAGGCCAGCACAAGCAGGCTGAAACCACAGTAATGAAATATTAAGAAAAAGAGGCCCGGGAATCCAGTTCAGGATGGAAAGGCTCTGTGGGGGCAATACCAATGGTTACTCCAGCAATTTTACTCTGAGAACCACCAAAGCAGAGGCTGTGTGTTCTCTGCCCTTCATATGAACAGACTGGCAGCATTATTTGGCAGCTAAAGAAAACCATAGAGCTGTGGGTGCTGGTGGCTATTAATTGCAGGAGAGACAGCAATGAGTTCTCACTTATGCAGATGGAGGGGGAAGTGTTGTGTTCAGAAGACCGGCCACAGGACGGTCTTGGTTGGAGAAGGAATTGTGTATGGGGAGAAATAAGAAGTCGGGTTGATGGGACAGGCTAGCAGGTAGGTATATGGGTTTTATATGTGAGGCAAAACAAATCCAAAATGCTTTGTTGAGGATGAGAGTGGCATCTCAGAAAGGTTAATCTGGGTTTATAGGGAAGCCAGCTTTTTGTATGAAAAGCCAGAGGAGGGCATGTCCAACTCTGAGGTTTGGGTTTGTTTTTTCTTTTATCTCAAATTAAAGGCATTGGTGACATGGTGACTGTGGAAACGATGAAGAAGAGGTAAAATTAGCAATTAGGTATTTCACTGGACACAAATGCCAAGTGCTGATGATGTAAAGAGCAAGAGGTTGTGGTCAGAATGGTATTAATACAAGAATGGACGTGTGAGGACCAAGAATCCCTCTGGCAGACAGAGGCCAGAATAATTAACTCAGAGGAAATGGGTGACCATGCATGCTTAAAATGTACAGTAGATTATGCAAAACCAGGAAATCCACGTCTTGACATTCAACTCCCCAAGACAGAACTCGCTCCTGGCCTAATTTTTAAAAAGTAGTTCCCACTTTCCTCTGAAAATCACAGACAGCTGTCCTTCTTGAATTCTACCTTTTTTGTCATGCAGTTTCCCATTTTTTCTTGTTTTGTGCACAGTATACAGAAAAGCAAACACAATACTGTGCAACTGTACATTGCTGGGAAAAGCCTATTCTTTTTCTTTCTTTTTCCTCCCTTCCTTTCTGTCTCTTTTTCTTTCTTTCCTTTTCTTTCTTTTCTTCCTTCCTTCCTTCCTTCCTTCCTTCCTTCCTTCCTTCCTTCCTTCCTTCCTTCCTTTCTTTCTTTCTTTCTTTCTTTCTTTCTTTCTTTTCTCTCTCTCTCTCTCTCTTTCTTTCTTTCTTTCAGCAGTTCTCATTCCTTCCTTTTCCTTATATGTTTCATTACTTAACCCAGTTGTTCTCAACTGGCAGTACGTTAGAATCACTCTGATTCTAAAAACAATACATACAGCTGACTCCCCCAACATTCTGATTTCATTGCTACGGGGTGGGGTCTGGGCAGGAAAATGATTTAACAGCTCCTCTCATGATTCTAAGGTGTAGCCAGGATTGAAAGCCACTGGACTTTCAAGTTTTCTCTGTTCTTCCGAAAAGCGGAATCCCAGACTTGGGCGGAATTCAGATGAACATTAGGCTTACGTTTGATACCATATTTATTGTTAATGCTCAGTCCACTCAAACTGTCCCAAGAGGGCATTTGGTATCAAAATCATGAGACAAAACTACTGACCCATGGTCAGTTTCAAATACTTAGTAGTCCTGAAAGTGTTTTTGCTACTTTGTACATATAATCATAGTGCAGTAGACATTTACAGCTAGATATTGTCTCACTTTTTTTTTTTTTTTTTTTTTTTTTTTTTTTTTTGGTGATACGCGGGCCTCTCACCGCTGCGGCCTCTCCCATCGCGGAGCACAGGCTCCGGACGCGCCGGCCCAGCGGCCACGGCTCACGGGCCCAGCCGCTCCGCGGCACGTGGGATCCTCCCAGACCGGGGCACGAACCCGCGTCCCCTGCATTGGCAGGCGGACTCTCAACCACTGCGCCACCAGGGAAGCCCCTGTCTCACTTTTTAATGTGATTTTTAATCAAAATCTAACAGAGGGTTCTTAAATATAAGTGGGTCATAAATATTCAGATTTTCATCATCATTGTTGTAGGATGCAAACACTAGCAAAACTAAATCTTTTTTTTTTCTTTTTTGCTTTTAAAACTATACATCTTTTTCAAACTTCCTTTGAAGTAGAATTTTATATGCGGAAGAATCCTTGAAGATTGTTTTAATGTAATCTCTTAATTTTATAGATGAAGAACCTGAGATCCCAAGAGATGAAATGATTTCTCTAAGGGCACACAGCTAGTTAAGGACAGAGAACCTATTAGACCTGGACCCTGATGTGCTGATTCCCAATCCAGAATGTTCTTTCTCCTATATCCTGTCTTTCCCCTATTTCCATTCCTTTATATTTTCATCTCTTTCAACACACATTTACTGACTGATACACACCCAAATTGTGTACGACAGGTCAGAATGACTTTAAGTTTTTATTTAGTGGAGCAGAATAAAATATATTACTAATAAACAGTGACAAATATTTGTTTAAAAAGTACTGTGCAAAAGATATATTTTCAGATTAGAATTTAATTTTCCAAATTAAAGTTTTAGTGGAAACAGCAGAGCTCTTAAGAAAAGCTGATATAACTGATTTTATTATTACTCTGCTTTTTTGTAAGTCTGAAGCAGAGGTGAGTAGTATCGAAGAAGTAACAGCTAAAATCCTAAAAGATTAGGTACACATGGGCAAACTGTAATATGCTATATAAATTATATTATATGCTATAATATCATTAACTGTAATATGCTAAGAATTGTATACTATAGTCATGTAAATCATAGAATTATGAAAAATTGGGGACTTGGATTTTGTGTTCAAACCATTTGTTTTAAAAATGAGGACTTCAAAATTTCCTTGACTAAAGGTCAGCCAACAATCCGTTGGAATTGGAACTTAAATCTGATTCTCCATCCTTCTTGTTTTGGATATTAAAAAAATGAAAGAGAGAAAGAAATTTATCACTTGTTTTCTTTTTATTTATAAAAGTAATGTATGGTCATGTAGAAATATGAATATAGAGAATATTAAAGATTATAAAGAGGCACATATTGTGTGTATTTTTATAGTCTGACTTCTTCACTTTATGTAAGATGGCAAGTCTATTTTTGAACAAATTATTTTTAAGAATAGTATTATAATTCAACTTATAATTGAATTTACTTAGGGATAGTGATTTATTTAGCCATTTCCTCATTAATAGATATCTTTTTAAAATTTACTTCCAAGTTTTTAGTAAGTGATGCTTCAATGAATATCTGTTTGTTATCTTAGTGTGAATCTTAGATTAGTTCCTTAAGATAAATAATTTTTAAAGTATAAATATGTGTAAGACTCTTGATAAACACTTCCAGATTTCCCTCCAGAAATGTGTATACAAATTTAAAAGTGTGTGGAATTGCCCATTTCACCACTCTGTGTTATTCTGGCTGCCCTCTATAAATCAGGCTACCCTGATGTCATGACTCTCCGCCCAAAAATCTAATCATTTAAACACAAGGAGTGTATGTGTGAATGAACAATTAAGTCCTGACCAAATGTGGAAAAATGGTAAAGGTAAATCAAAGGCAACTGAATATTCAATATGACTCCAATTTCCCAGTCTTGTTCATGTACTTCCCAATACCCACTTGCTGAAGTCTGAGATAAAATTTAATCTTACTTTGTACAACACTTGAGATTTCTGAGCTAGTGGTTTTAACAAACCATGTAACAAACCATGGAAACTGGCTACTGTGCCAGCACCATGACCTTCATAAGTCACCTAGCAGCAACCTACATGTCACCCTGTGTCCCCCAAGGCCACCACAACGACTCTCACTAGGGGAAGGAGTAAGTGGTGGCTGACATCCAGCTCTCAACTGCTCTCAGACCCAAACACCTTTGCGTGGGGCAACGTGTGCCTGGAAAACGGGGCACATTCTGCCACATCTCCACAAAGGCAGTGGCAGCGCAGGGCCCACTGCTCCCTCGAGGAGATGCTGGCTGTTTTGCTGGCTGGAAGAGGAAGGGCATTTTGTTGCCGGGAGCCAGGCTCTTAATTGCCGCTGGTCTTTGCAGGGCAAGTCTGGCAAAGGAAACCCTCTCGGGGCTGCAGGAACCTCATTAGCATTAAGTGTAGAGGACCACCAGAATATGTGGATTCCAGAATAGTCCAACAGAAAATGGTATTAGCAATTCTGTACATGTCTATTTAGAAAGTAATTTCATATCTCATATTTCACTTTTTATAAAAGATATATGTGACTGTATGTATATTTAAATATACTCTTTATTTTGGAACAGTTTTAGATTTACAGAAAAATTTTGAAGATGGTAGAGCTTCCCTGTATACCCAACACCCAGTTTCCTTTATTAGTAAGATCTTACATTAATATGGTCTATTTATTACAATCAAGGAGCCAACACCAATACATTATTATTAAAGTCCATACTTTATAACAATTTTCTTAGTTTTTACCTAATATCCTCTCTCTATTCCAGTATCCAGGATACCTTATTACATTTTGTTGTTACGTCTTGGCTGTGACAGTTTCTGAGACTTTCCTTGTTTTTGATAACCTTAACAGTTTGGGGGCTTACTGGTCAGGTATTTTGTAAGGGATTTGCTGATTTTTTCTCATGCTTAGAGTAGGATTATGGGTTTTGGGGGGAGGAAGATCACAGAGGTAAGATGCCATTCTCATTACATCTCATCAGGAGTATATCCTATCAACATTTATGTTATATATGACTTGACGTTGACCTTGACCATCAGGCTGAGGTGGTGTTTGTCAGGTTTCTTCACTGTAAAGGTAACCCCTTTCCATACTGTATTCTTGGGAAGGAAGTCACTAGGCACAGCCCACTCTTAGGGAGTGGGAAATTATACTCCCGCTCCTTGAGGGTAGAGATGTACATAAATTATTGGGAATTCTTTAGCATGGGAGATTTGTCTATTCTCCCCCATTTATTTTATTTATGCAATCATGTATATCAGTATAAATTCATGGATATTTATTTTATACTTTGGGTTATAATACACTTCTACTTTATTTATTTTGTTGCTCATATTGTTCTAGCTTTGGAGGAAGATAGATATTTTAATATAAAAACACTCTATCAAAGAACTAAGTCAACTTCAGTAATAAGAGAAAATACTTTTTACCCTTAACTGGTCTCATTTATACCATTCTTCTACCAAATAAAATTCTGATTGCTTGTAATGTAAAAATTAGTGTTTATTTTCTAATGTGCTAAGATCAGAGAACAAGTGACAAGATTTCAAGGCTGAGGTAGGCAACAGATAACTCAGTGTGATAAGAAGTACCTTTCCCAGGCCTCTTTCTAAATCTCCCTGGTGGCCCTGTTGCTCCTGGGATAAAGGTAACACTCTCGACTTGGTTATCTTAGACTACATGATGTAGAGACTGTGAATCCTGTCACCTCTCTCACTGGGTTCCAGTTGCTAGGACCTTTCAAATTTCCTTTAACATAGTATCCTTCCCATCAAAAACCTTTGGCATATACTAGTTCCTCTTTTTTTAATAAAAGGGTATCTCCCACCCTAAAGCCATGCCTTTTGTTCAGATTTTCAGCAATGTTTATCAGTTGGCTCATGCAATTGTGGTGACTGGAAAATGTGAAATTTGTGGGGCAGGACAGCAGGCTGGAAACGTAGGCAGGATGCAATGCTATCGTCTTCAGGCAGAATTTCTTCTCCAGGAAACCTGAGTTTTTGCTCTTATGGCCTTCTACTGATTGGATGAGACTCACCCACATTGTAGAAGGCAATTGTAAGTCAACTGACTGTAGATGTTAACCATATCACCTAGGTTAGAGTTTGATTCAATAACTGGGTACTATAGCCTAGCCAAGTGGACATGTAAGACCAAACATCACAGGGATGAAGACAGAAAAGTGCTATGAGTGGGAAAACAGCCTAGTGATAGTTCAGTGAGAGGCTGGAATGGGGAGGGAGAGTGGAGGATACACTTTTGTTGGAGTGGTCATGGGAAGGTGACATTTGAGCTGAGATATGGAAAGGTAAGAAAGAAAGGAAGGACTTTGTACAACTTCCTAGGTCATATTTATGCAGTTGCCTTGGGGACTATACTTTGAAACAATGGGGTTTAAGGGTACACCTATTATAGTATGCCATTAATCCTGGGAAGGCCCCTAACATCTCAGAGTGATCATTTTTCCTCAAAATGCCTTCCTCACATGCCCTGAGAGGCTGAGAGTTTTCTTGAGAAGGTAAAATCTCAAGAGGGAAGCTTTGAAAGATCCTAGGACAAAGTAAAGATAAAGGGCTGCTCCAGGTAAGGACTAGGCTGTCTAAGAAGTGACAAGAAGCACAAATTCCACACATTATTAATGAGTTATGACACTGTGATTCTAGGTTATCACTCTGGGCAAGCCCCTTAACCCTTTAGGGCTTCAGTTCCCAATTGATACAAATTGGACAAGCAAGTCTGAAATGCACTGTGGTGACATCCTGTGGAATGAGATTCGTTGGGAGGTATGATTCAAGTACTTTGTTATCAAACGATGCCTATGTGTTTTGTGCAGAGAAGCCATATTAATGGCTTTTTAACTCTCAAGGTTTCTTACAAAGGAGGAAAACTTTGGTGCAGCAGGGGTTGCAGAGAACCTGGGATTGGACAGACCAATGTTCAAGCTTTTATGAGCCTTGCCCTTCACGTGAGTGGGCAGCAGTGAAAAGATTGTGGCCCATTAACCTAGATGACCTCTAAGATCCTGTCCAGGCCTGGCATCCTTGCTTGTCTTGACCTAATTTTATCATAAAAGTCACAAGGCTGGTCCAGGACACAGCTGCTAGAGAGAAGTGTCTGGGAGTAGTCCGTTTCCTGAGAGAATGTTCCTGATTCTGCTGGGGCCAGGATCAACCTCCAAAGTCAGACGTTCTTTGAAAACCCTGTGTGCTCGAGTCTCCCATCCACCCTCCAGCCAGAGGCTGCCTTTCGTGCCCTTGACACAGTTACAGTGAGCTACAGGGCAGGGAGCTCTGCTGGAGGGCAGCGGTCCCAAGAGCTAGAGACCTGTCGGAGTCTGGGGCTCTTAAATGAATACACCCTTTCTTCATCTCATCCTCGCTGGACTTGATTTAGAGAGTAGTTAATGAAAGAACATGCCCATTTTCTCCCAATCTTGTTTTCAAACAACACCAAAGGCAAACAACCATTTGTATACACAAGTGTCGCCGAACGGGACATTAGGCTTTTTACAAGGGGTAAACGTCTTTATTCAAGGGTATAAACTGAACCTCTCAGAGTGCCTTTTGTTGACTTGTTTTAAAAATCCGTAATTTGACATATGAACAGTTATTAAGACATTTTATTCTGGTAGGCATCACGTGTGTCTTTGAAAAGAAATAGTAGATATGTTGACTTTCCTGGATCAGCAAATTTCTTTTTCTTTTATTTTATTTAAAAAAATTTTTTAACATCTTTATTAGAGTATAATTGCTTTACAATGGTGTGTCAGTTTCTGCTTTATAACAAAGTGAATAAGGTATACGTATACATATGTCCCCAAATCTCTTCCCTCTTGCATCTCCCTCCCACCCTCCCGATCCCACCCCTCTAGGTGGTCACAAAGCACCGAGCTGATCTCCGTGTGCTATGTGGCTGCTTCCCACTAGCTATCTATTTTACATTTGGTAGTGCATATATGTCCTTGCAACTCTCTCACTTTGTCCCAGCTTACCCTTCCTCCTCCCTATATCCTCAAGTCCATTCTCTATGTCTGTGTCTTTATTCCTGTCCCGCTCCTATGTTCTTCTGCCCATTTTCTTTTTTCTTTTTAGATTCCATATATATGTGTTAGCACATGGTATTTCTTTTTCTCTTTCTGACTTACTTCACACTGTATGACAGACTCTAGGTCCATCCATGTCACTACAAATAACTCAGTTTCATTCCTTTTTATGGCTGAGTAATATTCCACTGTATATATGTGCCACATCTTCTTTATCCATTTATCTGTTGATGGACACCTAGGTTGCTTCCATGTCCTGGCTATTGTAAATAGAGCTGCAGTGAACATTGTGGTACATGACTCTTTGAATTATGGTTTTCTCCGGGTATATGCCCAATAGTGGGATTGTTGGGTCATATGGTAGTTCTATTTTTAGTTTTTTAAGGAACCTGCATACTGTTCTCCATAGTGACTGTATCAATTTACATTTCCACCAACAGTGCAAGAGGGTTCCCTTTTCTCCACACCCTCTCCAGCATTTACTGTTTGTAGATTTTTAGATGATGGCCATTCTGACCAGTGTGAGATGACATCTCATTGTAGTTTGATGTGCAAATGAATGATTTGCATTTCTCTAATGATTAATGGTGTTGAGCATTCTTTCATGTGTTTGTTGGCAATCTGTATATCTTCTTTAGAGAAATGTCTATTTAGGTCTTCTGCTCATTTTTGGATTGGGTTTTTTTTTTTTTTTTTTTTTTTTTTGATATGGAGCTGCATGAGCTGCTTGTATATTTTGGAGATTAATCCTTTGTCAGTTGCTTCATTAGCAAATATTTTCTCCCATTCTGAGGGTTGTCTTTTTGTCTTGTTTATGGTTTCCTTTGCTGTGCAAAAGCTTTTAAGTTTAATTAAGTCCCATTTGTTTATTTTTGTTTTTATTTCCATTTCTCTAGGAGGCGGGTCAAAAAGGATCTTGCTGTGATTTATGTCATAGGGTGTTCTGCCTATGTTTTCCTCTAACAGTTTTATAGTGTCTGCCCTTACATTTAGGTCTTTAATCCATTTTGAGTTTATTTTTGTGTATGGTGTTAGGGAGTGTTCTAATTTCATACTTTTACATGTACCTGTCCAGTTATCCCAGCACCACTTATTGAAGAGGTTGTCTTTTCTCCACCGTATATTCTTGCCTCCTTTATCAAAGATAAGGTGACCATATGTGTGTGGGTTTATCTCTGGGCTTTCTATCCTGTTCCATTGATCTATATTTCTGTTTTTGTGCCAGTACTATACTGTCTTGATTACTGTAGCTTTTTAGTATAGTCTGAAGTCAGGGAGCCTGATTCCTCCACCTCCATTTTCCATTCTCAAGATTGCTTTGGCTATTCGGGGTCTTTTGTGTTTCCATGCAAATTGTGAATTTTTTTGTTCTAGTTCTGTGAAAAATGCCAGTGGTAGTTTGATAGGGATTGCATGAAATCTGTAGATTGCTTTGGGTAGTAGAGTCATTTTCACAATGTTGATTCTTCCAATCCAAGAACATGGTATATCTCTCCATCTATTTGTATCATCTTTAATTTCTTTCATCAGTGTCTTATAATTTTCCATATACAGGTCTTTTGTCTCCTTAGGTGGGTTTATTCCTAGATATTTTATTCTTTTTGTTGCAGTGGTAAATGGGAGGGTTTTCTTTTCCTTCTTTCTTTCTTTCTTTTTTTTTTTTGTGGCATGTGGGTCTCTCACTGTTGTGGCCTCTCCCGTTGTGGATCAAAGCTCTGGATGTGCAGGCTCAGCGGCCATGGCTCAGGGGCCTAGCCGCTCCGTGACATAAGGGATCTTCCTGGACCGGGGCATGAACCCGTGTCCCCTGCATCTGCAGGCGGACTCTCAACCACTGCGCCACCAGGGAAGCCCTGGGAGGGTTTTCTTAATTTCACCTGCAGATTTTTCATCATTAGTGTATAGGAATGCCAGAGATTTCTGTGCATTAATTTTGTATCCTGCTACTATTCCAAATTCATTGATTAGCTCTTGTAGTTTTCTGATAGCATCTTTAGGAGTCTCTATGTATAGTATTATGTCATCTGCAAACAGTGACAGCTTTACTTCTTCTTTTCCAATTTAGATTCTTTTTATTTCTTTTTCTTCTCTGATTGTTGTGGCTAAAACTTCCAAAACTATGTTGAATAATAGGGGTGAGAGTGGGCAACCTTGTCTTGTTCCTGACCTTAGTGGAAATGGTTTCAGTTTTTCACCATTGAGGATGATGTTGGCTGTGGGTTTGGCATATATGGCCTTTGTTATGTTGAGGATAGTTCCCTCCCTACCTACTTTCTGCAGGGTTTTTATCATAAATGGGTGTTGAATTTTGTCCAAAGCTTTTTCAGCATCGATTGAGATGATCATATGGTTTTTCTCCTTCAATTTGTTAATATGGTGTATCACATTGATTGATTTGCATATATTTAAGAATCTTTGCATTCCTGGGATAAACCCCACTAGATCATGGTATATGATCCTTTTAATGTGCTGTTGGATTCTGTTTGCTGGTATTTTGTTGAGGATTTTTGCATCTATGTTCATCAGTGATATTGGCCTGTAGTTTTCTTTCTTTGTGACATCTTTTTCTGGTTTTGGTATTAGGGTGATCGTGGCCTCATAGAATGAGTTTGGGAGTGTTCCTCCTTCTGCTCTATTTTGGAAGAGTTTGAGAAGGATAGGTGTTAGCTCTTCTCTAAATGTTTGATAGAATTCGCCTGTGAAGTCATCTGGTCCTGGGCTTTTGTTTGCTGGAAGATTTTTAATCACAGTTTCAATTTCAGTGCTTGTGATTGGCCTGTTCATATTTTCTATTTCTTCCTTGTTCAGTCTCGGCAGGTTGTGCATTTCTAAGAAGTTGTCCATTTCTTCCAGGTTGTCCTTTTTTACTGGCATAGAGTTGCGTGTAGTAATCTCTCATGATCCACTGTATTTCTGCAGTGTCAGTTGTTTTTTCACATTGTTCATTTCTAATTCTATTTATTTGAGTCTTCTCCCTTTTTTTCTTGATGAGTCTGGCTAATGGTTTATCAATTTTGTTTATCTTCTCAAAGAACCAGCTTTTAGTTTTATTGATCTTTGCTATTGTTCCCTTCATTTCTTTTTCATTTATTTCTGATCTGATCTTTATGATTTCTTTCCTTCTGCTAACTTTGGGGGGTTTTGTTCTTCTTTTTCTAATTCCTTTAGGTGCAAGGTTAGGTTGGTTACTTGAGATGTTTCCTGTTTCTTAAGGTAGGATTGTACTGCTATAAAGTTCCCTCTTAGAACTGCTTTTGCTGCATCCCATAGGTTTTGGGTCATCGTGTCTCCATTGTCATTTGCTTCTAGGTATTTTTTGATTTCCTCTTTGATTTCTTCAGTGATCACTTGGTTATTAAGTAGTGTATTGTTTAGCCTCCATGTGTTTGCATTTTTTACAGATCTTTTACTGTAATTGATATCTAGTCTCATAGTGTTGTGGTCAGAAAAGATACTTGATACAATTTCAATTTTCTTAAATTTACCAAGGCTTGATTTGTGACCCAAGATATGATCTATCCTGGAGAATGTTCCATGAGCACTTGAGAAAAATGTGTATTCTGTTGTTTTTGGATGGAATGTCCTATAAATATCAATTAACTCCATCTTGTTTAATGTATCATTTAAAGCTTGTGTTTTCTTATTTATTTTCATTTTGGATGATCAGTCTATTAGTGAAAGTGGGACGTTAAAGTCCCCTACTTTGATTGTGTTACTGTCGATTTCCTCTTTTATGGCTGTTAGTATTTGCCTTATGTATTGAGATGCTCGTATGTTGGGTGCATAAATATTTACACTTGTTATATCTTCTTCTTGGATTGATCCCTTGATCATTATGTAGTGTCCTTCTTTGTCTCTTATAACAGTCTTTTTTTTTTTTTTTTTTTTTTTTTTTTTTGCGCTATGCGGGCCTCTCACTGTTGTGGCCTCTCCCGTTGCGGAGCACAGGCTCCGGACGCACAGGCCCAGCGGCCATGGCTCACGAGCTCAGTCGCTCCGCGGCATGTGGGATCTTCCCGGACCAGGGCACGAACCCGTGTCTCCTGCATCGGCAGGCGGATTCTCAACCACTGCGCCACCAGGGAAGCCCAAACAGTCTTTATTTTTAAGTTTATTTTTTCTGATATGAGAATTGCTACTCCAGCTTTCTTTTGATTTCCATTTGCATGGAATTTTTTCCCACCCCCTCACTTTCAGTCTGTATGTGTCCCTAGGTCTGAACTGGGTCTCTTGTAGACAGCATATATACCTGTCTTGTTTTTGTATCCATTCAGTGAGTCTGTGTCTTTTGGTGGGGGCATTTAATCCATTTACATTTAAGGTAATTATTGATATATGTGTTCCTATTACCATTTACTTAATTGTTTCGAGTTGTTCTTGTAGGTCTTTTCCTTCTCTTGTGTTTCTTGCTTAGAGGAGTTCCTTTAGCATTTGTTGTAAAGCTGGTTTGGTGGTGCTGAACTCTCTCAGCTTTTGCTTGTCTGTAAAGGTTTTAATTTCTCCATCAAATCTGAATGAGATCTTTGCTGGATAGAGTAATCTTGGTTGTAGGTTTTTTTCCTTCATCACTTTTAATATGTCCTGCCACTCCCTTCTGGCTTGTAGAGTTTCTGTTGAAAGATCAGATGTTAACCTTATAGGGATTCCCTTGTGTGTTATTTGTTGTTTTTCCCTTGCTGCTTTTAATATGTTTTCTTCGTATTTAACTTTTGACAGTTTGATTATTATGTGTCTTGGCGTGTTTATCCTTGGGTTTATCCTGTATGGGACTCTCTGTGCTTCCTGGACTTGATTGACTATTTCCTTTCCTATATTAGGGAAGTTTTCAACTATAATCTCTTCAAATATTTTCTCAGTCCCTTTCTTTTTCTCTTCTTCTTCTGGGACCCCTATAATTCGAATGTTGGTGCGTTTAATGTTGTCCCAGAGGTCTCTGAGACTGTCCTCAGTTCTTTTCATTCTTTTTTCTTTCTTCTGCTCTGCAGTAGTTATTTCCACTATTTTATCTTCCAGGTAATTTAGCTGTTCTTCTGCCTCAGTTATTCTGCTACTGATCCCTTCTAGAGAATTTTTAATTTCATTTATTGTGTTGTTCATCATTGTTTGTTTGCTCTTTAGTTTTTCTAGGTCCTTGTTAAACGTTTCTTGTATTTTGTGTATTCTATTTCCAAGATTTTGGATCATCTTTACTATCATTACTGTGAATTCTTTTTCAGGTAGACTGCCTATTTCCTCTTCATTTATTAGGTCTGGTGGGTGTTTACCTTGCTTCTTCATCTGCTGTCTGTTTTTCTGTCTTCTCATTTTGCTTAACTTACTGTGTTTGGGGTCTTCTTTTCGCAGGCTGCAGGTTCGCAGTTCCTGCTTTTTGGTGTCTGTCCCCAGTGGCTATGTTTGGTTCAGTGGGTTTTGTAGGCTTCCTGGTGGAGGGGACTAGTGCCTGTGTTCTGGTGGATGAGGCTGGATCTTGTCTTTCTGCTGGGCATGACTGTGTCCAGTGGTTTGTTTTGGGTTGTCTGTGAACTTAGTATGATTTTAGGCAGTGTCTCTGCTAGTGGGTGGGGTTGTGTTCCTGTCTTGCTACTTGTTTGGCATGTACCCCCCTCCCCCTTTTATTTTATCCAAACACTGCTTAGTGACTTAAACTTCCCTTTGGATTGTACCATCTAATATTTAGGGATCTCAACTCAACACTAGGACCAAAGACCTCCATTTTAACATTTTGTTTGTTGATATATGCATACATTTGACCAAATAATCATGGTGCAACTTTTTCTAACCTATTTGCCATCCAATCACTTAATTCGGTTAAGAAAAAGACCCAAATAATAAAGCCAGTCTTTCTACCCCTAGGAGTCTCCATCGTGTTATCCTGAATTGATTCCTAACTTAGTCTCCACCTTCAAGGAATGTCTAATATGTTCTGGCAACTTGGTCTTATAACTGAAATTTCTGGACATGAATAAAAGACACTATAGAGTTGGATATCATGAGATTTCCCCCAAAGTACCATTAATAATAAATGCTGTTAATGATCATGGGGATTTCTGGTGTTTGAGTAGAACAGTTGCTTCTGGTCATGAACAGAGAAAGCCAGCTGGCCTATGGCTGGGTGTATGGTACTGGGGGCCTCAGAGCAATTCTGCTCATCGCTCTTGACTTTGTTAGCTGTGTGGTGGACCTGGGGGTCATTGGGCCACATTATTACAGAGTTCCTGAAGGTCACAAAGAGAAGGCCATGGTGGACTGAGCTGGGATGCAAGGATCTCAGAGGAAACTCGATGTAACTACCAGAAAGAGCCTCTCTTGATCTGGAAGGCAGGGCAGGAACACTCAGAGACACGTGGCTTTCAGGGCATCTGCTAGTCAGAACATCTCATCTCACCCTATACTTCCTGAGGCAGGGATATTTTTCCATATTTTAGATAGTAATATACATCTGTTCTATGCTGTATGACTCAAAATAACAGGCAAAACATAGAAAAAAACCTGTATCTACATGAAGTTAGACAGTAAGTTGGAGTAATTTTAATCAATCCATCAATTAATTAATTCACAAACTCTCTTCCAATATATTTAAGGAACACCAAATATGTGCCAGGCAGTGAACTAGAGACCTGCAAGCTTCTCAAAATCTAGCAGGAAACACAACACAAAAACAATATGTATAATTCAAAGTGACAAATCCTATAATAGCAGGTCACCTACCTACTCCCCATGAAGAATTAAATCTAGGTGGTTCAGTTGTTAAGTTTAGATGCATGTACTTGTAAGATAAAAACACATTTAAAAGTATTAGGGGAATATGATGTTATCTTTAATGCCAGGCTATTTAATTGTGTCTTGATTTCTAAAAAATTTGGAATGGAATATATTTGATGGTGGAAAGGAGTAACATCAGACCTCCTTTGATGTCTATGCTTTGGATCAGAAAGCATATAAATACATAGCAATAGGGTTTTCTTCTAATATAAAAACAACTATTTGGCTTCTTTTGCAAAAATGAAAAATTAGTCATAAATATAAAGCCTCTTTTTTCCATTAAAAAACATTGAAGGTCACAATGTATTCCTGTTTTCCTGTCTCTTATTGAGACCCACATTCTCCAAATTCACTGGTTGTGTTTATTGATAGGACATAAATGATAAGACTAAAAGATACAGTTAAAAAAAAATTGGATGGTTTGTGGTTTCAACTTTACTGATAATTCTGTATGTAAAGGAATTCCATATTAGGCTGTGGACACATTTGCCATTTGAGTCCCAAGAATTTTGGCTGTATAGTAAAACATCTTAATACCTGATATTTAACAGTGCTTCAAAATATTTCTTTTTATTTTTGTGAAAGCTGCAGTCCTGTTCCTGTCATGACAGCCAAGATTTTGTCAACAATCTACCACTTATTTACAGAGGTTTAAAATCTGATGATGAGTATTTACTTGTCTGTATGGTGCCTCAGTGGGAGCAGTAGAAGGTGGTTTGCAGCAATGGGTGTGAAAACATTGTAAAATAGTTAAAACTGGCATTTCAATAATTCATTCCCAAAACACACAGGATTCATAAGTGAGTTTCTGTTTTTCAAGTTTACATAGCTTGCTTCTGGTGTTAATGTTTTATTCCACACCTAAGGTACCACTATGCAGAGTTATTTTTTATCCCCAGGGAAACAGTCCTGATTTGCACTCAATTTCAATGATGCTGTGCTAAGCAAACTGTCATTTTAGAATGGTAATAAGCAAGGCTTCAACAACAGCTCTTTAGCTCATCTAAAACCTTCTGGTACCACAACCCTAGGTTTTATCACCCTTTCTGTTACCTTTAATGCATTATTAGCTTATATTTCTGGGGCCCCTGTACTTGTTAACTACTGGAAAAATAATGGTGGAAACTGGAGAGAAGAATGTGCATTTCCAACATCATTGCATTTAATCTTTGCAACGACCTTTTGAGGTAGGGATTGTCCCAACTTTATAGATTTCAAAAACTTTAATTTGTCCAAATTCACTCAGCCTCTAAGTGGTCCAGCTAGTATTCAAACTAAAATATGTGAAAAGATGCACAGCTGCAAAATAAAAAAAAAGTGCAAATTAAAACTGCATGGAGGGCTTCCCTGGTGGCGCAGTGGTTGAGAATCTGCCTGCCGATGCAGGGGACACGGGTTCATGCCCTGGTCCGGGAAGATCCCACATGCCACGGAGCGGCTGGGTCCATGAGCCATGGCTGCTGAGCCTGTGCGTCCGGAGCCTGTGCTCCGCAATGGGAGAGGCTACAACAGTGAGAGGCCTGTGTACCACACACACACACACACACACACACACACAGACACACACACAAAAAAACCTGCATGGAGGGGGATAGCTTCAAGACGGTGGAAGATTAAGACGTGGAGATCACCTTCCTCCCCACAAATACATCAAAAATACATCTACGTGTGGAACAGCTCCTACAGAACACCTACTGAACGCTGGCAGAAGACCTCAGACCTCCCAAAAGGCAAGAAACTCCCCACGTACCTGGGGAGGGCAAAAGAAAAAAGAAAAAACAGAGACAAAAGAATAGGGATGGGACCTGCACCTCTGGGAGGGAGCTGAGAAGGAGGAAAAGCTTCCACATACTAGGAAGCCTCTTCACTGGCAGAGACGGCGGCAGGGGGGAAGCTTTGGAGCCACGGAGGAGAGCGCAGCCACAGGCGTGTAGAGTGCAAAGTGGAGAGATTACCGCGCAGAGGATTGGTGCCGACCAGCACTCACCAGCCCAAGAGGCTTGTCTGCTCACCTGCTGGGGCGGCGGGGGCTGGGAGCTGAGGCTCGCGCTTTGGAGATCGGATCCCAGGGAGAGGACTGGGGTTGGCGGCGTGAACACAGCCTGAAGGGGGCTAGTGCACCACAGCTAGCGGGAGGGAGTTTGGGAAAAAGTCTGGACCTGCCTAAGAGGCAAGAGACCATTGTTACAGGGTGTGTGAGGAGAGGGAATTCAGAGCACCACTTAAATGAGCTCCAGAGATGGGTGTGAGCAGTGGCTATCAGTGTAGACACCAGAGACGGGCATGAGATGCAAAGGCTGCTGCTGCAGCCACCAAAAAGCCTGTGTGCAAGCACAGGTTACTACCCACACCTCCCCTCCCGGGAGCCTGTGCAGCCCACCACTGCCAGGGTCCTGTGATCCAGGGACAACTTCCCCAGGAGAACACATGGAGTGCCTCAGGCTGTTGCAATGTTATGTTGGCCTCTGCTGCCGCAGGCTCGCCCCACATCCATACCCCCCTCCCTCCTATGGCCTGAGTAAGCCAGAGCCCCCTAATCAGCTGCTCCTTTAACCCCATCCTGTCTGAGTGAAGAACAGATGCCCTCAGGTGACCTACATGCAGAGGCAGGACCAAATCCAAAGCTGAACCCCGGGAGCTGTGCGAACAAAGAAGAGAAAGGGAAATCTCTCCCTGTAGCCTCAAGAGCAGTGGATTAAATCTCCACAATCAAATTGATGTACCTTATATCTCTGGAATACCTGAATATACAACAAATCATCCCAAATTGAGGCAGTGGACTTTGGGAGCAACTGTAGACTTGGGGTTTGCTTCCTGCATCTAATTTGTTTCTGGTTTTATGTTTATTTAGTTTAGTATTTAGAGCTTATTATCATTGGTAGATTTGTTTATTGATTTGGTTGCTTTCTTCCTTTTTTTAAAAAAAAATATATTTTTTCCTTTTTCTCTTTTTGGGAGGGTGTATGTGTATGATTCTTTGTGTAATTTTGTCTGTATAGCTTTACTTTTACCATTTGTCCTAGGGTTCTGACTGTCCATTTTTGTTGTTGTTGTTGTTTGTTTTAGTATAGATTTTAGCATTTGTTATCATTGGTTGATTTGTTTTTTGGTTTGCTTGCTCTCCCTTTCTTGCTTTTTAAATTACTTTTTAATTTTTTAATAATAATTTTTTATTTTAATAACTTTATTTTATTTTATTTATTTTTTTCTTTCTTTGTTTCTTTTTTTTCTCCCTTTTCTTCTGACCATGTGGCTGACAGAGTCTTGGTGCTTCACCTGGGTGTCAGGCCTGAGCCTCTGAGGTGGGAGAGCTGAGTTCAGGACACTGGTCCACCAGAGACCTCCGGCCCCACGTAATATCAAAGAGCAAAAGCTCTCCCAGAGATCTCCATCTCAATGCTAAGACCCAGCTCCACTCAATGACAAGCAAACTACAGTGCTGGACACCTTATGTCAAAGAAAAAGCAAGACAGGAACACAACAACACCCATTAGCAGAGAGTCTACCTAAAATAATAATATAAGTTCACAGACACCCCAAAACACATCACCGGACACAGTCCTACCCACCAGAAAGACAAGATCCAGCCTCATCCAGCAGAACACAGGCACAAGTCCCCTCCACCAGGAAGCCTACAAAACCCACAAACCTACCTTACCCACTGGGGGAAGACACCCAAAACAACAGGAACTACAAACCTGCAGTCTGCGAAAAGGAGACCCCAAACACAGTAAGTTAAGCAAAATGAGAAGACAGAAAAACAGACAGCAGATGAAGGAGCAAGGTAAACACCCACCAGACCTAATAAATGAAGAGGAAATAGGCAGTCTACCTGAAAAAGAATTCACGATAATGATAGTAAAGGTGATCCAAAAATCTTGGAAATAGAATACACAAAATACAAGAAACGTTTAACAAGGACCTAGAAGAACTAAAGAGCAAACAAACAATGATAAACAATGCAATAAAAAATTCTCTAAAAGGAAGCAATAGCAGAATAACTGAGGCAGAAGAATGGATAAGTGACCTGGAAGATAAAATAGTGGAAATAACTACCACAGAGCAGAATAAAGATAAAAGAATGAAAGGAATTGAGGACAGTCTCAGAGACCTCTGGGACAACATTAAACACACCAACATTTGAACTATAGGGGTCCCAGAAGAAGAAGACTAAAAGAAAGGGACTGAGAAATGATTTGAAGAGATTATAGTTGAAAACTTCCCTAATATGGGAAAGGAAATAATCAAATCCAGGAAGTACAGAGAGTCCCAACCAGGATAAATCCTAGGAGAAACATGCCAAGACACATATTAATCAAACTATCAAAATTAAATGCAAAGAAAAGAGATTAAAAAAAACAAGAGATAAAGAAGGACACTACATAATGATCAAGGGATCAATCCAAGAAGAAGATATAACAAGTGTAAATATTTATGCACCCAACATAGGAGCACCTCAATACATAAGGCAAATGTTAACAGCCATAAAAGGAAAAATCAACAGTAACACAATAATAGTAGGGGACTTTAACATCCCACTTTCACCAATGGACAGATCAACCAAAATGAAAATAAATAAGGAACCACAAGCTTTAAATAATACATTAAACAAGATGGACTTAATTGATATTTATACGACATTCCATCCAAAACAACAGAATACACTTTCTTCTCAAGTGCTCATGGATCATTCTCATGGACCATTCTCTATAGATCATATCTTGGGTCACAAATCAAGCCTTGGTAAATTTAAGAAAAGTGAAATCATTTCAAGTATCTTTTCCAACGACAACCCTATGAGAGTTGATTTCAATTACTGCAAAGAATCTGTAAAAAAACAAACACATGGAGGCTAAACAATACACTACTAAATAACCAAGAGATCACTGAAGAAATCAAAAAATACCTAGAAACAAATGACAATGAAAACACGATGACCCAAAACCTATGAGATGCAGCAAAAGCAGTTCTAAAGGGAAGTTTATAGCAATACAAGCCTACCTCAAGAAACAAGAAACATCTCAAATAAACAACCTAAGCTTACAGGTAAAGCAATTAGAGAAAGAAGAAAAAAACCCCCAAATTTAGCAGAAGGAAAGAAATAAATGAAAAAGAAACAAAGGAAACAATAGCTAAGATCAATAGAACTAAAAGCTGGTTCTTTGAGAAGAAAAACAAAATTGATAAACCACTAGCCAGACTGATCAAGAAAAAAAGGGAGAAGACTCAAATCAATAGAATTAGAAATGAAAAAGGAGAAGTAACAACTGACACTGCAGAAATACAGTGGATCATGAGAGATTACTACAAGCAACTATATGCCGTAAAAGGGACAACCTGATGAAAAGGACAAATTCTTAGAAAAACACAACATTCTGAGCCTCAACCAGGAAGAAACAGAAACTATAAACAGACCAATCACAAGCACTGAAATTGAAACTGTGATTAAAAATCTTCCAGCAAACAAAAGCCCAGGACCAGATGGCTTCACAGGTGAATTCTCTCAAACATTTAGAGAAGAGCTAACACCTATCCTTCTCAAACTCTTCCAAAATGTAGCAGAAGGAGGAACATTCCCAAACTCATTCTATGAGGCCAACATCACCCTGATACCAAAACCAGACAAAGATGTCCCAAAGAAAGAAAACTATAGACCAATATAACTGATGAACAGAGATGCAAAAATCCTCAACAAAATACTAGCAAACAGAATCCAGCAGCACTTTAAAAGGATCATACACCATGGTCAAGAGGGGTTTATCCCAGGAATGCAAAGATTCTTAAATATATGCAAATCAATCAATGTGATACACCATATTAACAAATTGAAGGAGAAAAACCATATGATCATCTCAATCGATGCTGGAAAAGCTTTTGACAAATTCAACACTCATTTATGATAAAAACCCTGCAGAAAGTAGGCAGGGAGGGAACTATCCTCAACATAATAAAGGCCATATATGCCAAACCCACAGCCAACATCATCCTCAATGGTGAAAAACTGAAACCATTTCCACTAAGATCAGAAACAAGACAAGGTTGCCCACTCTCACCACTATTATTCAACGTAGCTTTGGAAGTTTTAGCCATAGCAATCAGAGAAGAAAAAGAAATAAAAGCAATCCAAATCAGAAAAGAAGAGGTAAAGCTGTCACCGTTTGCAGATGACATGATACTATACATAGAGAATCCCAAAGATGCTACCAGAATACTTCTAGAGCTAATCAATGAATATGGTAAAATAGCATGATATAAAATTAATCCACAGAAATCTCTTGCATTCTTATACACTAATGTTGAACAATCTGACAGAGAAATTAAGGAAACACTCCCATTTACCATTGCAACAAAAAGAATAAAATACCTAGGAATAAACCTATTTAGGGAGACAAAAGACCTGTATGCAGAAAACTATAAGACACTGATGAAAGAAATTAATGGTGATACAAACAGATGGAGATATATACCATATTCTTGGATTTGAAAAATCAACATTGTTGATTTTTGAAAATGACTGTACTACCCAAAGCAATCTACAGATTTAATGCAATCCCTATCAAACTACCAATGGCATTTTTTCCAGAACTAGAACAAAAAATTTCACAATTTGTATGGAAACAGAAAAGTTCCTGAATAGCTAAAGCCATCTTGAGAAAGAAAAATGGAGCTGGAGGAATCAGGCACCTAGACCTCAATCTGTACTACAAAGCCACATTAATCATGACACTATGGTACTGGCACAAAAACAGAAACATAGATCCATGGAACAGGATAGAAAACCCAGAGATAAACCCACACACATATGGTCATCTTATCTTTGATAAAGGAGGGAAGGAAACACAGTGGAGAAAAGACAGCCTCTTCAATAAGTGGTGCTGGGATAACTGGACAGCTACATGTAAAATAATGAAATGAGAACACTCCATAACACCATACATAAAAATAAACTGAAAATGGATTAAAGATCTAAATGTAAGGCCAGACATTATAAAACTCTTAGAGGAAAACATAGGCAGAACACTCCGTGACATACATCACAGCAGGATCCTTTTTGACCCACCTCCCAGGGAAATGGAAATAAAAACAAAAATAAACAAATGGGACCTACTGAAACTTAAAAGGTATTGCACAGCAAAGGAAACCATAAACAAGACAAAAAGTCAACCCTCAGAATTGGAGAAAATATTTGCTAATGAAGCAACTGACAAAGGATTAATCTCCAAAATATACAGGCAGCTCATGCAGCTCAGTATCAAAAAAACAAACAACCCAATCCCAAAACGGGCAGAACATCTAAACAGACATTTCTCCAGAGAAGATATACAGATTGCCAACAAACACATGAAAGGATGCTCAACATCACTAATCCTTAGAGAAATGCAAATCAAAACTACAATGAGGTATCACCTCACACTGGTCAGAATGGCCATCATCAAAAAATCTAGAAACAATAAATGCTGGAGATGGTGTGGAGAAAAGTGAACCCTCTCACACTGTTGGCGGGAATGTAAATTGATACAGCCACTATGGAGAACAGTATGGAGATTCCTTTAAAAACTAAAAATAGAACTACCATATGACCCAGCAATCCCACTACTGAGCATATACCCTGAGAAAACCATAACTCAAAAAGAGTCATGTACCACAGTGTTCATTGCAGCTCTATTTACAATAGCCAGGACATGGAAGCAACCTAAGTGTCCATCAACAGATGAATGGATAAAGAAGATGTGGCACATATATACAGTGGAATATTAGCCATAAAAAGAACCGAATTGAGTTGTTTGTAGTGAGGTGGATAGACCTAGAGACTGTCATACAGTGTGAAGGAAGTCAGAAAGAGAAAAACAAATACTGTATGCTAACACATATCTATGGAATCTAAAAAACAAAAATGATTCTGAAGAACCTAGTGACAGGACAGGAATAAAGATGCAGAGATAGAGAATGGACTTGTGGACACGGGGATGGGGAAGGGTAAGCTGGGATGAAGTGAGAGAGTGGCATGGACATATATACACTACCAAATGTAAAATAGATAGCTAGTGGGAAGCAGCCACATAGCACAGGGAGATCAGCTCAGTGCATTGTGACCACCTAGAGGGGTGGGATAGGGAGGGTGGGAGGGAGATGCAAGATGGAGGAGATATGTTTACGTATAGCTGATTCACTTTGTTATACAGCAGAAACTAGTAGACCATTCATTGTAAAGCAATTATACTCCAATAAAGGTGGTAAAAAAATGCATGGAGATACTGTTTTGAGAAACATCAAGAAGTTCAAAGATCCACCATATTAGTGAGGGTGTAAGAGTTCAAATTGTACAGCCACAATAGAGGGCATTTAGGCAACATCTAGTAAAATGAATATAGCGTACATTACTCCTATGAGAATTGACTTATGTACAAGGTTACTAATTATAGTATTGTTGATAATTTCAAAAGATTGGGGACAAACTTAATTGCCTTGAATGGGGAACTGGCGAAATAATGATTCTTCCACACAATGGAATACTATGCAGCTGTAAAGAATGAGGGAGATGTTTATGCAGCAAAGCAGAAAGAAATATTGTTAATGAAAACAAGAAACATGGCTCAAAGCAGGGCATATGTTACTATTTTTAGAAAAGGATGCAGAAGAGTGTGTGTGTGTGTGTGTGTGTGTGTGTGTGTGTGTGTGTGTGGTGTGTTCTATATGCATGGAATATCTTTGGAAGGAACCTTTTAAAATCTGTAACATCTGTTGCCTCTGGAAAGGGGAAATTGGTGGGTGGCAGGCAGAGGTGGGAGGAGATTCTGTCAGTATGACTTTGGAAATATCTTTTGAAGATTAAAATACAAACTTCATGATATACTTAAAAGTAAATAAAAAACAAATTTTAAATGAGATAATATCTATAAAGCACATGATAGTTGCTCAATGAACAGCCATCAGGCTTTACCTTAGGCCTCTGGTGAGATATCAATAAAGAAATCAACTCTAAGGAAAGGATGTTTTGGGATGTCTTGGTTGTTGTCAAACCAATCCGAAAGAAAAGTCTCCAAAACTGAGTATCAGCTCATACTGCACTAGTTCAGAGTGAACAGAAATAATCCTCCCTACCAGACCAGCTTATAGAAAGGCTAAGGCAATCCGGTTCCCTTTGCCAACCTCTTTCATCCCCACGTATAGATGGGGGGTGGGGAAGAGGTGTTTGCAGATGATGAAACTGCCAAGAATATACACAAAGCTATTACAGCCATTGTGAGCAAGTGCAGGTGCATAGTTATGAGGTTCTGGGTGAGTTTCTATGAAAACTCCTTTAGACAATGTGAAGAGTTTGTAACTGGAGTTGCGACTGTCCAGTCAGCAAATGCTAGATTATGCAAAATGGTAAGCGGGTCTGGTGGGCAGAGATGGAAAAGTATATTAAGTATAGAGTGAAGGGTGAGTTTGGGCTGATTGAGAAACATTCATTTGAATGAATGCAGCATTATTTCAATGATAAGCATGTCCAGATTCTTGAGCAAGAGCTATATTTAGTTCAATCTTTCTTATGCTCATTCTGAAAAAGCTAAATGATCACGTCAGAAAAGGTCAAAGACCACATTTTGCATGAAAGAAAAGCCAGTGGGAATGGGACTGTTAGACCTAAACTTTTCCATGTTTTACCCAAGCACTCAGAAAATGACTTTATTGCTTTTTATGTTCTTCTGTCTCTAGCATCTCAATGTAGCAAGGAAATAAATTTTAGGTATTTGGAATAGTCTCACCTTCAGTTTTTCTTTGGGACAGTCATTAGTCCCTTTGACTTGACTGTTATGGAACATATTTTATGAAAGCCATAACTTTGCCCCCAGGCACTGCTTGGGCTTGTTTATTATAGATCGTTAATTGCTCACACAAGAACAAAGACTGTACTGGTTAGGGTAAGGACACATCCTCGTTGAAATGTGAAAAACAATTCCCTCAGGCACTCTGGGGGTTAATCAAGAGATAGTTTGATACCGCTCTTTCCTGTTTGGAATTTTCCAACAGCTTGAGAAAGAAAAACACAGGATATGCCTTACCTAGAGATACCTCCT